>NW_017728910.1:2539156-2577038 GCF_001723895.1 Crocodylus porosus | reverse complement strand
AACCCCCCCCCCAAAAAACAGCCCCCAAAAACACCCCAAAACAACCCATCATGTTTGTCTGAGTAAGAAAGAAGGAACTTAGTCTATATGGATAAAAGCTTTACCAATACAGATACAGCAGTGAGTACAAATTCAGATCTACCAATGACACATGCTTCAGGGAAAGGAAAACTGTTGAAGCAAATGCTTTGTGTAAAGAAGTCAGTGAGTGGGAGGACTCATCACAGAAATTAATAGCATTTTTGAAGGTGAAGCAGACATGGGTAGGGACCTACTTAAATTGGGGTGAGACAAAGTGTTTTTCACAGCCCACTCACAATGCACAGAGCTGATTTCACAGGCATTTCATGGCAACCCTGCCCCCTCAGTACTCTGAGTACTCTGGGGTGATTGGTGGAGAGGCCCTAGAAGTGGGGAAGAAAGGACAAGGGGACAGCCACCATCTTGATAACTGGCTGCCCTTCATGTCACCCCAGCCCTCAGGGTTGATTAGTGGAGAGGCTCCAGCAGGGGGAGGAAGGATGAGGGGGTAGCCATTATCTTGTCTGCTGCCCTTCATGCCACCCTGCCAGCTTCCTCTCCCTGCATTTTTTTTTTTTTTCTGTTGATGCTACAGATTTTACAGACAATCCCAGATTTTGCGGTTTCCACAAAATCCATGAAACTGCAAATTAAGTTGGTCCTTAGGCTTGAGGAAGGTAGGAGATTGTCTTATTCAGATATTCTTTTCAGCAAACAAATGTTTCTCTTTATGGCAAGCTTATCCATATCAAAAGACAAACAGGTAGAATACAAAGGCTCAAAAAGAGAAGGTGAAAACCTATGTGCATCTGCTCTAGGGTCTGGACACACAGTATGTTAACACTGATGCAATTCACATTTGGTCTCTGGAACAGGCAAAAGACCAGCTTTCTCAGACTACCTGCTATAGTAGCACTAATACAGTGCCTCACCACTATGGGTGACAGCGAAGCCAGTAATGGCTTTGTTGTATTGAACATTTCATTACCCCTCAATAGACATAGACATAGCACTTACATCAATGTAACTCAGGTCCCTGGCATATGTTCATGGTGTGTTCCACATGTGTGTGGTAGGAAGCACAATTCTGGGATGAGACATCAAATCATACTTGCTTCCTTTTTACTTGTCAGAGCAGAGGGAGGCCATGATCCTAGGCTCCACCTGCACCAGCAATTTGGCACCTGGCTTCCCACAGCTGGGAGGGTTCCTGTGAGGAGACTCTGATCCTGATGCCTGTGCCTGGCATCCAAGGGAGGTGCAGGGTGTTGTATTTAAAGACCCTGGCAGGGGAAAGCATTCAGCTTCCGCCTCTGGGAGCCTCATCCCACACTCAAGGATTGGGGAGTTTGAGTACAGAGGCTAATCTCCTTGGCCAGAAAACCCTTCTGTTGATTGCCAGCACCAGCCCTGGGGTAACCCAGGACATACCATATGTTCAATTTAAGGCTCCATTAAAAAACAACTATAAAAAAACAACTGTTTTGCATTATACGAGGAACATTTTTATGCCTTAGTTGCCATTTTATGGTACCTTAAATTGAGTGCACATGTAACATTTACCATTTATGCTGCAACAAACACATTAATCACAGCATAAATGTAATGTTTGGAAAAGCCCTTACACTTGGGTAGACCATCCTCACCAAGAAGAATATGAATCCTATTTCTGCATCATGCAAAGAAAACCTGAGTATATTTTAGGTAACCTAAATCCTCCTCCTATAGGTGTCAGGTGAGACAGTTTGCATTAAGCATTTGTTAGTACTTATGAAATTCCCAATGACAGTTATAAAACCAAACAAAAAACAAGAAAAACTGACACTGTTTTCAGAGTGGAAGGAGGGAAAAGGAGGGAAAGGGAGCAGATGGAGTTCTGTCTAGGGGGTGTTCAGCCACCGCTGGAGGGTGGGTGGGGGAATTGGAGGCCTCCCTCTTCCACCCCCCTGAAGTGGGGGGGATCCAATTCACCCACCCCACCCTCCAGTGAATTGAGGAACCTCAAATATGTGCTCCCTCTGCTCTCTTTCCCTCCTCTCATTCTGAAAACTTTGCAGCCTTGCAGGGAGATGGGCTGTTGCTAGGGTAAACCAGCTGCAGGCTCCCAGCCAGCAGCTAGATACTCCTCCCCCTTGGAATCAACACTGAACTTCTGTTTGGTCCAGGGGATCATTGCAACTCAGAACGCTTCCTGGAAAGTCTTCTCAGTTACAGTGGGGGTACTGTCAGTAACTTAAGTCCAGCATGGGTAGTATAAAATTGAGCTAAAGAGTCATTTTCTATTCTTGGGTCCCAATTAGTTTGCTATGGAGAAATTCTTTTAACTCTCTGGAAAGTTACTTTTTATTTTTCTTATATTAAAACACAAGTACAAACATACAAAATTGGTTACAAAAGTGTGCGTATTTCTACCCAAAAAGCTCTTTATATCCCCATTAAAGCTGGATGAATAGTGGAGTTTTTTTGGTTTGCTGTCTAAAACAAAGCAGGAAAAAAGTCAACAGGAAATAAAATCAATTCATTTGAATGATAACAGAAATTGCAGGATTTTTTTGTGAAAGAAATTAAAAATAATTTTGGATCAATCAAAATATTTAGTTCAGTCCAAAATGAAATTAAACTTTTTGGATTATGTAACCACTTGCTTTTATTTTTAGGTCAATTTTGAATCTAATTATTCTAATTTCAAAATTGAATTTAAGTAAAGATTTATTTTGAGAAAGTTTCAAATATTAAACATTTACTAAAAGGGATTTTTTTTATTTAAAACATTCAACCTTTTTATGCACTTTCCTTCCCTTCATTGGCTAAAACCATTGAAAGAATTTGACCCAAATTCAAAGCCTTTCAGTTCTTCCTTCCCATATCTCTGTGCCTGAAAAATGCATTCTCTTTTACCAGAATTTCAATGGGTACCTCAGTTGCAATCTACTACAACCAAAGTTTAAGAGTCACATTTATGCAGTCCTATATTTAACATAGTCTTTCAAGAATAGACAGGCAAAACGGTTTCTCCTATCAAGTGTGAAAGTATATAGTTTTGAGTGACTAGCCCCAGTAGTTAATAGTTTTCTTCTACCCTAAGGCAAACTAGGGTAGTATTAAAGATACTACTTTGATCTTCATCTTTTAAAAATTTATGTTAAAAATTATGGCACTTCACCATGACAATGGTTAGATATAACTTAAATATAGCTGTACTTTCTTCTCACTAAAATTATGCTATGTTGGATATTAAAATATCACAACATAGACAATCCAAAGATAAAAGGAAACAAAACATACATAAACCCTACCAAACCACAATCACATGTACAGTCCCATTCTGACCAAATACACACATTCCATAAAAGGAAATGAGATTGGTCAAGCAAGACCTACCCGCAACAAACCCATGCTGCGTATCCCTCAGGATATTGCCTTCAACTAGTCTGTTAAGGATGGCCTCCTTGATAATCTTTTCCAAGACCTTCCCCAGATAGAGGTCAGGCTGATGGGCCTGTAGTTTGCTGGATCTACTTTCCTCCCTTTCTTGAAGATAGGCATGACATTGGCCCTCTTCCAATCATTGGGAACTTCACCAGAGCACCAAGAACTCTCAAAGATCCATGCCACGGGCTGAGCTATGATGCTCGCCAGTTCCCTGAGTACCCTTGGTGTAACCCATCAGGGCTGGCTGACTTGAAGGTATCCAGCCTGCCAAGGTGTTCCTTCACGAGGTCAGCTTCAATGGAGGGCAAGGAATCTCCTTTACCCGGGCCTCCGTGACCCACAGTAGGCAGGGCCATCCCATGGAACTGGTGAAAAACTGATGCAAAATACCCATTTAGCAAGTTCACTTTTTCCTGGGTGTCAGTTGTCAGTTGCCCCATCTGGTTTAGCAGGGGTCCAATGTTGCCCTTGCTTTTCCTCCAGCTCCCCACATATCTAAAAAAGTACTTTTTATTTTCCTTGATATTTGTAGTTAGCTGGAGTTCCATCACAGCCTTGGTTTTCCTGATTTGCTCTCTGCAAGTCTGGACTAAAGCAGAGTATTCTCCTTGGTTCCAGTCCTCCATCCTTTGTAGGTCTTCCTTTTAAGACGCAGGATGTCTGCCAGTTCCCTGGAGAGCAAAGGGGCTGCTGTGCCCTTTTGCTGCCTTTCCTGGGATGAACTTTGCTTGTGCATCCAGGATTGCTCCCTTGAGGAGCAACCAGTCATCAGAGACCCTAAAAGGCCCAATAAAGAGGGGAGGTCAGGACAAGTCTCCATAGCTTGTCAATATCAGCTTTCCTGAAGTCGAGGACTTCTGTATTCCTGACTGACTAGCCAGCTTTACAGCAGATGGTGAAGGTGATCAATTCATGATCACTGTCACCCAGATTCCCTTCGATTGTTAGGTTACTGATTAGGTCATCCCCGGTTGCCAGTATGAGGTCAAGCAGCGCTTTACTTCTTGTTGGACCATAGACTTCCTGTGTCAGATAGAGGTCATCCACACATGAGAGAAAGCTTTGCAACCACTGGGATTTGGCTGAGTACTCCTCCCATTAGATGTCTGGGTAGTTAAATTCTCCCACGACAAACATACACTGGGATCATGCAGCCTCAGCCAATTCCCTGGTGAACTCTTGGTCAAGGTCTTGGCTCTGGGTAGGGGGTCTGTAGTAGACCCCCACCATAGTATCCCCTGTGCCGTGTTCCCCACGGATTTTAACCCAGAGGATCTCAAGTAGTCCACCATGGGTGCCAATGTCGCTTACGGGGATGCGTAGCTTTCTTTGACATAGACAGCTGTGCCCCCACACCTTTTAGCCACTTGATCCCTACTATATATAGAGTATAGGTGTCTATACCCATGGTCCAGTCATGGTGGAGTCCCACCAAGTCTCCGTTATCTCAATGACATTGTAGTTATTTGCATTTAGCAGGAGAACAAGTTCCTTCTGTTTATTCCCCAGGCTCCTGGCATTTGTGTATAGACACGCAAGTGTCCCCTTAAGGGCCCTTGCCTTACCTACATTTTGTTCCAGGGCTGGGGCTTGGGTGGGGTCCCTTATGTACCTTGGCCTGCTGGCTTTGCAAGTGTTGCTCAGTGGGCCAGCAGTGGCAGTAGGTCCCCCACCCCTGATGGGCTTAGTTTAAAGCCCTGTGGAGCAGGTCAGCCAGTCTAGCTGAGAAGAGCCTCCTCCCCAATGGAGAGAGGTGGAGGCCGTCCCTTCCCAACAGCTCACTGCCTCTCTCTCCGAAGAGTGAACTGTGGTCATGGAAGCCAAAGCCTTCCTGATGACACCAGCGCCAGTTTTTGGTTGACTACCTGGATCCTCCTCTCCCTCAGCCCATAGCCCGAGACTGGGAGGATCAAAGAAAACACTACCAGTACCCCCAGACCCTTTAGCCCCACACCCAAATCCCTGTAGTGCCTCATGACCCAGCTAGGAGCACTCCAAGCCATGTCACTGGTGCCCACATGGATGAGGAGCATGGGATAGTGTTCTGTGGGCTGGAGGAGCTTAGGATCTTCTCTGCAATGTCTCGGATGTGGGCCCCTGGGAAGCAGCAAACTTCCTGGGCTAAGGGACTGGGGCAGCAGATTACCCCCTCAGTCCCTCTCAGGATGGAGTCTCCCATGACAAACACTTTGCGTTTGGTCTTCGGGAAGAGTGGAGACGGTAGCTACAGTGTCCTCTGTGTTGCCTGTGGGAGATGGCAACTAAGCAGGCTCTGCTGGGGCTGCAAGAGGCTCTTACCTGTTGCAAAGCTCCAGCAGGGCAGAGACCTTGGTGCAGCGGGCCTTGGGGCCCTTGACTACCTTGGTCCACCCCATGGTTGAACAGAAGGGGAGGTCCCCAGGTCCTCCCTTGTCCTGGAGGGAGACTGTGGTCTACCCTCCACCTCCTGGGGGAGTGGGGCCTAACAGTAGGAGTCTCTGTCCTGCTCACAGTCCCTGATGGCATGCAGTCTCTGGACTGTGGCCTGGAACTTCTCCAGCTAGTGCACCAGAGCCCCCAGTAGGAAGCAGACCCCACAAGGGGAGATGGCCATACTCCCGGGCCCCACAGCCTGAAAAAGGGACTGCAGCTGAGAGCCAAAGGCTCTGTCTGTGTGAAACCCAGAACCATGGGCTCCATCTGGGTGGCAGTCTCTGAGGTGCCAGAGGAGGGTGCTGCAGTCCCCGAGGGGTGAAGTGCATGCCCATCCATGTCATGCCACTGGTGGGCTGGCTACAGCTGGGACTGTCTACTCTAGGGGACTCACAGGCAGGGCCTCAGGCCCTCCTCCTTGCCCTACTGTGTGAACTCCCATGCTAACTTGCACGCCAGGCCCAGGAGGCCTGTTTGCATGGCCTGTTCGCGAGGCTCCAGTCATACAGTTACCTGGGGGGTTGGGAGAAGTAGGAGCCAGGGGGGACATGACGCTCCTCGGCCCACTTAGCCTGCTCCCAGCTGACTAGATCCCTCCCTCCATGGGCTGTTACTTACCTGCCAGCAGGCTGGGGTTCGTCAGAGGTCCAATATCTTATTTTTTTAAATATCACGTAAAGGTCTCCATTGACTATCCTTTATAAGGTACTGCTGCCTCCTACTAACATACCTCTCTAATATGCAACTCATTTGTTTAAAATCTACTTTTCATAATTTGGGATATTGAGTTCAGTAAAAAGGTCTGTAAAGAGAAGTGGTTGAGGCTATCAACAGCAATGTGAGGCTACAGAGGTTTCCACACTGTTACAAACTGTGCAAAGGAAGCAAATAATATGGTTTATAAGAAAATTAGGTGATTGCATGTGCAAATGTAGGAACACAAAGTATTTAAAGGGCTCCAGAAAGTAACAGGCTAAAGGGAATTCATAGATTTCATTTTATAGACATTTGGGCTGGAAGGGACCCCGGAGGATCATCAAGTCCAGCCCCCCACCCCAGGGGCAGGAAGTCAGCAGGGATCATAGGATCCAAGCAAGATAACCATAGGATCCCAGCAATTTTAGAGTCCCAGCTCCAGTGTGAGACATGTGGGTGTAAGTCTGCTGTGCCCCTGTGAGCCCAGGGACTCCAGCAGTGACCCCAGGACCCCTGACGAGCCCTGGCCTGCTGGCAGGTAAGCAGGGGCCCATGGAGGGAGAGATCTAGTCAGCTGGGAGCAGGCTAAGTGGGTGGAGGAGGATCACACCACCCTGGCTCCTACTTGGTCCAGTCCCCCAGGAAGCCACGCGACCCCCCCTGCAGGTGCGCATGCCAGGCTAGGGGGAAGTCACCTACCTGTTCCTTCCCTCGGTGGAGGGGAGGGACCCCCCTTAGTCCCGGTTCCTGACGTGCGTACAGGACCTACACCTCATGCAGGAGGTACTTGTCCCCACTAGGGAAAACGCCATACTGGATCTGATGTTAGCCTCTGGGGACGACCCAGTGGGGGAGGTGCTAGTACAAGGGAGGCTAGGGGACAGCGATCATGAAATGATTCAGTTTGGTATTCAGAGAAAAGTGGGGAGGGTAACTAGCACAGCGCAAATGCTTGACTTTAGGAAAGCCAACTTTGATGTGCTCAGGGCAGTAGTCAGGGAGGCACTCAGAGCCCAGGGTGTAGCTAATATGGGGGTCCAAGAAAGGTGGTCCTTCCTCCAGGAGGCTATCCTCAGGGCACAGCAGGACACAATTCCTCTGCACAGGATGGCGAGAAAAGGGTCCAAGAAACCTCCATGGCTGAGCACGGATATCCAGGCTGGCCTGAGGGCAAAGAAAAAAGCATACTGGCAGTGGAAGCAGGGGGCAGGGACAAAGGAGGAGCACACCTCCCTGACCTGAGCTTGTAGGGATTTGGTAAGGAAGGCTAAAGCAGCACTTGAGTTTAGATTATCTTCTGGGATTAAGGATAACAAAAAGTCCTTTTTCAAGTATATAGGTAGCAAGAAGTAGTCTCGGGGTAACATTGGACCCCTATGAGGCAGGGCAGGGCAGGGCAGGGCAGTTGGTGATGGACGCGCAAGAGAAGGCAGAACTCTTCAACAAGTTCTTTGCCTCCATGTTCCTGTCTGCTGACAAAGGGGTGCTCTTGGGTGATAGCGTAGAGAGGCCTGAGAAGGATGCGAGCCCCCCGACTGTTAGTTCAGACCTAGTTAAGGATTATCTGGAGGGCTTAGTTGTGTCCAAGTCGGCAGGCCCGGATGACCTTCATCCGCAGGTGCTGAGGGAATTGGCTGGTGTCATCGAAGAGCCATTGGCATGGCTTTTCAAGAACTCCTGGTGCTCGGGCCAAGTCCATGAGGACTGGAAAAGGGCCAATGTGGTCCCTATTTTCAAGGGGAGAAAGGAAAAGCATGGCAACTACAGGCCAGTCAACCTCACTTCTACCCTGGGGAAGGTCTTTGAAAAATTATCAAGGGCCACATTTGTGAGAGCCCTGCAGGGGAAGTGATGTTGAGGGGTAACCAGCATGCGTCCGTGCAAGGCCGATCCTGCCTGACTAACTTGGTCTCTTTCTATGACCAGGTAACAAAGAGCTTAGATGTGAAGAAGGAAGTCAATGTCATCTTCTTGGACTTCCAGAAGGCCTTATACAGTGTCCCACCCAATTCTGGTGGGCAAGCTGAGGGACTGCGGCATTGACAAATGCACGGTCACATGGGTGGCAAACTGGCTCCAGGGGCACACCCAGAGGGTGGTGGTGGACGGGTCAATGTCGACCTGGGAGGGTGTGGGCAGCGGAGTCCCCCAGGGCTCGGTCCTTGGGCCAGTGCTGTTCAATATCTTCATTAGCAACCTGGAGGAGGGTATGGAGAGCTCCCTGTTCAGGTTCACTGATGACACCAAGCTGTGGGGTAAAGTGAATACACCGGCAGGCAGCAACCGCATCCAGGCAGACCTGGATAAGTTAGAGAAGTGGGCAGATCTGAACAGGATGTGGTTCAACAAGGACAAGTGCAGGGTGCTGCACCTGGGGAAAGGGATCCAGCATTATGGTTATAGGTTAGGGGCTAACCCTCTCGGCAGCACAGAGGCAGAGAGGGATCTTGGAGTCATAATTGACTCCAGGATGAATATGAGACGCCAATGCGACGAAGCAATAGGCAGAGCCAACCGCACCTTGTCCTGCATCAACAGGGGCATCACTAACAGGTCCAGAGAGGTCTTGCTCCCCATCTATGTGACACTGGTCAGGCTGCAGCTGGAGTAATGTGTCCAGTTCTGGGCACCGCACTTCAAGAAGGATGTGGAGAACCTGGAGAGAGTCCAGAGGAGGCCACTTGTATGGTTGAGGGCCTCTGTGGCCAGCCCTATGAGGAGAGACTGAGGGACCTGAATCTCTTCAGTCTCAGCAAGAGGAGACTGAGGGGGAATCTTCTGCCTGCCTACAACCTTGTCAGGGGCCACCAACAGGGACTTGGGGAAAGTCTGTTCGCCGGGGCCCCCCTTGGGGTCACCAGGAACAATGGCCACAAGCTGAAGGAGGATAGGTTTAGGTTAGACATTAGGAAGAACTACTTCACTGTAAGGGTGGCCAGAGCCTGGAATAGGCGTCCCAGAGAGGTGGTGCTCTCACCTTCTCTGGAAATCTTCACGAGGAGATGGGATAGGCACCTGGCTGGGGTCTTATGACCCCTCCCACCCCCAGTGCTCCTTCCTGCCCATGATGCTGAGAATGTTATCTCCCTTTTACATTTCTGTAATCAACCACTGTCTTTTGTACTACTCTGGGAGAAAAAAAGAATAGCAAGAAAGTTTTATTCCTGTCAGAGCCCAGTGTTGGGCAGCAGTGCTCACACCTCCTCAATTTACATTTCATATCATCTCATTCTGCTGTGAAAAGCACGAAGCATCCAAGATGTATTTTAACATTTTCTGCATTAATCTATAGGCAAGCTTCAACTGTTAAGTATTTTGGCCATTTAATACAGGATCTTCTGGTCCATGCAAGTGTAAGTCATATCACGGGAGTCTTTTTTGTTTTGTTTTGTTTTTATTTGTTTTGGTTTGCTTTGCTTTGGATATTTTTTAATTTCTAAACTCGTGGAAGTCTGTGAATACATAACAGTATTCAACTCTTCCACAGCAGCTGCAGTAGAATTGAAAACAAAAAGTTATGTGCAGCAGAATTGGAGACTGGTTGCATACCTTGCTGGGGTTATTTGACCCTAGCAGTCTTTCCTGCCCAGAGCAGAGGGGATGGACCCAATGATCTCATGAGGTCCCTTTCAGCCCTAAACTTCTGTGAATCTGTGTAAATTGGTCTTAGAATGACATCAGCTACGTCAAGGTTTTGCCTTTTAGGTTGAGTACAGACAGTCAAAAAGCCCAACACTGAATCAATTCAGTCTTGCAGGTTAGTCTAAAAACTGCAGAGCTTCAACTGAAAAATAATTGGACAGACATTTTACCTTTGACTCAGGAAATCCAGCCACATGCCTGCAGTAGCTCAGGCCAGAAGCTGGGGGTGCTGCTAGAGCATGTCTCTGACACACCCAGAATGAGCTGTTTGTTCACATCCTGTTCCCGCTGCCCCCAGGTTTCTGGGATTTTCAGTCCAGAATCACAGTAGCAGGACTTCAGTATGCTGAAGTTCTGTTTTGTTACAGGTTTAAACCAGTTTGATTACTTAAACTGGTTCGTGTGCAACTTCTCTCCCTAGCCTTACATATAATGCATTTGTCCCACCATTAAGTTGATTACCATAATCAAGCCTTGTGTCTCAAGTCATTGGGTTCCTTCCTGATACAAACACTGATCTTAGCAACATTTTGTATTGCACTGAGGAAGGGACTACGATCTCGCCCCGCTTTTGTTTACTGAACTCCTAATTCAGCTTTCAAGGCCAGAATCAGTTTCCTCCTCTCCAAAACAGCAAAGAACTAAACTAAAAATAAGACTCTGTTCCAAGCAACCATACCCTGATCTTAAATGCTTATGCACAGAATAGGTAAAGCTCAAGAACAGTCAAAGCATTAAAGCTTGGGAAAAGCTAACAATGGAGATTACCACAAAGTCCACAAAATACAGCTATGCAAATCTTAATTAATGTGTATAATCCTGAGATATTATGGTGATGGGCCACTAGAAATAATCTAGATCAGCAGCTGGCAGCTTACTGCCTGTAGGCCAGATCCAGCCTGCAGCATTCAATGCACAGGGCTCCCCCCATGCTCTGCTTCCTTTCAGCCACCTCATGCTACAATGGAGGCTTTCTCTGAGCTGTGCCACAGTCAGGGGCATGGGCCCTGGTAGTGGGATGCTTTTATAATGCTGCACCCAAGCAGTGGGGAGAAGCAGCAAGAGTAGTTAGGTGCCAATGCCTGTAGGCCTCCGACCCAAGTAGGATTGTTCTGACCCTTTCTCCCCCACCTGAAAACATTGCTGAGCCCTGTTCTAGACAGATCCAGTTATGCAATTTCAAGCTGCCCAATTAGAATGAAAATTTAAAAATTGAAACTTTTCATAAAAGAAAAATTCTGGAAAAAAAGTTTCTGATCAAAAGTTTTCACTTTGACAAAAATACCTTTGATTTAGTATATGTACTATCCAATCAAAAATAAAAATACTTAGAATGGAAAAAACAATAAGTTTTCTCTCCCAGTGGTCTTTCCTATTCAAGTGCAGGGGAGCTGGACCCAATGATCTGTAAGGTCCCTTCCAGCCCCTAACAACTATGAAACATACTGAATCAGGAAAATAACTCTGTTCAAATTATTTTTTTCTGGTTTTGTTCCAGAAAAGCTGACAGAATTTAATAAAGCATTTCAATTGCTAGAGAACATAGGCAACCACAGTTTTCTTCAACTATTCTAGAAAGAATACTATAGGAAAATCTACTGTTAAAATAGTGCAAAGCCTTGTCATTCTACATGCAAGCAATAGTATTATGTGCTGTCAGCAGCATGCCACTTCTCAGTCTCAGATGCTATAGTTAGAAAGAAGAATCTAACCTTCCCGATGCCCACCATCTATTGCTTTGGTTAGCTAGAGCATTAGTGAGCAATCCTATTCCTGGTTATCCTCCCATTTGAGTATAGGAGTACCAGACAAGAAGAGATAGTACATACCACAGGGTATAGCATCCTGCCATGACATAGAAGTTCCAAAGCCAAAGCCCAGGAGCAGCCACAAGGTTCTACTAGAGACTTGCCTTGCACTGCAGGGCTAACTACAGATCATCAAAAAGCCTGAGACTGAATTGATTCAGTCTTTATAGGCTAGTGTAAGCTGCAAAGAACCAATAAACAAATGAACAGACATTCATTTTTGATTCAGGAAATGTAGCCACATGCTTACAGTGGCTCAGGCCAGAAACCAAGGGGTACTACAGCACAGCTCTCTGGCACACAACCATCATGGGCTGTGTGTTCACTTCCTGTTCCTGCTGCCCCCAAGGTCTCTGGGATTTGAGGTCCACAATCACAGAAGCAGGACTCTGCAGGGTTGCTCACCACTTCCTCTTCCTGCTTCCAAGTGCCTCTGGGATTTGTAGTCCACAGTCATGGCCAGCAGTAAGTTTAGCACGGCAGGGCAGCTCTGTACTCAGGAAAAGGGAAGTTTAAACCTCCTCCCTGGCTCCAAACCCCAGCCAGGGTTTGCCAGGGACAGAGGCTAGTAAGCCAGCCTTCACTGTCTCCTGGGGCAAACCCTGCTCCTTGGAGCAGACAGTACAGCCCAGCCCAGGGCTGCAAAGCATGCTGGGGGACTCTGATTTAACTTGAACCAAGAAGTGGTCTGGGACAGAAGTTCCAAAAACTGGTTTGACTCAAATTAGTTAAGTCTGATACTACATTCAACCAGGGTTATCTTAAACCAGTATCAGCCATTTTGACACTGGTTTATGTGCACTTAACTTCTGTTCTGTTACAAGTTTAAACTAGTTTCTGATCACTTAAACCAGTTTTTGTGCAACTTCTGTCCCTGAGACAGATGTCATTAGCCACTGATTAATGGGAAAGAGATATACTATGCCCAAGGAACCAAGCCAGAAGGGACACTTTGGAGGGTTTGCTACTTCTGAAGCTAACGTTACTTTGTGAATCATTTTGGATTTGCTTCATTATATTCGCATTCTCTCTTCCATTTAAAGGCACCGTGGCTTTTTCTATGTCAATAAAGGCACTGGAACAGATGGATGCTTTTGGAGTGGCTCCTTGCCTATCTCCCTAAAGACTATAAAAAGGTTTTCTATCCCTAGGCAAAGAGTAGAAGTTAGGAATAACATAAAATGAGACCTCCTCATCATGATGCTTTCCAAAACAGCATGAAGAACTTATCAAATAATAACAGCATAATCATGTGTATGTGCAAAAGATCAACTTGATCAGGCCATGAAAGAAATATCAGAGAGAGAAAGCATATATGAATAAATCACTCAGGAGAGAGCCTGAATATCATGTGAAGAATGGACAGTATTAGTAAAAATAAGCTGTTTTCTCTAGTCCTCCCCCACCTCCCTTATTTGCATTTCCTAATGCTAGCTCCCTGATACAATATGGAAACAGTTTGACCAAATGATGTATCTGTAGGTTTCTATGGTGATCAGCATTCAAATTGTCTGCCCAGCCAAGTGTGAAAGAAACCATCAGTTTTAGCAATTGAAAATAGTATGCAGAGATAAAATTGTTCCCTAAACGAGGGCATCATAGGATAATACTGAATGTCAAAACTCCTGACACTTAATTACCAGACAGGGCAGGTATCATTATAAAAAAACTGAGAAAGCTGCAGTAGCAACAGTCTCCTAATGTTTCAAAGGAGGGCAAAAGAACTATGAACATAATAATATTGCTTATATCCTAAGTTATTATGCAGGTCTGCCTACACCTATGCATGCCTATACCTGGCCTACAATATACCAACTTTACATCACATAAACCATACTCAACAGAGCACAGAAAAAAACAAAACGTGTGTGGTTATCCAATTTTCTATATAAAACCAAAGAGGATAGATTGAGATGAAAATGCAGTAAAATAAAATAACCCAACAGAAAGATATCAGTCATGGAGTATGCAGATGATATGGTCATTGCTAGAGAGGCCTCTACCCTAGCATTGCCTACAACAGGGCATCAGCTGTTTTGTTTAAGGTTTAAGCTACCACAGATTCCCAGCTAGAAGCACTTCCCAGAGGTGACCTTCAAGCCAAGATGATTTGGAGGAAATCAGAATCCTGAAGGAAAAATTCAGCCTTGAAAATTCACATTGATTACTAGGGTGTGAGGTCAGTTCCACAACAGTAGCAGGAGAAGTGTGACTGATTCCTTACATCTCCTCCCTCCCTTAATACAAGCTCACAATTTTGGACCCTTACCTAACACTCCTAAAGAGTCCTTTGCAGTCCTGCAAAGACCAGTATGTTAGCTGATGAGAATTGGTTACTTTTTAAGATAAGGGGTAAAGCTTACAGATAAGGGTGGGGGAAAGCTTCCCAAAAAATGATACGATAGCCTCTGCTTGGATGAAGAAATTGGGGCACCCAAACCTCAAAATCTTTTATTATAGATAGGGAGGGAAGGGAAAATCCTAGGTGTTCTCTCAAGGTAGACTGGGCTTGCAATAGCTGAAGCCAGCATAAGCTGCTCTGGACACACAGGAAACTGTCCTCCTGAGCTTATGAACTTTTAAGTCACATAAAGAATATAAAGCAAGAAAATCTGCTGATATTTTCTTTTTGCTGAACAAGAACCTGTAGATAAACCACAACCTCCAGAGAGGCCATTTTTAGCTTATCCCAATCCCTTGTAAACAGTTTCTCCAGCTGCTCAGGTCCTGGCCAAATTCCAGGCCCAAAACAAATGCACTTGAATTGATTTTTTTTTTTTTTAAATCAAAGGTGTGAACGTAAGTAAATTATAAATTGTAAGGAGGATTGAGGGTTTGTTGGGGGGGGGGGAGGGAGAGGGATTTGGTAAATTTCTGTGACCTCCTCCATGCAAACTCCTCGCCACAAGCTACTGTAACAACGCAACATCCGTGTTGTGGCTGGAACAACAGTATACAGCCAATTTTGTTCTCTGATCCATGTAAAACTCCCATCCAAACCTAAGTTTAAAGCATATACAAAAGATGGAATATATATGTTAGATACCCAATGTGGTGCTAAAACTCAAGATTCCTACTCAGCTTCTGCCAGAGCCTAGATGAAGTCCTCCTAGCTCCTTGGCCCTCACTGTCTGATCTAACCAAAATGGAAGAAACCCAATCAATAGTAGGATAAAGTACAAAAAGTGAAAAGGTGTTAAATCCATACGCTCTAGATCTGGATCTTTCATGCTTATCGATTTACGTGGAACCACCCTAAGCTACCCCTCACTATCCTTGCATATAATGGTATGAACAATTTTGTTCTGGAATTTTAAAATTCTAAAACAAGTAACCTCTCTCATATGACATTTATTATTTCAGGTTTTCCTACAGCCAAGGACTGTTTCTGAACATAGTACATACTAACCAGTGGCTTTGACAGAATCCATGCAAGATAGAATACAGTAATCACAAAAGAAATGTGTACCTAATAAACACTGCAACAGCTAAAAAATTCCTCATGTTTGTTAATTACTGTGGAGTAGTTCATTACTTAGCACTTTTCACCTGAAGAAACTCCAAGCTCCTTCTCAGCCTCATCATTTTTATTCTGTCCTCTGCAAGGCTGCCTGTCCCAGTCGTGATTTAATAAAAAAGCATGTGTTCTTCAGTAAGGTCTAAACTTCTTTAGCACCTTTCTAGGAAAAATCACATCTCAACCATGTCATTATGGATTCTTGCAGTAGAAAAAGGATAAGCATAAAAGTGAGCATGTTTATGCTTAGCTTTTCTATATCAAAATCTTGGGGGGAAAAAAACTATTTAGGTCTTTACAGTGTTATGGTGAAATATAAATGCAAGTTTCTAAAACATTGGAAAAAGTAGTAAGGTTGAGAAAAGGGATTTTATACACACAATAATTTGCTTTACACAGTAAATTACTCTGGCTTTCAAGCTTGAATTAAGCAGCTGCAAAACTTCAGAATGCAGCTGTTACTTATAAAAGCCCTCTCATTTTTATACTTACCATTTTGCATATGTGCAAATGCAGGTGTTCATAACAAAGAATGAAGAGCTGCAGTTTACACAAACCGCTTTGAAAGTTTGACCCTGTTTTCTGAAGTTTCTTTAAAAATCATTTAATAATCTAGGTCATATGATCCCCATCTGTGCCATGAGTAAAGAGTGAAAAATGTGTCAGCTGATGTATAAGGGTAGAGGAGGGGGGAAATGCTGGCTCTATGGGTTATTTTCTTCTGATTGCATAGAATCTCAATAGGTTTGGCATGGGGATTGGATTAAACCTCCTTAAACATTTATGCAGAGGGCTTTTAATCTCCAAAATCAAAACCAGAATATTTTCTAGCAGAAACCTATGTCTTTAGAACCTGAATCTTTATAGACAGGCCCATCGCACTGAGAGGTCTCCGAACCAGGGAGACAGTTTCAAAAAAAGCCACATAGCCAGGACTTTCTTTGAAGGCACAGTTCATTACAGGCTGCATTTATCAGTTTCAACAGAAGTAAATAGCCCAAATACAGTAAAAAGACACCCCAGTAGGGACAGGGCTGAGTGAGTCATCATATCATCTCCTTTTCCTGAGCTGCTGCAGAAAGTCCCCCCAAGGGCTCTGTTTACAGAAATACTACAGTTGGTCTAAGAGGACCTGCATCCCATCCTACAAACTTAAAGACATCTCTGTATATAATGCTGCTCCATCCAGTCAGCATAGTTCTGCAGATGGGCAAGGTCTAGGCAAAGAAACATCCCCATAAAAATCTTCCTACTGTGGAAGTCAGGAAAGAGCTCTGAGGGACAGGAAAAGAGCAAAGTATTCTCCACAAGACCCAGAGGAAGAAGGTCTAACTGGAAACATGCAGAGAGCCTTTCCCACCTATAAGAGCAATTTGGTGCTTAATTATTATTTGAATTGTAATTAAACCATGCTGCGGTGTTACTGATTCGGTGTGTCCAGTGGTGTTACTAGGAGACAGAATAATCAAGCATAAGACTGCACATCACCTCCTCACTGAGGTCCCTTTATAGTTAAGTGATTTCACACAGCGATGGTGAATTCGCAGACACACTACACAGTTTGTTTTTCAGCAGTCACAACAATATTCATGTCAACATCCTTCTAATACAGAAACTTCACTTCCTGTCCTAGGACTAGCTGCCATCTCCACACTTCGCATCACAGCAATTCACAGCAAAGTAAATCTCATTCTTAACCATCTTGAAAGCTAATCGTTTTCAAGGTATATACCCTTCTTGAAAATATGGCTTTATCAGGGTGATGGGCTAGGCCTGTCCACCTGAAATTTATGTAATTCTGTATCATTACATTAGAACTGCTAAATGAGATGCTGAGATGGTTTAGCATTCAGGAAACTCTGCCTTTGGCTACATTTAAAAATCCTTCAATGTGTGGGTATTCCAGTATTGCATGATGGTCATCCATGGATATATTACCAGGAAACAATTTATTGTAGACAGCAACAAAACCAAATCCACATATGCAATTTTCAAGATGTCTGATCAATGAAAAATAGATTACAGGACACTACTTCTAAAATGTTATGCGAGCTGTTTTAAACTTATGATCAGAATTAATAAGTAATATACAGTTTTCCTGATAACAGGGGAAGTTAGTATGGTTTGCTAATGATGCTTTAAATCTGTGCAATCTATATTTTTATTTAAAAAATTATTTGACTGCATATTAGTCTGAGTGGATTTATTGCTGGAAATTAGAGACACTCAAAGTTCTATTAATTTTACACAGAGCTTTGAGAATTATACAGTATGCACTATGCTCAAAACTACTGAATTTCAATTCATCAGCCAGATTTAATTCTTTGAGGCAGTGCTTCTATATTGGGGCCCTATCCTGCACCTAGTGAAGTCAGCAGCAAAACTCCTAATAAATATTAAATTATTTTATTTAGAAGTTCTTGTTTATGCTCACCCTTTGACCTAAACTACTGCTGCAGAACACAAATGCATTTGCTATTGTGAAAGCAGAAAGGACACATCCTTAGGCATGAAAGATTTCCATGCATATACACAACACCGTTGTAATGATAAGATTTTTTTGGAGGGTAGGGAAAGAGAGAACGGAGGGGACAAGTATGTAAAAGCAAGGGGAGCCAATGCATTTAAACATTGGTGAAAGTAAAAACAAAAACAAAGACACCCCCCTACCCCCCAAAAAACCCTCAAGCACACATCTAGTTGCAGGTATTTTCATCTGTTAGTGTCAAAGATATAGTTACAATCTTTCAGAAAGGGACAAAGGCACAGTTCAGAAAATAACCTTGGGGTTCTAAACTGCTGAAGCTCAGAGACTAAACTGATGTTTAAAAATGCAGCCATCTGGTGAACCAATGCTGTTGTCCAACTCCCAGAACAAAAGGCATGCAGATATTAAGGGTAGAAGTGGCCTTTACAATATTCTAGCTTGTGGTCCAGTATGGTGCAGGCTACAGAACCTCACCCAGTCATTACTGCATCAGATGTGTAACATAGCTGAGCAATAACAAATTGTTTAAAAAGCCATGCAGTCTTGATTTAAAGATTTTAAGTGATAGAAGTCCATCATGTTCACAAATAAGCTATTCCAATGGTTAACAGCAGGGGCAGTTACCAAGCATATCAATTCAGACTAGAAATAGTCTGATGTCTGATTCCAGTCCATTCGCTTCCTCAAAGAGTTTGGCACAAATCTTCCCATGCAGGTAACTCTAAACTGTATCCATTCATCTTTTAAGCTTCTTTTGGATAAACTAACTAGACTGAACGTCATAGGTCTCACTACATGGCTTGGTTACTTTCTTAGGGCCACGTTGCACATTACACTTAGGGTGTGTTGCCTTCACCTAAAACAGGAAAATCTGTACATTAAAACAGTAAAACACATGCTAAGCATGATCATATTGTAGCAGAGTTAGAACTTTTTGCGGGACAAGTATCTCCAGATTGTATTAAGTAACATTTGTTCTGCCACGGTCTAACTGCTCCACAGAGATAACAATTTGCAATCCTGGGGCTGGGACCCGCAATCAGTTCATTGTGGGTCCCAGCACCAGAAGGGAGTATTGGACAAGGGAGATGAGATTGACGTCATATATCTGGACTTTAAAAAAGTCTTTGATCTGGTGTCCCATGACCTCCTCATGGAAAAATTGGCCAACTTCAGTTATACCACAGTCCAGTGGCTGGGAAATTGGCTCCGAAGTCAGACCCAGAGAGTAGTGGTCGATGGAAGCAAATCGTTATGGTGCTCTGTGACCACTGGCATCCCCCAAGGCTCTGTGCTTGGACCAGTTCTCTTTAACATCTTTAGCCTACTGGCTAAGTTCGCCGATAACACTAAACTTTGGGGCATAGCATCCACACCTGAGGACAGGCTAGTGATCCAGGCTGACTTGGATAAATTTAGTAAGTACAGACCTGATGACATTCAATAATCGACAAATGTAAGGTAGTCCACCTCAGGGGAAAAAAACCTGCAGCATACTTGTAAGGTTGGCAGTGCTACGCTTGCTAGCACCACTGTTGAAAGAGACTCGGAGGTCATGACTGACCACAAGATGAACATGAGCCACCAATGCAATGTCACAGCGGGCAAAGCAAACAAAACACTGGCTTGCATCTATAGATGCTTTTCTAGTAAATCTCAGGATGTCATCCTCCCACTGTACTCGGCCTTGGTGAGGCTGCAGCTGGAGTACTGCACCAAATTCTGGGCTCTGCAATTCAAGAAGGACTTCGAGAAGCTTGAGAGAGTCCAGAGGAGAGCCATGCACATAATCACAGGGCAAGAGAATAGGCCTTTTGAAGAGAGGCTGAGAGCCATGGGACTCTTCAGCCTGGAAAAGCACAGGCTCAGAGAGGACCTAGTGGCTGCTTATAGGTACATAAGGGATATACATCAGGATCTGGGAGAATGTCTCTTCACCAGAACACCCCAAGCAAAAACAAGGACCAACTGTCATAAATTCCTACAAGACCATTTTAGGCTGGACATAAGGAAAAAATTATTTACAGTCCGGAATAGACTCACTCCAAAGGTGGTGCAGGCACCATTCAAGAAATAATTGGATGCTTATCTTGTTGGAAACCTTTAACCCCAGCTGACTTCCTGCCCCTGGGGCAGGGGGCTGGACTTGATGATCTTCAAGGTCCCTTCCAGCCCTAATGTCTATGAAATCTATGAAACTGTCTTTGGTGTGGTACAAACATGGTTTTTATGAGCCACAGAAATGGTAGGGCTGGGGTCTTGAACTGGCTTCAGTGGGGCCCCCAGGCTGGGACTGACAATCAGTGAGCTAAAGATCATGTTATATAGATTATTGTGAACATTACCACGTGGCATTTCATACCATGGTCTAACCTTTAAAACAGCCCAGTAATGCTCACTGTGACCTACATAGAACACATGCCAAGTGCCCTGAGAGACGAGGCACTTGCAAAAAGCTCAGCTTCACAGGCTGCATGGAAGAAGGGATGCATTTCACTCGGAAGGAATGAGCAGGAAGAGAGTGCACACCACAGTGCCAAAGTTCAGTCCTGGGATGACTCTGAGTCTCATTAGGAAAGCATCTGGCCCCTTATTTTCTCTCTCCACCCTCCCTGAAGGGCTTTAAGAAGCTTTAGCTCTATGTAGGAAACCCCACCCTCCAAGTCAATATGCGAGCTTCCTCTGTCTGTGTCAGCCAAACAGACCACATTAGGACCCTGCTATCAGGACAAGCTGTCAAACTGCTGACTATCTTTTGTAACCTTACATCCAGCAGAACAATGAGGTGACATATTGTATATCACAGACAAGGTGCATACATCAAAACCTGGTTATGTTTTGACTGTAACTCTCGTGTCAGGTAGTTCACAAAAGGCCAAACAGTACTTTATGTATCCTATTTTGCATTAGTAATTGAACCAATTAGTGTAATCCCCTCAGACCAATGTATTGTTTTTTCAGATTGAGCTTTGCTTAACTGTTTGTCAACTTCTCTTCTTATTGCATATGAATATAAACTAAAAAACATGAAGTAAGCCCCCCCCCGACAGGACAACTGAGCATTTCTCAACCTTTCTTTTTTCTGGGGGGGGGGAGGTGGTCATAAATCCCTACACATTATTGTAATTCTCCTTTCTCCAGCATTCCACTGCCTCCACCCTGTTTTATGAGTTACAGAAATAATTGCCACAGTACATTGTTCTGAACAGAGTTTTCCCTTAAAGAGATGACCCAATTTCAAGTTGACAAAGACAGGCAACTTGAAACCAAGTCATTTTCAAGTAGGCTCAAATCTTGTGCATTACATCTGGCTCTAAATAACATTCTCCTGTTAAAAGACAAAGATACCAACTTTTTAATAAAAGCTGGGAGGATACAAACTAGAGGGGTGTATTATTTCTTTTATAAGGACCTGTATTGCAGCAAAATTCACTCCAGTATAATGCATTAGATTAATTTACAGAACTGAACAACTTTTATTGGGCTATATGCGTTTTTATCTTTAGAAAGACTTAAACTTAAAACATCATCACCTACATGGGCTTCAATTCTTATCGAGTTCATTACTATATAGGAAAGGACAAGGGTGGGAAGAGGAGATGAACTCCCCATAGCATAGGTTTTTATCAAGTGCAACTTTTAGAGAGGAAAAAAAATATATTACAAACTTGTTCTCTCTGCCAAGCATTGTGGTCCTTACAACTGCAGTATTCTTTAACAGAAAAAAAAAAAAAAGACTTTAAAAAAAATTACTCTGGCCTCCCATGGTGCTGTTTGAAGGATTCATATAACTGTACACAGGGAAAGTGGGAAATTCACTATTCACAAACAGCTGTCAAAATGTATGAAGGAAACTGAAAAAAGAATAGGTTGAAGTATGTTATTTAGTGCCCCTCGAGGACTTAGTCCCTTTTAAGTGTACATCATAGAATCATAGAGGCACTGAAAATTAGAGTTGAAAGGGACCTAGGGACAGAAGTTACACATAAATTGGTTTAAGTGATCAGAAACTGGTTTAAACCTGTAACAGAAATAAGTTCAGTGCACATAAACCAGGTTCAAAATGGCTGAAACTGATTGAAGATAAACCTGCTTGAATGTAATATCAGACTCAACTGATTTGGGTCAAACCGGTTTATGAAACTTCTGTCCCAGACCCCTTCCTGGTTCAAGTTAAATCAGAGCTGCAAAGCATCTCAGCATGCTTTCCAGCCCTGGGCTAGGCTGTGCTGTCTGCTCCAGTGGAGAAGAATGGGAGGGGGAGGGAGGCAGGGGAGGCAGGGACTGTCCCCTCAGGTAAACCCTGGCTGGGGCTAAACTTCCCTTCGCCCAAGTACAGAGCTGCCCTACACAGCTAAAAAACTTACTGATGACTGTGGCTGTGGACTACAAATCCCAGAGGCACCTGGAAGCAGTTAGAGGAAGTGGTGAACAACCCTGCAGAATCCTGCTACTTTGATTCTGGACCATAAATCCCAGAGACCTCAGGAGTACACAAACCATGCTGGCTAGTACCAGACAGCCATGCTCTCTGGCCCCTTCCCCTCCCCCTCTCCCCCTGCTTATGGCTTAAGCCACTGCAGCTGCATTTTCTGAATCAAAAGTGAATGTCTGTCCAGTTGTTTCTCAGTTTAAACTCTGCATCTTAAACTAATCTGTGAAGACTGTATTGATTTAGCCTCAGGCTTTTTGACTGTGTGTACTTAGCCCAGGAGATCATCTAGTCCAGCCCCCTGCTCAAAGCAGGACCATCCAAAACTATATCATCCCAGCCAAGGCTGGAGATTCTACAACCTCTCTGGGTAACCTGCTCCATTGTTTTACTACACTCCTAGTGAGATCATCAAACAGACTTCATGACACAAGCATACCTCTCAATCTTTCACCTTGCCAGTGCATGACACTTGTATTTTGCTGCATGCCACACCCTAACAAATAATGTTTAGCCAGAACATGATTCACTGTGAATCAAAATGCAAGCACATTGCAATCTACAGCAGATTAGTTGGGGTAATGGCAGTACCAAGGGTTTATAACAGTTCACAATACCTTAGATCCAGTATGAAACATCTGTATAAATGGTTTGACACTTAAAATATCATAACTTTCTATTTTTACCACAGTAGATGAGGTCAGATAACAGATATTTGGGGATGGTGGGAGTATCTTGACAGTTTTCAATCAAGCCTTCTTACCTTATACTTAGTATTATGACAAGTCCACTGTACTTTAGGGCTAGCAGCTCAGAACAGTACAGCATCTGCTTCTGTTGCCAAGTCAACCATCTGCCTACCCTGGAGTCCATAGACTCCCAGGTTTGGGCTCCCTGCTATTAGCTTTCATGCAGAAAGGGATAAGAAGGGACGAAGTTGCTGAAAGGGACTTTTAGAGTGGGAATGCAAGACAGAAGGGACCAGAAAGATTTACAGGAGAATGGCAAGAAAGAAAAGTTGAGCAGATAGAGCCCAGCAGACCTCAGCCAGATGCACTCCATCCTTATTCTTCCCTTCTTCTTCTGTACTATTACAGCAGCTCAATCCTTACTGTAGTCTCTATTTGAAAACCATCAGGCAGATCCTTCTCTTGCACAGCTTATGTATCCTGGAAGGGAGGAGACGCAAGCAAGCAACCTTTCAGCTGCAAGTATAGTTCTATCTCCCCCCCACCTCCCCCATGTGCCAGTCAGCAAGCCTTATCCCACCAGAGGCAACTCAAAAAATGTGGTGCACTACTTCTGGAAGCCTGAAAGGAATAACATCTTGCACACTGTGCAATGCAGCATTGTTAAAAGGTACAAAACATAAGTGATTCCAATTGCCTCAAAGAAAGCAGCTGTCTGAACTTTGCTTTCAGATCTGCGATGTGGATATGCAACCTGGAATGAATGGCAGTCCTAGTGCAAAGAAACAACATAGGCTGCCTATACACATGCTTGTTTGCATTCTAATTAGAAAGTGTTGAAGCAGACTGTGTTCCATGTTCTAATTAGAATGCTCTAGCATTGTCTCATTCTCACATGTATTAAGCCTCCACATATTTTAAATGGCCAAGGGGGCACTTTATCTAAATCTTGTTGAATGAGCTTTAGATAAAGCGTCCCACAGCCATTTTAAAATGTGTGAGAACTTAATACATCTGGTACTGAGTGGCTGTTTGGGAACCACTCTATTTAAAATACCCCCATACCCTCAAGCACATGTACATACAGATCAGGAGTTAAATGCATTAGGTCCTGAGAACTATTTACAGATATAAAATTGAGTAAACATCTAAGTGTTTTCCAGACTGGAGCCTCAGAAAGTAGTCCATATAAACACTCACAATGATTCATTCATCAAACATTTACAATTAACAAAAGACTTATTTCCAAGTACTAAACTAAACAGGTTTTAATTTTTGGTGTGTGTGTGTGTGTGTGTGTGTGTGTGTACACATGCATGCGCACATGTACACACACACACACACACATAGATCCTACAACTTTGATTAAATTAGCTCCCAAGAAACTGGTAGTTGGATTTTACACCAAATTGGTGCAGGCTATATTCTTAAATAAAAATATAGGAATGGTGATCCTGCCCATTTACAAAAATGATATGTATAATCTTCAAGAGGGTCTACAAAATGAAATTTTGCATGTCTGTATTTGCAAAATCAAAAATTTATTCAGTGAAGTTGTAGATTTACAGGGAATTCAGAACAGAATTTACCCTCATATAAGCAGCATTCCATAATACCAGACATTTTATTAAGTTAATGCATTTCTTAAGACCATCTGCATTCTGGAAAAAGTGAGCATGTTTACACATGCATTAATGTACTTTAATTAATGCGCACTAAAATCTAGTACCTCCATTGTGAGGTACTAGGAAAATGTGCATTAGCCTGCCTCAATGTGCATTAACTAAGTAGTATGTTTTTTTTAGTGACGCTTTAATGTACATTAAAATACATTAATGCACGTTAAAGCACATGTATAGATGCGCCCAGGGTATAGTAGGTTCAGGCTAGTACACATACACATTTTTCAATTTGAGAAAGTCATTGTGACTCGAGTTAACCATTCAAGGGCTGACAAGTAACTGCTAGTATCATAAATGTCTGAAACTAAGACAAGCTGTAATCAGATGTCTACTAAGCAAATCAATTAATCATCAGCTTTGTAATGAGAATCCAGGAATACCTATGCTTGTGTTATTAATTTTTCTGTCTAAACAATATTTTAGTTTCAGTCTACTCTTTGAGAGAGATTCAGGTGAGAAGCAAGCTGAATATTTTATTCACAGACAGTACAGACCACAAACAATCCAGACAAGCTTGACAGGTTGCTACCACTAGCAGAAAGCCTGTATACCACACATGCTTAGTAACCATGGTGATTTTCTGAGTTAATCAAACTGGATATGTACATTTGACATTTTATGGAAATTAAGTTGTACCAAGCCCAAAGATGTCCAGAAAACATACAAATAAAAATACTTTAGGTGCTTAAAACTTAGTTGGCTAACTAAATATGGATATAAATTCCTAATAAATTATTCCTATATTCAGACATAATGAGCACCCACAGCTTCAGACTGAATTGACTTTTGGTCTCTCAGGTAGAAAATGCTACAGTACGCTTCCAAAACTAATAGCAGATCTCAGGAGTAATGTGCAATTTATTTACAGATCCTTATGTGCACAAACTTGTGACCTATATGTTTACCAGGTACAGACTCAAATATATAACCAACAGTTTAATCACACTACATAACCACACACCCACACACACACACACACAAGGATAAGCAAATGAGCATAAGCATCTATGAAAGCCCTAATCAGTTCTGGGCATATCCAGCTCTTTCACATAACACCTCTCTCCTGAAAGTTCTCTCCCATCTCCATCATACCCCAATAAAAAGTCCAGTCAATGTAGCATTTCCATTTGGACCAGTACCGTTTTTTAAGTGTTCCTGCCACCAAAATGCACTCATTTGGCAGTAGTCCTGTGAAGAAGGAAGTGGGACAGACCAGACAGTACCTTTTCTCATAGTCCCTAGCACCAGAGTGCACCCACACTAGTCACAATATAACTCTCTCTCATGGAAAACAATTGCAAATGTGGATTTAGCCACGCACTAGGTGGCATTCCAAAAAGGTGGTACTTCCTATGCTCATTCTACTGTCTCTTCAGTTTGTTCCTATTCCAAAGTACATGACACACATCAACTAGTGTTGGGCTCTTTGCAGCTTGTTTTGTAGTAATTGAAATGTGAAAAAAAAATGAAGACAACTTGGGGACAGACTTAAACCCTCACCAAAACAAACAGGATTTGAAACAAGGAACACAAGGAGGGAACTATTCTGGACTGCTGCAGAACATCCAGAGAGAAGGAGAAACCAAGACTTCAAAACACTAAGCAATTTCATTATTCTGACGCTTGCTCGGCTCTTAAGTTTCATAGATTTCATAGACATTAGGGCTGGAAGGGGCCTCGGAAGATCGAGTCCAGCCCCGCACCCAAAGGGCAGGAAGTCAGCTGGGGTCATAGGATCCCAGTAAGATAAGCATCCCATATGCTCTTGAAGGTGTTCAATGTAGGTGCTTGAACCACTTCTGATGGCAGGCTACTCCAGACCTTGGGGGCTTGGACAGTAAAGAAATTCGTCCTTATGTTCAGCCTCAAACAGTCTTGCAGTAGTTTATGACTGTTCGACTTCGTCATCCCTTGGGGCGCACTGGTGAACAAAAGTTCCCCCAGATAAACTTATAGGTAGCCATCAGAGACATGCACCCAAGGCTGTGCTTTTCCAGGCTAAAGAGCCCCATGGCTCCCAGCCTGTCATCATAAGGTCTGCTTTCCTGACCTCTGATCATGGACTCTTCTGTAGAAGAGTCTGTGGAAGAGTCTGGCTCTTCTCTGGACTCTCTCAAGCTTTTCCACATCCTTTTTGAATTGCGGAGCCCAAAACTGGATGCAGTACTCATTTGTTAATCATCAGGTGAATCTGGCAGCAATTCAGATATGAACAAACATACCACCAATCCGAGGGTTAAGATTTGGTTAAGGTTAGCTCACACGAGGAACACATTATTACCAATATCAGCCTTAAGTACATATAGCTCCCAACTATATGGAGTCATCCAATTCAGCTTTTAGAAGCTGCAGTCATTGATGGCCTAAGAGAATCTGCATACACTTAAGGCAGATTCTCACTTGAAATTCTTCCATTTTTGCATATATAAACTGTTTCATCTTTGCATTTTTCCATCTGCTCAGTATTCCAGAGCGGAGAGGCTCCACTCCCACAACAGTTATTTGCAAGGTTTTGAAAAACAGGGCAAAATTTGATTTCAATTTTCTATTACAAACTGATTTAATAAAATACAGCCTCACAACCATTCCCCTAAATGCAGTAACTCCTTACTAACAATCCAAGACAGAAATATTTCACAGAGAAAAATTATTTTAAACCCCAGCCTTAAAAAACCAGTTGCTCACATTAAAAAATAGAACCATTTGAATTAGCATTGTTGTGTTGCAAGTTAAAAATATATCACTTTAGTCCCAGTCTCTCAAAAGTATCTTTCCAAGAGGCTGCCTGTGAACAAGTAGAGGTTGCAATAATATAACTTAATTATCTGAAACTATTCCTTTAATTATACAGGCACAACATGATATTCAGATAAGGCCTGACAAAATCCTAGGGACATGCACACAAATTAATGTACCTATATGAAAAATGGGATAGAAGTCAAAAAAAGGGCTCCATTTCCAAAGACCAGAAGGCAGCTTGTGCACAGTAAACACTCCTGATTTTTTTGTCCCTTCATACACAAAAAGGTCACAAAAAATGTTTCTACCATATTTTCCCCCCAAATTCAGCCTCAAAGTAGAAAATCTACCCTCCAGGACACAATGTGAGTCAGTGGCAAGTAAGTCAGAAACAGAACCTCTGCACCTGTGCTTCCAATTCTTTTTTCTGTGCATAAACTTTACACATATTGCTAGCTTAAGTATCTGTGTCAGCTGTATGTTTGTACCAAAAATGTGAAGGATGTACACAGTTTAACCCAATGAATGGTGTGGACATATACATACAAAATCCCTTTAGCATTTGTGTGCTTCAAGTCTGGAAAATATTTAGCATTCGTTCAGCTTCCAAGTACCATGCAAATACTAATCCTTGCCATACCTCAGAGAACCAGGCTTTGTAAGAAGGCAGGAAAGAAAACCTGAAACACAGTGAGACAGTTTAAACCAAGACAATGTCAATGACAGACCTTAGAACCAAGGTCCCTGGCTACGATTACCAGACCATACCCAAACCATTGGCCTCCCTCCTTAGCATTAGCAGTACGGTCCTTAAGGTTAAGTATAATCTTTCTACTAAGATGCTAATAATGCATCTAGACCACAGAAGGCTGTTTTCCATGCCTGTCATGACATCAGTTAGAGTAATATTTACTTATGATAAATATTCATCATGACAATTTTTTTAAATAAGCATGTAACGGTCACTGATAACTTGTCCAAAGGAATATAGACAGTAATATATGCATCACCTTTCATACACCAACCTTTATGCTGGCAGCAGTCTTTGGATTTTATAACTGGAATGCATTACAGCTGCAATATCTGGTTTTAACAATGAGATACCCTCATTTCAGTAGCTAATTCTGTAGCTGTTAAGTCTAAAGTGCTTGTTGACAATGTGTTAGGTGGCAACTTTAATTCCAGCCGTTCAAAATCAGGTCCATGATCTACACCTTAAGGGTGAATTATTCACAATTAGTAATGTCTGTTTATAAAGCAATGCTCAGAAGCATCACAGACTACTTAAATCAGAAGCAATCTTTCTAAGTGTGTTCCTGGCAACACTTCTCCATTTCAGTTTAACATTTTCCAGATTAAGAGTTTATTCCTGTATCATTGGGATATTCTGGATTACATATACCAAGCCTATTCAATTTTAGAATTCCCTGCCTGAAGAGGTACAAAACAACCCTGCTGCTTTCCTGAGATGTGGCAGACACATATTCCTGTCTCTTAATCATGATACCACAGCAGCTGACCAGATGGGTGGACTAACAGCTATCCAATAGCCAACAGTTGTTTATTCACACTGCCTGTTACCTTGCATTCCAGGCATTAAATATGCATCTTTTCCACCACTAAATTAATACTTTTTACACATACATACACATGCACGTGTTGGGTTATATCAGCATTTTAAAAGATGTACAGAGGACTTAACGATTCAAGCTATTCTTCTAAGCAGAAAAGGTTTTGCACTTGCAGCATTTATTACCTTTCTCAAATGCCAGTTTATTTTAGCCTAAAAATGGTGTCCTCCCCTCCACCCCCCAATTTCCAAAGGACATTAAATTACCAAACACAGCACTCCATAGTACAAAACAAACAAACAAAAACCCTACGGCTACCTGTGTTTTGAACAATTAACGATAGGTCTTCAAGTTCACCATTCACCATACAGTGCAACCAATATTTTGGCTGTTTTGGGACACCTCAGTTTCCAGAAGTGACTGAACCTTTCAGGTTCTGGATTCTGCTATACAATTAACTTGCTGCAAGTCACTAGAATCATCTGGACTGCTCTCTCCTACCCCCTTCCCTCTCCCTCCCTCCCCCACCCCAACACCTTAGAAAGAGAAAAAAGCCAGAGGCCACACAATAAGTAACAAAGACCTATGATTAACCCTTTTATGATATTTGTGGTGATAGCTGTAGCAGCAATCATGGAGTTGCCTCACTCTTAACAAGAAAATGCAATAGCACCCTCAAAGCACATGGAGAGAAGAGTGGAAATAATCCATTCCTTTCCAGCTCAAAGGTATAGTACTTCATTTGAGTTTACCAACAAATGTTATCTACTGCTCGTCTTATTTGCAGTACTTTTGTTTTAAAGACAGAGACCTCTGTTGTTTCTTTATCAATACTGCAATAAAACCTTCAGTAAGTAAATGGATCTTCACTCTGTGGACATCAGTCCTTATTTCAGGGAAATTTTTATACCACCTTATCTATAGGGGCATTATAACCTTACACACCAACAAGATTTCTGACATGCATACAACCAAGTACAGGTAAGATTCTTGGGTAAATGTGGTATCTTTTATTAGACCAACGGAATAGCTGGAAAAAAGTTCTTTGCAAGCTTTCAGGTACAAGTACCCTTCTTCAGGCATAACGAGTCTCTGCTATTCTGAGATCTCCAAGGAATTGAAGATGGGTACTTGTGCCTGAAAAATTGCAAACAACTTTTTTCCAACTATTCAGCTTGTCTAATAAGAGATCACATCTACCCAAAGAAGCATGTCTGCCTATGTCCTTAGGTCCATACAGCTACAAACAAAAAACCTATGACCAAATAATCGTTAAAGTTGATAAAGGCTACAAAGATAGAGCTTGAATGATAGCCTAGTGTCCTTCAAAGATTCTACCTCCAATCCAACGTTTCAAATACCTTATTGATTTGGGCAGAGTTGGGTCATGCCAAAATTACTACTTCATTGTAAGTTTCCATATATTTGTGTCTGTATTGGAAGGGGGGAGGGGGGGAAATGTAAGCATGTCCAGCACTGAAAGCAGATTTTGGTTAGGCTCTGGTCCCCAAACTCTTCACATTATTTGACCTTATCCCCTTATTAGTTTGAAACAACCAATTACTGGGCTTGATCTTCAGTACAACTTCACTGAAATCCATACATTATGAAAATAGGTAGTTGAAGAAACCAAGGTGCAGAGGAAGATTAAGTGACTTGCTAAAGTTAGGCAGCAAATCAGTAGCAGGGCTGGAGACGAAGTGAGGTGTAACTCAAGCAGAAGGCTGAGAGGAATATACCCAAAGGTCCAATTACCTTGTCAGCAATGTGGATCAGGAAAGTCTCCCTGTCTGGCTCTAAGTATTTTTTTTCAGTCTCATTTTCATCTCTGTCAGACTTGCTATTTTATCTGCAGGTAACAAGTCAGTAAGGGTTTTACTTAGATTCTGTTATTTGAAAGAGACTAATGCTTATCCACGTGTACCGCATGGATGTGAAACACCAGAAATCTAGTTTATCATCTGTCGATAGGACTACTATGGGATGACAGGCCATACACTTCACAGTAATTCAGTAATAAGTCTATTATTATTCTATCATATCTCTCCACCCTCTTAAAAAAACAAATACCATTACCTAGAAGCAGCCACATTTTCAGGAGGGACCACCAATTTTGTGTGCCTATCTTTGAGCAAGGCAGAGTCCAGTTTTTAGATATTCAATCTAAACCAAGGCATCCTACAACAGTGGTCACTTTTCAAAATTTGCCTATATTATTCATCTGCTATCAGGATCATATTAAACAGCTAGTGGAAACTTAGTGTCACAAATGTACAACAGAGATTATCTGAATCTTCTTAAAATTCCACTCATTCATCTTGACTTAAATAAAATCTAGATATAAGACATAAAATGCTGGATGTCAGACTCAACATTTAGAATTGAGGGAGAAGGCAGGGCAGGATAGCACTTTGAAGACCAATTTGTTCAGAAAGGTATCAACTTTCCTAGGCAATAGCCTACTTCGTCAGATGGTATGAATTAGATGCTCCCTGCTCCATCATCAGTTACAATATAGATCTCCAATCTTTTGCAATAGCTACTTGTATGGAATGTATTCCTGTTCCCCCATTCTGCAATCCACATCTAAACACAAACATCCTTAAAGGTGACACATTTCAAACTACCATAACAGAACCAGATGTACGCTATCTTCAAAAGGCAATACATGGTAAAATAGCATGATTAGGTTCACTGCACCTTAATCTTGTTCTTGCAACATCTCTTGCAGAAGTACAATCAGACAGCCACAAACAGACCTACACTCACCTAGATACAGTCTACTGCTTGGACATAAATCTATTAACACAACACTTTCTATAGAAGATTTCTCATGGAAATAAATTGAAAGACTAAATCATATTTACAACGCCTGAGGCTACATTTTAGGCACTATTTGCTTTAAACTACCTTCCCATCCAGGATTAGAAAAATAAAGCTACTGATTATTACCCATTATGCCTATTCTTTGCTCAAACCTCTAGAAAAGTAGAAACCTCTCAATAATTGTTGACACCATAGAACAGCTGATTCTAGTTTTTGAAGACTGGACTTAAGCTATAGAATTAATTTTACTCTGAGATTTTGGAAATCATTGTGAAAATTTCACTGAAGCTCTAGAGAAAACACAGTTTCTTACTATTAGAGAGGTTTTCTTCCCTGATAAATTAAGCATGATTCTTCAAATTCACCTCTTTTACAGCTTCAGACTAAACATTTCTGTATTAGAGCATGTCATCTACCCAATTACCCACACTAAGATCATCATTGACCCTAACACAGGCTAGCTCCTTTGAGTATCCTCAAAAGACCTTTAACAGATACAGTGAAAGTCTAACAAGTGGTTGTCTACAAGTACTCACACTTCAAAACATTTCCACTATAACCAGTTGTATGGTCAACTGATTCAGATTTCATTGGGTGTTTTCTTTAGCAACATAAAAACAACCAGCTGCACACAGGAAGTAATAGGACTGAAGACATTAGGTTAACACCACAGGAAAGTGTTTAATCCCATTTCTACTGAAGCTAACTTCCTTCCTTCCTTTGCTTCTTCTGGAACCCAATCAAGCCCTAAATAAGAAAAAGTCAATCCTAGGATACCATTCTACACAATCTGTTTTTAAAAAAAAGCTTTTTCCAGTCTTAAGAATGTTGCCAATACCTCTTAGTCTGTTGGGTTTCTGTTGGAAATCAAACCTACCCTGGAATTTTCTACCACTGGTAATGTGTAATTCTATTATGGGCTGGGCTATATTCACAAAACTCATTGAGACTCTTTGGTAAACCAAAGACAATAAGCTTTTGTATGAAGACTTGACAGGCACTGAATTTTTAGCTAGGAACTAGCTAATAACTGCATTACACCAATATGGAGGAAGACTTTTTTTTTGTCATCATAATTTTAGTATAAAGAGCACATTTATGATAATCTTTTTGCCATACACAAGTATTCTAAGATACCCAAGCCACAGTTCACCATTTCACAGGGCTCACATGATTTTATTATACCATGCGTGCCAAATCTCAAATGCCCAAATGTACAAGCACCAGCTTCAGAGGATGCAGTGAGGACATATTAATTTTTTTTCCTGATATCTGAATCTGCTTCCAATACCAGTAAACTTGAAGTGGTTTAGGGCCCAAGTCATTTTGCCATTTAAAACCATGGAAGCTTTGCCATAAATTAACCGGTGCAGGATCTAAGAGAATGACTAACATTCATTTTCATACAAAATTACTGAAGAAAATAAAATGACTTTTTTTTTAAATTGGCACTCCTAGAAGTCAGATGATTGGGGATCCAAAAAGTACTCAACAGAGAGGTCACAAGAAGACCATTGTTCTCTGTCTTAAGATACCCTTTGCACAATACCAGCCATACATTCTTTTGCAAGAAGCGTCCTCAGAAATTCTGCAGGCAACATTAGATTCCAAGGCTGTAGAGTTGTAGACAGCTGTAAGGTCTGGGTATTCTATTGTAAACCTTCAATTAAAGTGCTGCACTTAATGCTAGAATACTACACAATTCCTGTGACCATGGAAACTGATATTTCAAAAAACATACTTCCTCATAATGGTGAAAAGCTCAAGTATTTGACATGGCCTTTAAAATGCAATTGGTGTAGACAACAGGATACAAAGCTGTAAGACTAGCTTTAAACTAAGTCCTTGTTTATATGCAGGTTTTATATTGTTACAGCTATTTGGGCTAGAAGTGTGCATGATTTTTCATTCAAATCAATAAATTTGGCATAACCTTCACTGTGGATGCAATCATCAGTATTAGAGGTGCCTTACACTGGTGTGACTTGTTCCTAACAGGGAAGGTAAAATAAGATGGCTATATAAAACACCTTTTTACTGTATCAGTGTAACAGCTTCCACACCAAGTGTGGGAAAGAAACAAGTTATATGCTCCAATTATACTGGTTTAGTTAAAGCAGTATTGTTCTCTACTACAGACAAAGCTTACACTTAGTGAACTGCACAGCAATTTGAAGAATATGGAAGAGGCAGTCCTCCTTTCTGCAGTATCCTCCCCCAGAAGTAGAAGATATTTTGAATATTTCCATGCATGCACAACTTTTACTAGAGCCAGGCCATATAATTCCTTAATGCCTCACCTATGTAAAAAATACACCCCCTTGTTGTCAAAAACTATGTACACACACACACACACACACACACACACACACACACACACACACACACACACACAGAGTATTTATTAAAATATCTTCATCCATTCTGTCATCCATTTTTCTAGGCCAACCCTAAAACTGTAGGTTACATTGTGCTGCTGTTTCCTATATACACATTCACATCATTCTTCAAGCAAGTTCTCTTTAAAAACAGAAAAGAAAAACTGAATAGAATAAAAGAAGAGAGACCTAAAAAAGAGAGCAGTAAGAAACCATGAGGCATTTTGAAATTTGGCTTCTGCTTAATGTATCAGTAACTGCTATTTTGTTGGAAGAGGATTAAGACTTGCCTGGTTTTATTACATTGACAGCAACTATTACACAAAAAAACTGAGCAAGGACAAAACTGAGCAAGTGATCAACACATTTTCAAGTTATGATCCAATTCCTGGTAGGTGGTGGGAAAAAAATAACAAACTTTCCAGCTACCAGTGAAGCTAGTGGGAGGTTTCTCCACACCTGGGAAAGAGTGAAAATCTAGGCAGGATCAGACTGGATTAACTATAGCAAAGACTTATGCATAGAACATTCTTCTTTTAATCTTTGATGTAAATATGCCTGCAGTAAATGCTTGTATTCAAAATACAATTCTCCTGTTGGGAATTTGGCCTTTATTATTAATAGCAACTATTCAGCATGTTGAATCTTTACGGTATAATTCTGTCAAGTTTTTGCTAGGTACTAGAAATTTTAAAAATGTTGGCGAAAGAAACAAAAAAGTGCCCATTTTTCAAGTGATGGACAAGCATGAAGGTCCCCATCCTGCATGTTGGAAGTCAACAGGAGTTCTGTGTCTGAACCAGTGAATTAATAAATCATGGTTTAGAACTGGGGTAAAGGAGAACTGAACACGGTGAATTTAAATTAGCACGACTAAAAATTCCTTTCCACTGAACTGCTGAACTTCCAGTTTCTTGTTATAACATAATTTCATTCATTCTTAAGGACTTACTTTGGACAGAAAAATAATCATGAACATGTAGCATTAAGAAACTCCAACACGTTTTTTGGAGCAAGGATGGAATGGAGGGGAGAATAGGTCTGTGGAACAGACAAAGAGCTTTCAACCCTTCATCCCATTTCAAGAAGTAGGAGGGAGGGGCACAAGCCCATTTTTCCCTTATACAAGTCATAAAAAAGAAACCAACAAGGAATCACAATCTTAATGCATAATTAAAAAACACCTGTATTTCAATAAAATTTAAAGCTTCAAATGTATGAATTTAGCACTTCAACTAAAATAAACCATGTTGTTCTTAACATCAAAGAATTTTTTTAAAAAGGCTCTAATCTACAAGCTGTTCTGCATAGGGCCCCTACCAACTTCAGTAGGCATCTACTGGATGTAGAGTTCAACCCACATGCAAAAGTTTGCAGGATTAGGGCCTGGTATTATTGTTCAACTGCTCCCAGCATTACCAGCATTTAGATGCAACAACTTTCTCCAGCCTGATGATGTTTCAAAGTGTCCTCCCTCATTTTTTCCTCAAAGACTTTACGTGCATTCAACAGAAACCAGGAATAATGGCATATGTCCTGTTATGGCTGTGTGTTAAAGCTAGTCTTCCTTACAATGTATAAAAAAAAAAGCCACAGAAGTTGTTCTTTTTTAAAAAACAAAACAAAACATGATATTTGTATTAAAAGTCTTAAAATGGGTAGACATCTATTAATTGTGTGTCTGAAATTAAAGATACAGTCATTAGAATTTTTTTGATACATCACAACATTAAGATTTCACTCTTTGCTGGCTGGAGGTACATCCTAAAAACAAGGGGGGAAAAAAAAGCCCGGGAAATTAAAATTCCAGTAAATTTGAATTAAATGAAGCCAAAACTTGCAAGACATGGAAGTTACATTTAAAAGGCTCAAATGGAAATAAAAAATAAATTCCTCTAACAATAGGCCCTTTTGTCCTGGCTTGTTGAATATGATTACTGAAAGGAAACTATTAAGTAGTTTTTGGAGTAGTAGATAATGGGATTCTGTGGAGCTTTCACAGGTTGGCACCGGCTGGAACAGCTGAGTTTTGAAGGCACTCTATAGACACAAGGTTGCTGTTGGCCCTGTATCACATTTAGGAAGTCTTTGTACTTAGAGAGCTAGTCATCAAAATCAGTTATTGCCAACCCAAAAAAGAAAAAGAAAGAATAAAAACCATCACCACTCCACCCTGGGGAGAGAAAAAACAAAACAAAAACACACACACACACACACCTCAAAAAAATGTGCAGATTTGTAACAATTTTCACAGCTGATTAAAAAAGAAAAAGGAAATTAAAAACAAAAACAAAAACAAAAACACCCCTCTACCGCTCTCCCCCAAACTCCCATCCCATACAGCAGGTAAACAAAATAGAAGATTATTTCACAAATAATCAGCAGACACTTTCTGGCACCCCACACTGTATTGGCATCAGTGTTATTCAAGTCCAGTTCAGATGTGCAATACTTCAGATTGGATACACTGTAACAATCATCCAACTTTGCATAGAAAGCCTCAGGATCACTCTCACAGTCGCAGGGGGCAAATCCAGCAGGCCAGAGCAGGGGAGCAGCAATCCTAGCTGGAGAGATGGCTCCCCCCTCCCTTCTGCTCCCCCAGCTTCCCGGGGTGCATTTCACTCTTCCAGTTAGAAAGCGATCGCTGGGAAACTTCCCTCTCCGCGTGCTGAAACTTTTCTTCCTGGTGTCACTTGCCAGCACAGCCAGCTGCCAGAGGTATTAGAAGCAGGCAGCAATCCCCGCGTCCGTGCCGAGAAAGCCGCGTTTCCCCCGAGCCTGCTTGCAGACGTGGAGAGGCGGCTCCCCCCGCCCCGGGGCCCTCCCGGCCTCTGCAAAGTTGCCTCCAGTCTCGTCCCGGAGGGTCGCTCGCCGCTTCCCCCTGCAAGCCCTCCCGCCGGCCGCCCCTCAGAGGATGACACAGGCCGAGCAGCACTGGTCGTCCCCGTTGGGCTGCGAGGCGTAGTTCATCTGCCGCACGATCTCGGCAAAGAGCTCGTCCACCGAGGCTTTGTTTTTGGCCGACGTCTCCATGAAGGGGCAGCTCCACTCCTCGGCCAGCGCTTTGCCTTCCCCGTACGACACCTCCCGCTCGCCCTCCAGGTCTACCTTGTTGCCCACCAGGATCATGGGCACCTTCTCGTACCGCTTCACGCGGATGATCTGGTCGCGCATGGGCTTGATGTCCTGGAAGCTCTGCTGGTTGACCAGGCTGTAGACCAGGATGAAGCCCTGCCCGTTCTTGATGTACAGGTCCCGCATGGAGGCGAACTGCTCCGTGCCCGCCGTGTCCAGGATCTCCAGCACCGAGGGCGAGGAGTCCACCTCGATCTCCTTGCGGTAGAAGTCCTCGATGGTGGGGTCGTACTTCTCGATGAAGGAGCCCGTCACGAACTGCACGGTGAGGGCGGACTTGCCCACGCCGCCGGAGCCCAGCACCACCACCTTGTACTCCCGCATGGCTCCGCCGGGCGCTCGCAGGCAGGCTGCGGGCTGGGCTGGGCTGGGTTGGGCTCTCCCTCCGCCCCGGGGGGAAGGGGCGGGGAG
>NW_017728910.1:2527231-2538975 GCF_001723895.1 Crocodylus porosus | reverse complement strand
GCTCCGTGCCCGTCAGGCCGCGCCGCCTCATTGGCCCGCCGCTCCGGCTCGCTTCGGGATTGGTCGGGCGCAGGCAGGCCGGGAATTGCCTGCTTCGCCTGCTCTCCCCGCCCACGCAGAAGTTTTGGCAGCGGCGCCGCGGGGTGGGGGCGCGGGCAGCGGGCTCCTGAAGTCGGGGGGACGCCCGCGGGGCCTGGCATCCGTGCCCCTTGCCACCGCCGGCCTGGCAGGCAGGCCGGGCGTCCCTCTGCCCGCTCCTTGCTTGCTGTCAGTCGTCCTTCCAGAGAGTACATATAGAACAATTGAAGCATGAACGTGGATTGTATTTAAAACATGTACAAAGAAGTGACAGCTGTTCATGGTTCAAGTATTAAGCAGATCATTCTACCAAGTTATTAAAGGATTTTAGACACAATTATCTCAAGTTTAAATTAATCAAACTAATTTTGGCAATAGCCATGAGAATAGGTCACCATGTCGTGTTCTGTTTGAATATTTTTTTTTGTAAATGTCTGCACTGAGGATTTCTTTTTGTTTGCCCCCAAAGCCACTGGCTCCAGCCACAAAATGACTGGGTGGACAGTGCCGAGCGCGGAGGCCCCCGGGGCTTTGTTCCCTGTGGGCAGGGTGGCTGTCGGATCTGCAGTGTGGAAAGCCAAGTTCGTAAGCACGCTGAGGCCCCCACAGTTGATGACTATTAAACTGGGACTAAGTGAAATGTCCTGGTGCTACAGGAAGACAGATGAGGACGGCAGGAAAGAAATGGCAGACTTCATCTGGTGGTAGACTGTTTCAGGAGTCAGCCCTCGGAGGAGGGTAGGGGGTGGGGACGGGTGCGTGGGCGCGCTGTTGCGCAGTGCAAACTGTAAGGGGTTTTTCATGTGCTTTGAGCTACTGAGTGAACCATAGGGGCCACTTGGCAGAGTGTTGGCAGTGGAGGTGTATAAAAATAAATACTAGAAAAAAAAATGTGGTCAGGCAGGCTGCAACCCAGCCAGGAAGCAAGAAGGTTCAGCCCTCCCCTCCAGGGCAAATAAACCTGGCTTTCCTTGTGCCCCAAGAAGATTCCTTTCTGACCTGGCCCAGGACAGCAGCGACCCAGTGGTGGCAGGGAAGTCCTCCCTGTCACTCAAGTCTGCTGCAGAAGGGCAGGATGGCCCTGGGAGCTCCCCCAGGGAGCTACACTTGCTTCCCAAAGAACAGGGATGGTAACCCCCAGCTCCAGCTCTGAAGAGCACCAGCCATGCTCCAAATTGCAGCCAATGTTCTTACTTTTTCTTTTCTGACCACTGGCTAGTCCTCCTGTATTCAGGTAGCGTTCGCCATCTCCTCAGTCATTCGTTGTCCATTCTGCATTCCCATTCTCTCTCTCTCTCTGCCCCATCCTCCTCTCTGCCAGAGTAGAGAGCACATTATGTGAACTTGAGTTCTGACAGTAACAACATGCTGCACAGGAGGACGGCAGAGAGGGGAGCAGAAGGAGAGGATAAAGCAAATGTGGGGGGTGCCCTGGAAATCATCTCTTCACCCCCCCACGACAGTAATTGTAAGGGCTGCATCTTCCCCACTGCTTGTTCTCTTCCATTGATCTGGGTTTCTCTTATCCTTTTGTACAGGTTGAAAGGATCAAAAGGCTACACTGGTTGGAAGGGCTTCATCCCCTCACAGGCCCCTTGTTCTGATGAATGTCAGGACTCCCTGCTTCAGCCTGTAGCAAGAACCCTATAGTAGAAAGCCCCTCATCCTTCCACAAGCAGTGGTTGGGCGCTCAAATGGGGTGATACCTCAGCACCTTTGGTCCCTCACCCCATTGCCTGGAAGCAGTGACAGCTGCAACAACAGTTGTGGAAGAGAGTCTCTCCATTAACCCTGCAATGGAAACAGGAACAGGTAGAAGAGGCTTCCATACTTGGGTGAATGAGGATCTCAAGAGAATGTCAACTAGGACTTTTACATGCATTCCCAACACAGACCAAAATGACCTTTGTCACCCTTCATGGCTCCCTAGTCATAACCCTAGATGAAGGTCTATCTTTACAATTTGCTATTCCAGACAGTGCTCAGGAGCAAGGACTGCAAAACCCTTCCCCAGGATGGTGACCAGAAGTCCCTGAAGTAGACTCTTGGCCTCCAAGTCCTGAAGTGGAGTCCTAGATTCTTCTTTTCATTGATTTGAAATTTTTCCTATCCCAGCCAGGCACGGAAATTGGACAGGAGTTATGTCCAATTGGGGACTTCCCTTTCCCAGCTGCCTGAAGGATACCCCTGGAGTGAATCTGGGGACACCTTGGGGACTGGAGGCCAAGTTCAAGCAGGAATTTATAGTGTAAATATCTGCAGTTATGCAAAGTTCCCAATACTCAGAAGTGACAAGAACCTCCTGCTCTCCAGCAGTCACCTATCTGTCAGCAAAGGCAGCCATGTGCCTTTGCCTCCTTACAGGAGCTCAGAATCCAAAACTGTACACACATTCTACCCACTGGAATTAATTCATGTTAGATAAAAACAAGCCGTCTTAAAATATTTGAGTTATAAATCCATTGGAAAGCACCTTCAACTCTTGTTTTTTACCCCCAACCATCCAAAGTTTGAATTAATCGGTCATTTATGCCCAAAACATGTCAACTGCCACATGTTGAGATTATTTACATTTTGTTGCTTGTTAACAGCAATTCACTCCGGCTGCAGCTGAGTCACAAAGAATCACTGGCTATTTGCCATTGTTTGTAGAAGTCATTCCTTTGTACTTCTGTCAATCAGACATTCCTTTTAAGAAAACGTCATCAGTTATTTTAGCCTCTACCAATCTTTGCTTTGTATATACTAACCAATCTTTATTAAATTAATTATAGCATATAGGTCCTTTCTCTTCTAGCTACATCACCTTGTTTCAACACAGCTCTTGCTAACCAGAAAAAACAAACTATAAAATCATACATTTCAGACGCACATAAATTGACTTAAAATCACTTTGGAACAGTGTTCTGGAATGGTTTGGCATTTTCAGTTCTGACTGGCCAAATTCAGCTGTTTCAGCAGAAGCCCTGTGTAATTCATCTGTAAGCACAGCAATTAAAAAGGCTGCAAGCAGAGGCGTAACAGAGCAGTTCTGTGCTTGAGACAGCAAATGTGTCTGGGATGGTGGTGGCCAGCCAGCAAGTAACTACCATGGCAGCTATTTTGGGGCATCCCTCCAAGTCGGCTGCTGCCCTGGTCACCCTTTACCCCTTGGTTATGCTACTGGCTGTAAGCCTAGAATAAGCCGTAATCTCAGTTTTGTGAGAATATACTTGATGAGATCAATCCTATTCTGCGGTGGCCTTTGTGGGGGACAGACCAGGAAAATGAAAAGTGACAGCTAAAGCCATGTCTACACCAACCAAATAGAGCAATTAGACTTGTTATGAACCAGAAACCAAAAAAACTCCCCAGTATGCCACTTTTTATACTGGTGTTAGGTATGTACAGTGGGGTTCTTAACAGTACAATTACATCAGTATACCTACAGTAATGCAAAAAACTCACAATGTCAGAATCTCAGCCTCTAAGAAAGACGAGCTTTTGAATGGAAGGCAAAGTCTACCCCAGCCATGTGGTTAATCCGATATCACCCACAAAAATTCTTGCCTGAGACATATTTGCTAGATCCTCCTGGCTACAATCCACTCCAGAATTACCATGGTAGCTTCTCAGTGTTCCAAAAATTAAGTAGAAGGCAGAGAAGGGTAAAACTTTAGGGAATTTATAGACGTGCTCCGGGAGGCAGGGGGTGCTTTAATTAGAACGCCTCCAAGAGTCATTCTAATGAAAGTACCAGGAGTGTCATGTGTATTAGCGTCCCCACGCTGAACAATGGCAGCAGCAGCACTTTACATTTCATCAAACCAGCTTTAGTTAAAGCACCCCCACTGCCATTTTTCAGCATGGGGACATTGATACACATGATGCTGGAGTCCATTGGACTGCAGTAATTACCATGCTCGATTAATCAAGTCTGCTCCAAAGTGGTGTCATTGGAGCAGCCTCTCTGCACATATATAGGCACCCATAGAGACTAACTGGTTCAAAGAGATACGAGCCTTCATAGGCAACAGCTTACTTTATCAGATCCAGATTGATTCCTCAGATGGGGTATAAACCTTATAAGGATCTCTAAGTATGTACATTTGCAAAATGAATACATGTTAAGTTATGGGAGGGAATACCTCCAGTGAAAGAATATAACAATATATTGGAACACCTCCAATGAAGCAGAAAAGCCTAGATGGTATCCCTACCCAACATTATTCAGTTCAATGAGCTCTTAACTTCAAAGTCTAATCACTAATTACAGCATAATTATTTTTATTATTTAGTACCTTTGTGCCAATGGCATCCTGTATTACTCAAAACACTCTTATTAGAGGATTTCTCTGCTTTAATGCTATGAATTGAATCTATTAGTATCTAGTCCAAGGCACTAGGTGATTTTAAAAGCACTGGAACAAGCACTTCTGCACCTGAAGCTTTCAGAGGTAAGACTAGTATGCTTTCTGTTTAAAGGACAGCCAAGAAGGCAAGGTACCTTATAGACTAACCCAAGTGCATATATGTGTGTGTATGTGCATGTGTAGAATAAGCTTTGTTCACATTCTTTTACAGCATCTGGCAAGGTAAGCTTAAGGTATATGTCTACCTACTTTGGTTAGTCTATAAGGTGCAAATCTACTGTGTCTTCTACTTGACTTCCTACTAACATGGCTAGCTAGTACTCTGTGCTAAAGGTCACCCTTTCAGCTTCTCTTAAATCCAGTTTGGCTTGAAAATTGCCAGTGCAATAGCAAGGGTAGAATTGTGGTGCAAACTTGAGCCCATTTAATTAAGAGTATCCTGGGAAACTGCCCTTCCCACAATAACCTAAATGTCTTCATTCTTATAATTATTTTGCAGAGTAGGGAGGCAGGCAACTTGTGTCACTGGGATGCTCCTTGTGGGCTCTAGTATGTACTGTAAAGGAAGTGCTCTCTAATAATTTGATGGTATTTCTTTTTCTATAGAGAATGGTTATAGGAAGTGAGAACATCCCATACCTACCTCCTGTGATCCAAAAAACTGCTTACCACAGCTCAAATCAAAACACTGATTTATAGAGTCCAGTGTGTTATGTGGTTGATGTAGGGATGAAAAGCTAAATTTTTAAGAGTATTTAAATGCCTAATCGTGAGAATTAGGCACCTAGGGGTATTTAAACATTGAGTACTAACTCTTGTGATTGGCAGAGGGATTAAATGAGTTGCTACATTGCCTTGTTCTGGTTGTATAATCACAACATGCCGGAGACTGACTCAATGACCCTAGAAATTAGTTCCAGTCCTATGTTCCAAAGAAAAGGGTCTATGGCTCAGCTATGCTGCAGAAGTGTTTTATCAGTATAATTATACCATTTGAGATCTACTGGCAGCCTTTTACCTCCCCCCATGGGGATGCATCTTAGGCTAGTTCTCCAAACAACCTAAACTATAGAAGCATAAGGACATTTTTAGGGTATATAATTCTGCCTACGCTGGTTTTCCCAGCACAACTGTATCAATCAGGGATGATTTTTTTCCTCACTCATGGAATTAGTAATACTTATGGCCTAGATCAGTGGTTCTTAACGTTTTTTTTTTAAAAGAACCTTTTAGGCTCAAAGAAATTATACAGCTATTTCCCACTGCAGTGCCTTTGAGGAAAAAGAGGGGGAGAGAGAGAGAGAGAGAGAGAGAGAGAGAGAGAGAGAGAGAGAGTTTACCAGTGTAATTTTACCACTTTATGGATACTAATATAACTTTCCCAAAGTAAATCCTCCTACTCTAGAATAAAATAATTTTTTTTCCCATTTAGTTTAAGTTGCTTTGGGTGCCTAAGCCAGATTGATTTCTAATTGTGTAGGCCATTAAATAAGGGCCTCTGTTAGATTAGGCATTGATTGCATGTACATATTTTTTGAAAAATTTGGGCCTAAAACCTGAACTAAACAAAGCTGTCATGGAGATATACTATTTCAGTTAGTATAGTTTCCTGATGAAGTAGTTATATCAGTCCCATTTTTTATATGGACCCAGTTTTACTGGTCAATTTATATAAAAGTAGATCTACAAATTTCACATGCATGCCTTTATTTTTATTTATTATAAATATAGCTTATTTCTCTTCCCATATAGGAATCTAAGTAATGTCAGTATAAACAACTTTACATCAGCATGGCTATGTTCACTGTAGAGATTCTTCTTTAACTATAACAGTACAGTTAAATTAATGCAGCTAGGGCTAATTTACTCATACCATGGTACACAGTAGGCTGCACTGCTGAAAGACTACTCTGGACATACTACCCCACTCCCCAGTGGATATAATGAAGCTACCTGGGAAGCAGCTGGGCACACACAAATAAGTATTCCTGGGATGGCAAATTTACTGGCCCACACCCAGTGTTGTTCTATAGCACCTAGTTATATCTATTTTGGAGTGTAGAGCATTCAGGGTACATGGTGTGCTTCACTGCAGCATTCCCCTGAGCAGTCCAGAGGCAACATAGATATAACCAGTGAGTTTGTGTCAAACGCAGGAAGAAACAAGTCTCCTGACTGCTAGTCATCAGTTTATTCAGTTTATTCATGCAGATTTTCATAACCATGTAGTAGTTTAGGAACACACAACAATACTCATAGACATGAACTGATATTAGTAGTGCTCATTAGCATAAGGTCCTGCTCAGGAAAGTTTTTAAATAACTCATGCTAAGTCTGTTTCTATTCAGGACAGCATTTAAGCATATGCTTATGTGCCATTTTGAATTATAATACTTTTACTTTGGGAGGGCCCAGATACTGTGTATGAATGTGTGCACATATGCACTCACACATACGTGCGCATACACACATACATTTGTGCATGCATGCATAATAGGGGTGTGCGAAACGGGCCATATTCAATTTAGATTTGGCCCAAATCAGGAGAGTGATTTGATTTGTTGATTCAGATTTGATTCGGCTGATTCTGAGGATTTGATGCTGATTGGGAGAATCAGTGATTTGGCCATAGACACAGCTTTAAATGTTTTTTCTACATACCTGGAGGTACCAGGCATGGCTCATGAATGCTGCGATGGTGGGGCAGATGGTCCCACAGGAGCATGGAGGGGCTTGGCAGTGTGCTTGGCAGTACTCCCACAGGAGCACTGTGTGCTCAGCAGTGAACCTGGAAGTAGACCGGAAGTACTTCTGATTCACTTCTGGGTCCACCGCCGAGTGTGTGGAGGACTGTTTCTGCATCCCTTCCGCTCAGCAATCAGCCACAAGGGGACCCCAGGTGCTACCTCCCCAGACCCAGGAGGCACCAGTTGTCAAACCAGGGGGCACCAGGGGGGAGGGGGTCCCTCATGCGCTCCCTGGCAGACCCAGAAATGGACTGGAAGTGCTTCTGGTCCATTTCTGGGTCTGCTGCTGAGCATGCTGGGAAGTCCCCTGTGCTTCTGTGCGACACTCCATCTGCCCCACCATCTCAGCATTCACGAGCTGTCTGATACCTTGAGGTTTATAGAAAAAACATTTAAAGCTGTGTCTATGTCCAAATCATCAATCTCTCCAAATCAATTCAGAGGCTTCCGAATTGATTTGATTCAGATTTGGAGATTCAGCTGCCAAATCGGGCCGATTCTCTCCTGAATTGAATCAGTGACCAAAGCTTCACACAGCCCTAATGTGTAATACTATTGCATGGTATAGATTTGGTCAAAAAGAAAAACTACTATTTTATGGGAAAACTAGAGTGGCAGAATAGTCCAGATTCAGCTAGCAATAGAACAGTGCAACTTCTGCTGAAATCACTCAGAGTTTCCCTTACTTATTCTAGGGGTAAAGGCATGCTTTTTTCTCCATAGTACTTTGTAAATATGGTACTACTTCTCACAATTTTTTATATCATGGAATAGGATTCTGCACAATGTGTATTTGCTTCCTTTTTTCTCCAGTGTATTAAGTGCATGTGTGAATGAATTAAATGAACACTGTATTCCCAGAAAGGCAGTTGGATAAAAGTATTAAAAACTGGACAGTAAATTTTCATCTTAGTTTAGGGGCCCCCTATGTGCACCTGGATTTTTTCTTTAGGGGCAGAGTAATTGTGCTACTGTCCTTTTATTTTTCCTCTTTTGCACCATGCTATTCAATTGCTAATATATTTCTTTCATCAGAAATAGCATGTCCAAAGGCAACTAAAGTAGCAAATGATACTTAACTAATTGAATTACAAGGTGGAAAATTATTTCCCAAGTCCTAGTCAGTTATTTTATTAATTTGATTTCCTTTGTTGTTAACCAGCTCTCGGCAACTACTTGTTCTATGTGGTAAGATATTCAGATGTTTCATTTCAGTGAACCCTTACAGGGATTGTTTTTTTCATTTTATGAAACAAACTAAGTTAAAACTCCCACATTTTATTCAAGTCAACTGGTTCTGCATCATCCTGTAAATAAATTAAATAGTTCCCAATCCTCCCACAAGGAGGTGTAGAGCAGTTAAAGGTAGCTTGCTATGGCACCAGATACATGAGTACCAACTCTGTTTTGGACTTATGCCAAAGGCTTCCCTCAGTTGCTCTGCAGCCCCCCTGCTGTGGCCTGGTCATTGGTAAATGGGTGTCTGGTCATTCTGGCAGGGGAGTCAGAGGCAGCTATATGTGTTACTAGCCACATCTCTCTCTTCAGTGCTATAAGCTACAGAAACTGCTGGGCTTTAACCATGGTAACCTGACGGCCCATTAAGCTTATGAAAATCCTTGACTTGAATTCCCCTAGTAAAATCCCCAGGCTTCGGGCACCTGCCCACGTGCACAGGCTCATCACAATAAATCAAATGGATAATTATTCTATTTCATATATAAACACAATTCTCAGATAATTAACTGTCCCATGGCACATCCAAAGTTGTATCATGAATATTTATGCTTTATATTGGAATTTCGGAAGGCAACAGATGCTTCCAAAGATACTGGAAGAGTGGATTCCTTCCTACACACAAATACAAGGAGGTTAACTTTTGACTTAACCATTTATAAGGTTAACCAAATGAAAGACAAAGACTGTTAATTAAATTAGGACACACAGTTAGCACTTCATTCAGATGAACAAACATGGTTAATAAAGTTTCTAAAGGAAGATAGAGGGTGTGGCTTCTATTATGAGAGTTACTTACATCTTGGAAGGATAGAATAACTGGAAGTTAAGCACCCAAATTAAAGCCAGACTGCTATATTAAATACCTTCTCTGCCCTTCCTTTAAGGAAAGGAGCATACAAGCCTGTAGATTCCAATTCTGCCATCAATAGAATCTGCATATGCTAGACTTGAATATCAGATCCTGTTGAGCTGCACCAAGTATAGGAGCTGAAGTAAAAAGAAGAATATTAAATTACCTTTAAAAAAAGTTCTTCCATTACTTAATTAAAGAAATAGGTCAGAAGTACGTCTTATAAATAGTCCTCAAAGAATATGCTGAGCTTACCCATTATGATCCCATTTTTCTATTTGTACAGTAAATGTAGGATCTGGACCCTTAAAAAAAGAAAAAAATATCAATGTTATATCATCAGTTGGTTTGCTGCTTTAATATAGCAATATTATACATTCTTTTGGGGTCCCTATTTTTCAAGTTGTAACTCATGCAATTTCTAACAAGCCAGATGCGTGAGTTATACATATACTCAATAGTCAGTAATAGAAAGAATTAGATTGCTATAAGATAGAATACAGGTAGAATGTGGCTGCTAAGCACAAGTTTCCAATATAGGTTGCCATGTGATTCTTCAAGTCCTTATAGCTATTCTTTTGTAGCAATTATTTATGCCAAGCTTTGAAATGGGAGCTGAAATATGTGTTCAGTAAAAACCATACATATTCACAACAGGATCTGGGGATACATCTACAATCTTTTTTTATAAATATTTCCAATATCTCTGTATAAGGTATATTCTAACAATAAATTATCCATCTGGCCAAACAACTTTATGGGGAAATGAAACTGCTGATGAATTGACACATACATATAAAAAATGTTTGTTTTGATTTTTACTCAGTTGTCCTGATAAAATATAGAATAAATCTGAACTATCTGCTTCTGAACTTACTTTAGCAATACAACACAACAAACACAACAGAATATATCATGTACCAGTTAGCAGTAGGCCATATCTAATAACAAACAGAACCTATAAAGTGCGAAGTATATTTTACAATTCTGTAAATGGACATTATAGTAGAAGTCAAGTATCCAATACCCAAATGCATCACTTATTCCTCAGTGGTGAAATATATCTTTTACAATACACTGACTACTGCTTTGTGTAATGGAGCTTTCTGAGAAAGAACCATATGTTGCTATAGCATGTACAGGTGCTGTAGTGACCCTAAAACAGGACTTCACAACAAAGCCAACTCCATTGATACCCCTAGCAAGTGGCACAGTCAAGTCACCTAGCAGTCTGGGGGTTATATAGGTTAATTCCCAGCCAGAGTTTAGAAAGCTTAGGGAGGTACGCTCAGCTGGGAGCTAATTAAATGCAGTTGAGTTTGTTTAGGTTTAGTATTTTGAGGAGGAGCTGATTTATATTTGAGGGAGATGCAAGCACTAAACAGCCAAGGAGATGGACAGTCAGACTTTTTCTATCTTAATTCTGAAAAAAGTTAAAAACAAAAAAGGGAAAGTGCAAAAGTTCTACTCCGTCCCTCCTCCCCCCGGCTCAGTGACATCACATTTTTATCACCAGAGATTCAAACACCTCCTCCTCCCAATGTCCTTTTTAGGAATTACACACTAAGGACTAGTGTGAAGCATCCACCCTTCATCTTTCAGAGTGCTCCCTTGATGGTCATCCTAGCACAAACTGGTTCATATTTTGTTGCAAGATGCAGTGTACAAACTGAAAGGAGACCTGTGTCTGGATCAGTAACTGGAAGAGTTAGAAGGCATCACCAGAACTGGCCCCTGCAAGCGGGTTTCTGCAGTCCTTCAGGGTCACCATCTTGGCCTGGCTCAACAGGAAATTGGCCAGACAGATCACAATCCCTTCAGCTGTTTGGTACAGGATTCAGAAGATGTACACTGTTGCAGAAAAGTCCAAGTCCATTGCACCAAAGAGGGTGTTGAGGGCAGCGAAGAGCAGCTGCAGCCAGGGGAAGTCCAGGAAGGAATGGAAGAGCATCGCCTCCTTGTAGAAGATACAGGCTACTGCTGCTGCCAGGTCTAAGTGACAAACAATGTTGCCAGTGGCCAGGGCCCTGTGCAGCAGCCTCCACTGAAGGTTTCAAGTCCTCTGGGCAATGGGCAGTTTGTACAGGACGTGTCAGGCCCAGTGGACTTGTTTTGGTGTTGCTGCCGCTAGCCTCAAAATCACATCAGGGTAAGTATTAAAGACACAGGTGTAACATACTGACTGTTTACATATATAGTGTCTTCCCAGACAAGATCTCAAAAGCGGTGTTACCTGTCAGCTCCATGTTCTTGGGGAACCCTGACACAGGACACAGACTGTCTGTCTGACTCACAAAGAATTGTCCCCCCCACCTAAACAGAAACTGATTAAGATGCAGTAAGAGACACACCTAAAACCCTCCAGATAAGGGTGACAAGAGTGAAACAACTGCCCTAGGTCTCATTTGCATCTGAGATAGGAACAGATGACCATTCATTTACATGAGAGATGGAGAACAGAAAGCCTGAAGCAGAGAC
>NW_017728910.1:2500909-2527131 GCF_001723895.1 Crocodylus porosus | reverse complement strand
TGGTCAGCTGTTCTTGTTGCTGCCCAGGGTCAGAAAGATAGGCAGCAATGGAGATGGCATGTTTAATAAGCTGCTGTCAGGGAGGGCTCATTATGTGCCGAGATGGTCTTCTAGGGCAGTGACAGCAACCTAAAGGGAGGGCAGGCAATCTTCGTTGCAACCAAGAGACATAAAACAATACAAAAGGTGTGCAGGCCCAGCCAGGCTGCAAGGGCTTTAGTAGGCAGGTAGAGGATAGCCCTATAGAGCCGGTGGCAACTGTCCCTGAAGAAGGCCATGAGGAATTTCTAGAGCTTCTTAAGGAGTCCTTGATGGGACCCCTATGCCAGAGAGTAACAGCTGCCAGGACCATCTACTGCTGTAGTCATGCTTCAAAATTCCTTACTGAAGTCTTCCCACCTCTTAACTAGATATGCCGGCAGGGCTTTGAAGCCATTGCATCACCAGGACAAACTTCTAGGCTGTTGTGAGGGTTGTGTCAGCCTAAATGCCCAGCAGAAATATGTCACTGTAGGCCCAGTTGATACAGGCCTTGAAGGCATGCTCTTAGGTCCATTGACCCTTGATCAGAGACTAAATGTCAGGCTCACTGCTCACAAAAAGTCATTCATGTCATCATCAGCAGATATTGTCACCTTAAATGAGGAACCAGCAGCTTATGGGAGGGCCTAACTTATCAGGAGCCATCACAGTGCCTGGAGAAGTGAGAGAGCAAGATTTTATGTTTTTCCCAAAAGTTGCTGTTAAGATATATCTGGAGACTTCAACAAAATGTGTTTGGTTTCAGTTAAAACAGGCCTCTTGAAAGTCAACTCAGAACTCGGATGAGTGTGTAATGGTGCTTGAATCCAAAGCTGAGCTGTGAACTTTGCTTGTCCTGACTGTACCACAGATATAATGTGCTCGTGTGGAATGGGGTGAGAGATAACATTCAGAATTTCCCTTGATTTTGTTAGTGAATGTCTATTTCAATCACACTTCTATTTAATATATTCTGAGGTCTTGCAACATCTGAAGAGAGGCCCTTCGAGATCACAGCTCCTTGTTATCTGCTAAGCAGACTCACTGATAATTGAATCTTAGGGCTATAAATAATATTAAATGTCACAGTCTGACATTCAGGTTTTGTGAGATGTAAAGTAATATTAAAAGTAATATCATTTTATATTTAATAGCTTCTTTCATGCCAAAGTATCATAAGAATACATCAAGATATTGCATCACTTTACTGTTGGAATCTTCCCTGCCTCTAGGGCTCAGGGCCAGCCTATCCAATGGACAAATGGATGGCAGAGTTGGAGGAAGGATATTTCTAAGGGTTCTGATTGCTTGGCATGCCTAGCTGGCGATACAGTCTGGGACAGGGGTAGGAAAAATATGGCCCACGGTGGGGCCCTCAGCCCTGCTTGGCCAAGAAGCGGGAGGCAGCCCAGGCTATGGCGCTTGTGGGAGGTTCCGCCACCCCTGGTACGGCCTGGCAGGGAGCACAGTCTGCCCTATCCCCACATGTGGTTTGAGCATGTTGGGAACTTAGTTCATGGGGCTGGGTGGCATGGCAGCAGGGCAGGAGTGGTGCAGTGGCTGGACTTAGCTTCCTGGCAGGTCCCACAATTACAGCTCACTCTGCCCTCACATTTCTGGTTGCCACTGCCAGTGTCTCCATCACCACTGCCAGATCCAGCCCCACTGCCCTGGCACTGTGCTCCATCCACACCCCCATACCCACTGCTAGGGGCGCTGGACAGACTGGGCAGGTGGGTGGGTGGACAGGATCTCCATAGAGACCAGCCCAGGATCCCTGTGGGCAGGTGCCACGGGGCGGGGTCCTAGGAGCAGCCGTGATCTCTCCTAGCGCCCCCTACTGTGCCAAGTTGGTGTCAATGCACCCTCACCATCTTGCCCGCCACGTCTTTGATGTAAGTAGTGTTAAGGGAGACTGCCTTTTTGTCCTCTTTGACACGGTACTCCTGATGTATCGGAGTCTGTGCTCCATCTTAGATGACTCTATGCACTAAAGCCTTAGGGGCTACGTGTGGCTCCAACCACCCCTGTACCATGCCCCAAGCCTTGCAGATGTATTGGATGTTGTTTGGTCAATCCTATCTGCACCCTCCCAGATGCTCCCTGGGCCCATCTCAGTCGCCTGTGCCCTCCTGGATGCTCCCTGGGCCACTCTCAATCGCCTGCGCCCTCCGGGACACTCCTTGGACCCATCTCACAATGACCCGTGCCCTCGCAGACCCTCTGGCTTCCCTTTTCCACGGTTGTCCACGGGGAGCGTGGACTCCCTGGCCTTTCTCACAGTTGCCCGCACCCTCACAGATGTGCACTGGGGCCTTATCTGCGACCGTGCCCACACTGGGGCCTCTCACAACTGGGGCTCAGGTGGCCGTAGCCATGCCTGGCCCCAAAATCCCCTCCTCGGGTCTAAAGTTCCTGTGGGGCTCAGGCAGCCTCAGCCTTACCTGGCCCACAATCCTCTGCACCCCTTCTCAGGGCTGGGGTCAGTGCACACCCCTGAATGTTGTGCCCTCTCTGGTACTGGGGCCCCCATACCACCATGGAGCCCCTATGAGGCCTCCTCCAACCCCTGTTAGCCTCACACGGTCCTCCAGTCTTATAAAACTACAAAACAGAAAACTCAAGCCCTTGGGCTACAATGTAAACTCTAAGCCATCTGGCTAACCATCATTCAACTCCCTACCAGGGCTTTCTCCACCCGGTATCCTTGAACAGAAGCTGCTCGGGCCATCAGGCTTCCCTACCCTGCATGCTCCAGCAGAGCTCCTTCTTCCTTGGCTGCAAATGGGGAACTGCCTCCCTGGCCTCAGCCTGGATCACCTTTATATAGGTCAGACCCTGCCCCCTTCCAGTCAGCTGACCAACTGTGGTTGCCCCGGCAATTGGCGCCTGTTCGTTTTTGTAGGAGCAGGGCATCAAAGTGCCCTGCGACACACCTCCCCCCTTAAGTTCAAGGCTCACTAGGAGCAGGACATGAAAGTACCCTGCGACAGCAGGGTATGCTCAGCTAGGCAGATGGAATGGGATTGTGGGTGGGCAGGAAACAGCATACAGAAGCAGAACAGGCAGACAGGACCAGGGCTGGGCTCAGAGCTGGGATCATAGGGCAGTGATAGTGTGGGGCCAGGAGCTGAGGTAGAGTCCCGTCTACTCCCCACACATCCATGTGATAGGCACCAGTTCCATAGGCAGCTCCCGCTATCCAGAGACATGTGAGGAGTGGATTGCTCACAGACACTGGCCTGTGGCTATATACCATCAGCCTGGTCAAGCCTGCCCTGCCCACAGGGTTCCTGGGCTAGTCTCCATGGAGACCTCACTCACCACATGCCTATCCACTCTGTTCAGCACCCCCGGTGGACAGGCCCAGGACTTGATAGGATCAATTATCATCTCCCTTCCCCTCCCTACCCGGCTTTGTGCTGGATGGTGTAAACACCTGTGATGGAGGACTGAGGCTGGGTCAGCACCCCCTCCCTCCAGCCCTTAAAAAATCATGAAATACCTTAAGTGGCCATCCAACCCAAATAATTGCCCATCCCTGGTCTGGGAAGATTCAGACAGTTTCTTGGGGAAGAGACATTAACGTTTATTTCTCTTCCTATCAGAGCAACAAGTCTTGGAAAAGGAAACTGAGATTAGGACAAATGTTTAAGATAGGATTATCTTTTTTAGTGCAGGCAGATGTAATTGTATTCAATAATGGGTGATTTTATTGATACACAGTGATAGCAGAAAAGAATAATGCAAACAATTCTATATCAGTCCTAGAGATCACAGAGTTATGGTACATCTAGCTAGTACATGAGCTTCACTTTAAGGTTATCTCTTGAATGTCAGATATCAGCAGCCTGGAGGTTGGATGTTGGAGGATGAGGCCTCCCCCTTCCCTCCTCCCCCCATGGGGTGGGTGAGATGGACTGGTGGTATGCCCTCTGTTCATTGTGCCTTGAGTTCTCCTCCTGGGGACCCTTTGCTGCTCTGAAATCCCTCCTTTTGTATCTTCTCCCCTCTGTGATGACTCTTCATCTTTGGGGATTGTTGATTGGTCTCCCTGTGGTTGTCATGCAGTCCATGTTCTGCCCTGTCAGCATATTCCTTTGTTTCAAAAACTTATCACATGCACACATCCTAATTTGGGCTTTTTCAAGTTCTCCTCCTAATTTGGTTCACCTACCAAAACCAGAAATCCCACAGGTTCTGCACTTGGGCACTGTAACCTGGCACCAAGGCTGCAGAGTCCCTTATCTGTGTTATGGGACAGTGTGGTGCATGTCTTCAGTTTCCCAGTCTGTGTCTCCTGCTGCTTACCTCTGTCAGACATACTGAGCCTTGAAGAAACTGTCACCAAAAGGCTTTTAGAAATTAATTAACCCTTGCTGTTGCCCTGGACCATTATTCCTATGCATATCTACTTTACCTACAAGCCAATTCAAAAAAAGTAAACCTCTAAATAGCATTCTCTAGCTGTCCAATACAAGATTTCATTCACTGTTTAATGAAGTTTGGTTGTGGCCTATTTGTACTTTCTCTCTTGCATCAACAGTGGTCCCCACTGCTAGAGAAGTAGCTGTATTTATTGTAAACTGGTTAGGCTTTATTTGGCTAATTGTAAATTTAGGCCTGTTTGTCTCTGATAATAGATTATCTCTGTTACAGATAAATACTAGGGCTGTACGAAATTTTGACAGGTGATTTATTTCAAAGCTGTTTCGACATGTTTCAAGCTCAAAACAGTGACACTGAAATGAAAAAAAAAAGGCTTTGAAACAGTTTTGAAATGAAACAAAGGCACTTGAAACATTTCAAAAGTTTCAAAACATTTCCAGTTTCAAAGCTGGGGTTGCTTGCAGCTAAACAAAAACTAAGGAGAGGGAGGGAGAAGAGGGGGGAAGGACTGCTCTGATATTGAAATCTAGCTCCCTGTTCGATTCCCCAGCTCTCTGATTGTTTCGCCCAGCTCTCTGATCATTTCCCCAGCTCTTCCGTGGGGTGAGAACCCCCGATCTGCACACAATGTTTCAGCAGGCTGCCACTGCAGGCTGGGGCCAGCATGCTGAAACTCTGCATGCAGATCTGGGGGCCCACAGCCCCAGGAAAAGCTGGGGGAAGTGATCAGAGAGCTGGGGAATCCAACCAGGAGCTGGCAAAACGAACCAGGAGTTCCCAGTTGGATTCCCCAGCTCCCTGATCTTTCCCCCAGCTCTCTGATCACTTCCTTCAGCTCTTCATGGGGGTTGAGGGCCCCCGGATAATGCAGGATGACAGCAGGCTGCTGCTGCCAGTTGGTGATGGTGGCAGCTCTGCGCTACTTCTCCAGCCAACAGCAACAGCCTGCTGAAACCCCACGCACAGATCCAGAAGGCTGCATCTCCCAGGAGGGTTGTGGGGCTGTGCCAGACTCCTTTCAGGGGGAATGGGCCCCCAGATCTGCACACAGGATGACAGCAGGTGGCTGCTGCTGCTGCTGGCTGGGACTGGTGCTTGGTGCAGTCTCTGCTGAGCACTGGGAAGACTGGTGCTGCTGCTAGCCCCAGCCAGCAGTGGCATCCTGCTGTAATCCCACACACAGATCTGGGGGTCTGCACCCCACAGGAGGACTGTAGGGCTGTGCTGGACTCTTCCTGGGGTGTACAGGCCCCCGGATCTGCATGCGCTGCCTCTGCCCCACTTGGTCCCTCACCATGGGGGGGCTCAATCTGCCCCCCCCCATGCCACTTCCCCATGATAGACTTACCTGCTGTACTGGGCAGTGCTCCACATGCCACTGGGCTGCTGCATGCTCTGGCTGCATGTCTGTGTGCACCCCTCCCCCTCTGCTGCAGCGTCCTGGAGCCCTGTGGCTCTATATGCTGCCACCACTGACTGGCATTTGTGGGGGTCTAAGCCTTGGCCTTTCACCTCCTATGATAGCAGCTAAGATTTATATATAAACTTTTTAATCCAAGGATGTCTCTCTATCAGTGATACAAATCAAGAGTTCCTTAACATCTACCAATCACCCTGAATTTTAAGAAAATTAGTCTTTTTTATTCAAATCTCACTCCAAATTCTGTAACTTCCCCAATATTTAGCTATATACAACTCTACCTTTTACTCCACTTCCTCTGGAACAGATAATGGGAAATAGATTTCAGATGTAGTTTATGCACTGCCTTTTGGATGATACTCTCTTCTACATTAGTATTAAGACACTACATAACAGACATGATTAGCGATAACAATATTAGTGACTTTTTGTCAGCATGCTCTATTTTGTATCAAACTTAATAGAATTTGGACCTTCCCTTTCTTTACATCATGGAAGAGGAACAACAACAACAACTAGATCAGTTGTGAAGAAGTGCTGCACCTACTAGGAAGACTGAAACCTTTTCAGTTGAAAAACTATTAAAGTACAAATTTAGACAAGTACATTTGAGCGCATCTACAAGTGTGCCTCAATGTGCATTAAAGCATCACTAAAAACACATGCTTTTTTAGGTAATACTCATTAAAATAGGTTAAGGCTCATTAAACATCACTTAAAAACCATGGGCACCTATATACATACAGTAAGGCTGTTCCAAAGCACTGCACTAAATTAACCGAGTCTGCTGGAGCATGGTAATTAGTTACTGTGCTTCAGTAGACTCCAGCATCACGTGCCCCCATGCTAAAAAATGGCGGCGGGGCTCTTTAAACTAAAGTTCATTCTGCTCCAGGTACTTCATAGTTTCATAGTTGGTAGGGTTGGAAGGGACCTGAGCAGATCATCAAGTCCAACCCCCTGCCCAGAATACTGGGGTCAAACGACTCCGGCTAGGTGATTATCTAGCCTCCTTTTGAACACCCCGAGGGTAGGAGCTTGCTTCACTTCCCTTGGAAGTTGGTTCCAGATCCTAGCTGCCCTGACTGTGAAGTACTGCCTCCTGATATATAGCCTGAATCTCTCAGTCAACTTATGGCCATTATTCCTTTAATTAGTGTGGCTCTCACAGCTGCACTAATTAAAGTGCCCCCCCCTTCCACTTCCCAGAGCACATCTATAAATACTCCATGCTTTTTAGTTCATGCACATTATGACAGACGTGTACATTTTCCTAGTATCTCACAATAGAGGGCACTTTTACATGTGCTCTGGAAGTGGGAGGGCTCCAAGAGCTGCTCTAACTAAAGCACCGCCCCGTCTCCTGTATCAGTATCCCCATGCTTAAAAATGGCAGCAAGAGCACTTGAAGTGAAGCTTATTTGATTAACTTTAGTTCAAGTGCCCCAGCTGCCATTTTTAAGGATGGGGACACTTACACATGAGATCTAGGAGCCTACAATAGCCATCAGACTCAATTAATTGAATCCCAGTGTGTTGGAGCAGACTGCTACTTTAAGGACTGGGCCAGGGAGGGGAAAGTGCCTGATTAGGGAAGCCATTTTAATGCCCAGCTCCCTAAACTGAGAGCAGTTCATGATCAGCCAGCAGAGGAGAAATACCTATCTACTGAGGTCTACCAGGAACTTACCTTGGAGCTGAGAGTGAGGCTATGGTGATGGCTTGGAGGCCTCATTGGTCCTGGGCATAACCTAAAACTGCACCCTGCCAGGGCAGGAAGGTCTAGTAGGGCTGCTGGTGACACAGCAGTTCCCATGTAAATGCCACAAGTAAACACCGTAAGGCGGGTCGGGGCACCTTATATGTGTCAGCCTCCACCTTTGGGTAAGTGCCTGAGCGTGCTGGGGTGAGTGATCCCACAGGACCAGGCACACTTTGTGGATCACCTGAGATGGGAATGGCAGACCCCCAAACCCTGAGGATTAGCATGCAGCTTAGACCTGACCTGAAGGACCTTGACTGGTCCATGCTGGGGCCAGGACCCAAGGAGGGGGTGGGGGTCAAAGGGCCAAGATGGCTCACCATGAGGGATGCCCAGAGAACAAGAGGATCAGGATCCTGACTGGCCTGAGGCGGAGCCAGGGCCTAAGGGAGAGACGAAGTTTCCAGAGAGGGGACCACAGCTAATGGGGTGAAGGGTATGGTTGACTTAGATGGCTAGGATGCCATCTCCAATGCTTGGGCTGCAGTGTAGGGGTGGAATGGAGCTGCAGATATCCCTTTAAACACTGGGCAGCCTCCCACCTGATTAACATCCTAATTCTATTACACCAAGGCATGGCAGGAGAGTGAGCTGGGTGGCTAGTCCATAGAGAGGAGGCAGGCCAGTGCTTTCACCGGGTATAAAAGCTTGCCCCTATCATGCACTCATGTATAGGTGCCCAGAGCTACTAGATTTAATGTCCATTAACAAAAGTGTGTTAGTGCATGTGTAGATGCACCCTTTAGTCAGTAACAAGCTGATAGAGAATGAAGGAGTCACAAACCAGGACCTGTCCAGATGGATATTAAATTACTTTTCCAGCATATTATTGAGTAAAGCTTTACGTTACTTATTTAGGTATGATCTCCTGAAAAGGGAAACATGCCTAAAACTTTAATTTGCAAGAGACCCAAAGCAAACTAAAGAAATGATTTGACCAGTTAAGCAGTCTTGCACTGGAAAAAACTATTACAGGTAATTCACATCCCTCCCGTATCATTAAAAATAGCTTTTCATATAGCTGTTCATATATAGCTGGACTGTGTCTGGCAGTTGTTTGGCAAAGAAGGAATGAAGTGCAAAAGGCACATCTCTACCCTGAACCCTAACAAAAGATTGGGGGATGTGGATATGGACAAAAAGGTACTGGCTGGGAATCAAATAATATATCCTGCTTAAACTTCCATAACCTGTCGAAAAATCAAGGTAATATATATATATCTTTGTAATTTGCACGCTTATTTGCTTAACATGTTTGTGTTGTACTTTGTGCTCTACCAGAGTCTGCATTAACATCATTTTAAATCGAAACCGCCTACTTGTTTATACCTGAAATTATGTCTAATTAACTCCAGAATGAGTAACTTTTTTCTATTTATTTTTGGGGCAAGGCAGTCTTATTCCAAGATAAGTATCTACACTTTGAGTTAGGCTGGGATACTTAACTAGGAATAATGTAAAACTGCTCTGTTTGCGCAACAGCAGATATAATCCAAAGTAATGAAAGAGTTAAATAGATAAGTGACTGGCTTTGAAATGACTGTACAGGACTGAATTTTATATGTTTGTAGTATGAGCTAGTTTCTCACCTGACTCAACAAGTTGAAAGTTCTCTCTGCCAGCTACTTCCTTAGTAAAGGCTGACTAAGGCAGTGTCATCCTTTTCCTGCCCATCTGAATTTGCAAGTTCAGCAGCATGTCATTGGGCAGGGCAGTCTCACTGTAAGTTTTTTCTAAAAGATTCTCTTCATTAAACCTAATATGCTCATGTCCCACTTTCAGTATATCATGGTGAGTGGTTTGGGGTGTAACCAAACAATAGGGGTGATACATTTTTCAGGAAATATGTTCTTGTTGATAAAAGAAAAATATAGTGCTATATTCAGAATCTGAAGCGGTACAAAACTTTCAAGCAAATAATTCCCCATCATGGATATTATCTACCCTGTAAGAATAATCTAGGGTCCAAGTACACATTTTATTTTAGATCATTCTGCATAATTTTACTTTATAATGCATATACTCAGTAGTATGTTTGTATTGCAGATACATTTGTTCATTGTTCTGTAGTTTGTAAACAAAGATCTTTCACACGTGGCAACTACCAAGTCTCAGTCCTATTTCTGCTCTTCTCATGAATATCAAAACCCATTTCTATTTACAATAACTGCAGCTGAATTGATGGAGGTTAGGGTTCTCTGTAGATAAGATAGTGTTGGTTTGAATTTTATACTGAGTGGCTAGATAGCATATTGATGGTAGGATAAGAAATGAAGAAAAGGAACATTCTCCATCAGTTGGTATGTTCTACAGATCTGTATATGAAACAGCTTTCTGGCAGAGGTGCACCAGTACATCAGTCTGTATCATATTGGCACTGATAAAAGGAAAATTGACGGTATTCACAATCCCCCTGTAGCAGGGCACTAGGGTGCCTGCTACTGGTAGCAGTAATATGGGCTCAGCTGCCATTCACCAGGGCAGCACAGGTGGGGGTTGCTAAGACAACCAGTTGGGTCAGCTGACCAGAAGGGGGCAGGGCCTGGCCTTCATAAACAGCCAGACTGAGGCCAGGAGGGCAGTTCCCCTCTGGCAGCCTAAGAAGCAGGAGCCCTGCTGGAGCAAGCAGGATGAGCAGAGCTCTGTGGGCCTAGTAAGGAAGCCGGATGGCTTGAGCAGTGCTGGCATGGCGATACGGGGTGGAGAGAACCCTGACAGGGATATGGACGAAGGATAGTCAGGTTGGCTTAGGATTTATGTTATAGCCGAGGGGCTGTGCGTTTTCTGTTTTGGTTGTGATATAAGACCGGAGGACCGGGTGAGGCTGTAGGGGTGGAGGAGGCCTCATAGGAACTCCCCAGCAGTGGGGGGTGGTTCCTGGCACCGGAGAGGTTGCTGCGTTTTGGGGTGTCCTGACCCCGGCCCCAGTGGGGGCAATATCGGGATGAGCCCAGTGTGGGAGTAGGCAAGAAGCCCAGTGGGCATAGGACCCGAGGCAGGGGTCTGGGGCCAGGTAAGGCCAAGGCCGCCTGAGCCCCAATTGCGAGAGCGCGGGAGCGTGAGACACAGGCCCTGGTGGGGGCAAGAGCGCGGGAGTGTGAGACACAGGCCCTGGTGGGGGCAAGAGCGCAGGAACATGAGACACAGGCCCCGGTGGGGGCAGGCCCCGGTTGGGGGCGGGAGCGCGGGGAGCACGAGGAGCTAGGCCCCAGTTGGGGGCGGCGGTATAAGGCTGAGGTTGCCTGAGCCCCGATTATGGGGAATTGCGAGTAAGACCCCGGGTGGGGGCCAGAGCACGAGGCACAGGCCCTGGGTGGGGGCGACGGTATAAGGGAGAGGCCCCGGTGTGGGCTACGAGAGCCGAGGGAGACAGGCTCCAGTGCGGCGAGGGCCACGAGGGAAGCGAGGGGGCACCCATGAGGGCGCAAGCGGGCAATTGGACAGAGCCCCGGTACAGCAAGGCACCATGCCAAAGAGGGCAACAAGGCAGCCTCCCATTAATGATATTTACCAGCAAGATATGGCGGGCGAGATAGAGGGTGCATTCGGGACCCGATTTGGCATGGTAGGTAGGGGCGCTAGGGGAGGTCACAGCACCCCAAGGGTACCCTGCCACACCCCCTTTTTTGGCTGATGTGGCCGATAAGGTTACTGATAAATACCCTTTCCCCCTACAACAGACTTGCCAGCCAGATGCTGCTCTCCAAGCTGCTGGGCTGCATATAAGCAATCAGATCAGTATCAGCCAATATGGCTCATTAATAATCAGCCATCAGCATCAGCCCAAAAAATCTTTCCTACTTGCTAGTCCATATATATATATATATATATATATATATATATATATATGCAGAAAGGGAACATTCTCCATCAGTAGTTATGTTATAGGAATCTGTATGTAAAGCAAGCTGTGTGGAAACAGTGCCATGCAAGGACTAAAAAACTAATCAGCAGGAAGAGTAGTTGATGTATAATTCCAAATTAAAGAGTCCATCTTTAAGCACTATTACAGAAAAATTCCTTTTTTACATTAAATATTGATATAGTGCCATGTTGATGGCATTAGCCCATTCTGTAATGCTCAGGTGCAGAAAATCATTATGGAGAGTTTTCAATCCTCAGTTTTATAAATATTTATTTTATTTCTGTATCTTTTGGTCAGAAGCAACTAACCATTCTTTGATCTAGTGGCAGTGATGAATGAAAACCTACATATAACTTTAGACTGTGATGTTATCACATCTCATCAGCTACCACAGAAGGGATGGGATGGGTGACCTTTTTGAGGAGAGTCCAGCATATCAGTGGGAAGAACAATCTTATTGTAAATTTCTTCTTAAGAATTCTCCTTATTAAACGTGGTATACCCCTGTCTCACTTTTACTACATCATAGTGTGTTGTTCTGAGTTTAAGCAAGCAATAAGGTAACACATACTCAGGCAAAATGTTCTTGTTTAAATAAAAATATAGAACTCTATTCGAATCTGAGCTGGCATGAAACTTCCAAGCAAACAATAGCCCCCCACAGTTCTTATCTAACTGTAAAATCCAGAATGCAGAAACTGGTGTTTGTGGGTCAATAGGTTACACTCTTATTTCTGAGTCATTATTGAATGAGTGCTCTTATCCTTAGTGAGAAGGCGCTGCTGTAGGCTGTTGTTCTCATGCCTGGCCTGTGATGTAAGATTATGGTTCTGAACATTTATGGTCATTAAAAATACAAAGCCTTTCCCCCAAAAATGTTGATTTTCATTAAGCGTTATGTGATGGGTGAGCATCATGTCAGGTAGCTGTAGTCTTCCTGTATATAGATATTATTCTGTAAAAGGGAGATTTTGTCATATCTAAATGTAGCTGCATCTCAAGAGTGAGTAAAATGCTTGGAATCCCCATAAAAAATGTAGGTTAAGTTTATCAGGTAAAGTAAAGAGTCTTTAGTCTGAAACATTAGGCCACTATGTTAAGACTAAAGTGTTGGCAGCATCAAAAAGGGACAAGTAGATGCAAGAGGCATATGGAATTCATTTCCACAACCTTGGTGAAAAAAAATTAAATGCACTTCTCTAGATATGGACACAAGTTTCCCCATAGAGAATATTTTCTAAAAACACTAAATGTGTTTTGGTTGTCTGTGGTCTGACAAAAGGTCAGCATTTTCTGTAGAGCTGACACTCTTCACAGAAAATTTTATTTAATCAAAACCTGAGTTTTCCATTAAAAAAAAGTTTCAATGGATTTTTTTTCCATCATCCCTACAAGCAACCAAGTTTTTAAGATGTTGGTCCATGCTATCTTCCTCCAAGCTCCATTTCTCTGGCAGTCTCTCAAAAGCCCAACTCATTCACTTTACTTATGTAATATTTTGTTTTTGGGTCATAATACACTCTCTTTTTTTGCCTCCTAACTCTGTGTGCTATAATGGATTGACTGTTCTTTCCCTCCTCCTCCTTCAGTACTGTCTTTGCAACGAGAAGCTACTTTATCCAGATGTCTTTTGTTGTTATTCACTTACAGGTTTCTTTGCTAACTCTTGCCCGACACACTGGTATTAAAGGTGCCATATACATACATGCAGTGTTATTTTCCATAAGAATGAAATGCCTGTTCAGAAACATTACCATATTTACTCAAATACAAGGCAACCTTGAATGTAAGAATCCCCCGCCCCCCCCCCCACAGAAAATGTATACATTTATTATAATTTTCTATATTTGGAATCTAATTATTGATGGATCATCTTAAAGTTGTGAGGTGTATACCCTCACTACTGCAGGTGCTGGGGTGCAAGGTTATGAGGGGGGCAGTAATGGGGCAGGCAGTGGGGGGACAGACAAGGGGGAGGCAGTAGGGGTAGTAATGGAGTAGGTGGTGGGGGTCAAGTGGCTGACCTCCCTCCCACCCCGCTATCTACCACTCACTGTGCCTGTCTTCCCCTGTACCCTCAGGCTCTGCCAATTCCCCCTTTCCCTGTTCCCCACTCCTCCCCTCTCCATGCTGCTCCTGTTACCTGCATTCTCAGGTCTCTGCCCCTCTTCCTCCCATTTCCACCCACCATATCTCACGCTCCACCCCTCCCCTTACCTTTGCTCTTTGCCGGCAGGCTTCATCCCTGCTGCAGCCTGGGACGCAGAGCATGGCTCCGGCCCCACTCTGTAGCAGCCGTGTGGAGCCAGCTCTTCTGTTCTAGCCTGGCCCCACAGCAGCAAAGCCATGCTCTGTGTCCTGAGCTGCAGCAGGGACCAAGCCTGCTAGTGTGAAGCTAAGGTAAGAAGGAGTGTGACAAAGGGGGAGAGAGGAAGAGAAGTGGAAAGGACAGGAGGGCTGGGGGTTGCAGGGGAAGAGAGGCAGGACCTGAGGGGGCAGGGGTGGCTCCCACTCCCCAGCCCCAGCCCTGGTTTGAGAAGCAGTTGCCTGCCCCCCATCCCTCCTTCCTCCCCAGTCCACTGCCTTATGCTCAGTTGTAAAGCAAGGGGCTTTTTCCCCACATGTTAAACAGGGGGACCTCATCTTCTAATCAAGTAAATATGGTACTTTGCACTTGGATAATAGACTTAAATCAGGGATGGCTTTCACCCATTATGCTTTTGAGAACATTTATAATTCATATAATTATCTTCTGAAAAAATTATAAGGATTTGTTGATTGACTTATTGTTCATGACCGGGCTTTAGTGTTCCACCCATAATGTCTCTGCCCCAAATCAAGGAAACAGTTAACTTTAAAGAAACTTCAGAGTGGAGAGCAAGCATTACTCTGCTGACAGAGGCTATCAAAAACAAGCTACACTTTGTATCTCTGGGTTTAACAGACAGCACACAGCAGCCAGCACACAATCAAAGCTTTAAAACCAAACAAACATATGGTCTAACAACCAAGGTCTCTCCCCTGCTTTTATGATCACCCACTGACAATAGAACCAATGTTGTAAGAACAGAGCAAGATGGCAAGTTCCCACACACTTTTTGCTCATTGTCTGAGCCTGCTGCTACATGATTTTATTAAGAGCAATGACATTATTAGACCTTATCTGGCAGAGGCCCACAAAATCTGCTCCCAGTTTTATCCAGTTGGTGCAATACCATAAAAACCTTAGACCTTAATCCTTCAAGGTCCTGAGTACCTTTAACTTTCAGTGGTATCAGCTAGAGTTTAGGGCATTCAGCACTTTGCAGAATCAAGTTCTTTAGAGTGCAAGAGCCATGAAAGCTGTTCATCTAAACATGAAAGCTGCTCATCTGTACAAAAGGAAGTGTCTACTCAATTGAGCTTTATTTTTAATACACTGGAAAGTCTGCAAGATCAGCAGATCTCTGTATACTATATGACCATCTGGGCAATGGAGGTTTATGGAATAACTGTGCCAAATTTGGCAGCCTTTGGACATGGCCACATGGCAGGTCTTTGAAAAACCATTTCAATGTCAGTTAAATAATCTCCCTTATCAGTCATCTGAGAGAGATGCTGACAACACTATTTTAGAAAGGATAGCACCATTTCAGCTCTGAAATTTATGGCTGTTTTCTATACAATAAAATTATGTAAGAATTTTCATGCTGAAGTGTTTTAATTATACCTTATTAACAACAATCAGTAGCAGTAGTTGTAGTTAATAACACCTTCTATCTGAGGATTTCAAAGCACATTGCAAACAAAGGGCCAAATACTCTTACCCTGTTCACACCCAAGTGGCTGTTTTTTTTAGCCATGTAAATGACATTTTTGGCACTTATACACAACGTAAGTGTCCACACAGCTGGCTGGGTAGGTTTGTGGTTATGTGGGCACATCCCTGAGCATGTCTTTAAAAAGCCAGGACAGATCTCCCATGTTTTAGCCCTGCTAGCTCTGTAATTAGGGCATTTGCCCAGCAAGTGGGATACCCCAGTTCTCGGTCCCACTAACTCACTGGAGGGTTGAATTTGTGGCTCTCCATCTTACAGACCTAACCACCAGCCCAAGAACCAGGCATTGTCTAAGCCTCCCTACACTGCTGCATTTGAGCTGAACAGCCTTCACCTTGGCTTAATATTAACTGAATAAAATTGACCAAGTAGTAAGAAAGTTTCTGCCCCATTAGGAGCAGGGACCCAGGCTGAAATTCAGGTCCTGTTTCCTTCCAGAGTAGCAATCATCTCACTGGACCAGACACCCGCTAGCTTAGTTGATTCCTCCTAACCCTCCCTTTCTTTTCTGCCCTGGAGGCCAGCTTCAAAAGAAAGGGTGGAGATGAGCCTAGATAATGCCTAATTTGTGGCCTGATAGCTAAAGCACTCTTCTGGGAAATCAGAGAGATGAAGATTCAAATCATCTCTGGTTTGAGGGTGGGGAGTGAAAAGCTAGAACCTAGACAAATGCCCTGATCACTCAGGTGTTGGGGCTAAACCATGGGAGGGACCTCTCCTGCCCTGATTTTTGTCAGGAAGAACTTTGTGATGTATAATCACATAGCCACCTAACCAGTGCGTACATAGCCTACTGCGCAGGCTCACATGTCCACACTGCATACATAATTGAGTTCAAACTGTGTGTAAATGCCAAAAATGCCACTTAGGTGGCTGGAAAACTGCCATTTGGTTGTATAAATGGTAACAGAAATTGGAACCGAACTATTCTCTGAGGCATCTTTAGGAGGGGAAAAAACCTAACATAATAAGGTTAAGTAAATTGCCCAAACTAACACAGCAAGTAATTGGTAGTCACAAAAGAATTCAAATCTGAACCCCCATGCCCTAAAAACTGAACCATGCTTCTTTTATTGCAAGTTAAATGCCCCTACCTGTGACCTACTCCAATGCTGCTTTCAGCTGCTCAAAGCAAGAGAGGTTATCTTGGCTGGTGGCTGACTCTATTACCAACAATCTCACTAAAAATCTAGTCACTCAGACCTCCCACTGCTGGGCAAGATTAGCATGAATGTGGTAGCAAACTGGCTCTTACAACATCTGGCCTCTGCTGATAACCCTTCCCAATTTGGCTTGAAACCAAGCCCTACAACATAAACAATGTTACTTGCATTGATGAATGATCTCATGACAAAAAGATAAGAAACAAGGATGCTGACATTACTTGATCTATCAGCCACTTTCAGGACTGTCAGTTATGAGAGAAGACTACATGCCCTGGGAGAATATGAGAGAAAGCTGGCTATCATCATGCAAACATATAGGGCAGGAGTAGGCAACCCCTGGCACATGAGGCATGTGGAGGCATTTTGCTTGGTACATGCACTGGGGAAGGAGCCAGGGCTGCACTGCCACTACAAAATTGGGTCCCTCATGGCTCCCTTGCTGTCTGCCCCTGGCACACCAACATCTTACAAGTTGAGGTTGCGGGTGTTTGGGGCATTCTGCCCAAAAACGTCGCCTACCCCAATATAGGGGATGACTTTGATCTCACTGAGGCCTGAATCCTGCAGCTGCCACACACCAGCAGACCCATTGCCACACTGTACAGAGTTAATTAAAGGACTCACTCCTTATTGCTTAGCTATGTGAAAAAGTTTTACTGCTTTAACAATAATTGCCTAGTGTCACCAAACTTACATAAAAGTAGTTTAAATGAGCACAACTATCTGTACATTGTGGTACCAGTATAAAACGCCATTGTACTATGTAACAGGATCCACATGAGGGGTTGTACTAATGTAATTATATCATTAAAAACAATTATATCCCTTATGCACAGAGTGACATTGGCACAAAATCCATTTGTAGACTAGGCCTTAGTCTGCTGTAAATTGACTCTATTGAGATCAATTTTGTAAAATGTTTGAGAAATTGGGATTATATTCACAGGGTCTGGGGCATCGAGTAGTTCTTACTCCGGTAACTCTGACTTAAATGATAATTTTGCCTGATTTCATGGTTTGACTCACAAGACCTAAAGATAAATATACTAGTAGCTTCCTCTAAAAAAAATTTCCAAGTTCTTAGATAGAATCGTGAGCAGACCCAGAAGAGGGCTGGGAGGGAGGGCAGCCACATACCCTTTAACGGGGGCACATGTACAATGAGCTCTCTGAAGTAACTGGCTGATCAGCATGGTTCCCGGCCAGACGACTGCTTTGGCGTGGCTCCAGAATCTAGGGTAAACACCACTGCTATCAGTCCAATGTTTTCCCTGCGGCAGTGGTGTTCACCCTCTGGAAAACAATTCCTCAAAAAAGCCATCATTTTAACTGGAATCCACATTGGCAATTCAACAAAGAAGTCAAAATCACTTTGTTGTTGACTCATGTTTCTATGTCATAAAGTTTGCTAGGCCAATCTAGCAAACCTTAAAGTATAACTCCCCAATGAGAAAATATCCTACCTTTGAGGAACCCAACCACTTAATCTTCAAAGTGAAAAATCAGTCTTCTGCTCTGGCACCTATCAAAATGTAAAGTTCTCTTAACTATATATAGAATATTTTAATGGAAATCTATATGAAATATATATTTTTATTAGTTTAGCTATTAGCTGGCATTTCTTAAAAGAATCTAGGCATTGCTAGACCTGATCAAATCCCTAGTGCTGGTATCTTCTCCCTTTCAATCATCTTTAGTTCTCTTTTTTGTACTTAATAAACCCCATTTAGTCAACATTTCCTTATATGACATGTTTTCTAGACTGTCCCTCCTGCTCCCCCCCAGACTCTGTCTTCTTTGTCAACATTTTTATTGAAGTGTAGCACCCAAGTGTGGGAGGGGGCAGGGGCAGGCATGTGAGGCCATGCTTCAGCTGTGCAGTGCATAACTGGACATAGTGCTTCAAGTGAGACCTCACCACTGTTAAATGAAGCTGAAGAATGATCTCATGTGTCTCACATATGACAATGTTGTTAACAGATCCTGGAATGGGTTTTCTCTTTTTTCAGTAGTGTGCTATTGTTGATTCAGTTTATAGCCCATTAAAAAGCCCTAGATCTTTCTCTACAGTACTGCTGCCTGGCAAATTATTCCCCACTTGCTATTTGTGCATTTGATTGTTTCTTCCTAGGTTCGGTGCTTTACACTTATCTTTGTTGAAATTTATCATGCTGATTCCTCTTGTTGATTGAAATTCATGTTGTTGGTCATTTCTCCAATTTATCAGGATCATTTTGAATTCTAATCCTTTCCTCCATAGTGCCTGCAACCACTCTGAACTCAATGTCATCTTCAAATTGTATATATAAAATCATTATTCCATCATTCAAGTCATTAATGAATTCATTTATATTGAATAGTACTGGACGCAGGACAGAAACTTTCAGGAGCTTGCTCCATTCATCTTCTAAGTTTGACAGAAAACTCTTGATAAATATTCTTGGATATAGTCTTTCAACTAGTTGCGCATCTACTTTGTAATAATTTCATCTAGACCACATTTCCCTAGTTGGCTTATTAGAATGTCACATGGGATATTGACAAAAGCCTTGCTAAAGTCAAAATACATCATAGATAGTGCTACCCCTTATCCAGTAGGCTATCTACCCTGTCAGAAAGGGAAATTAGATTATTTTGACATGATTTATTCTTGACACATCCATGTTGGCCATTTCTTATCAGCTTACTATTTTCTGGATGTTTGCAGATTGATGGTTTAATAACTTGTCCCAGTATCTTACTTGGAAGCAAAGTTAGATGAATGACTAACTTAAATACACATGTAAGTGTCAAATTTTGATCTCACTGGGCGCATCTACAGGAGATGCTACACTGCTACATAGTGACAAGCTACGGTGACATAGCACATTGCTACAGTGTAGCATTGGTAGGCACAAACTGTGATACTGATGCTACTGCACAGTAGTGTCGGAAAGGACCCATGTGTCACTGAGATTGCGCAGTAATGGTGATTACTGCACAGTCATTTAGTACTTGTTAAACCAAGTACTTGTTTTTAGGGCATGGGGGTTCAGATTTGAATTCTTTTGTGACTACCAATTACTTGCTGTGTTAGTTTGGGCAATTTACTTAACCTTATTATGTTAGGTTTTTTTCCCCTCCTAAAGATGCCTCAGAGAATAGTTCGGTTCCAATTTCTGTTACCATTTATACAACCAAATGGCAGTTTTCCAGCCACCTCAGTGGCAAGTACTGAATGACTGCACAGTAACAACTGGCAGTCAGGAGCACACAATAGACACACCCACTGTTACCTAATCCTTCAGTATCTATCTAGATGTATTATACAGTGTATTTTGGGGAAGCAGACGTATCTTGTTCATTTACATGCTTTTCAGCATGGCCCAGCTCTATAATATGTAAGCAATTTAAGTCAGAGAAGTCAGAACCTGCAAAGTCAGGAGGAGGCACCTAGGGGTGCCAGGGGTTCTACATTGCTCCAGTTCTGTACTGACTGGAGCCATTCTGCAGGACTCTATCAGCCTGCTGTTCCCTAATAGTATGCGTGCTACCACATGCTAGTGTTTAAGGTCCTCTGAGATCTCGCTTCATGGTAACATTCATATGAGGAGACCTCTTTCATCAGAGGATCTGCAGACTGATGGTTTAATAACTTGTTCCAGTACCTTACTCGGAAGCAAAGTTAGATGAACGACTAATTTCAATACACATGTAAGTGTCAAATTTTGATCTCACTAGGCGCATCTACACGAGATGCTACAAGCTATATGAAGGGAAAGTCACAGACATGCTATTCCATGTAGTTTAATTCAGCTTCATAGGGACTGAGCTTCTGATTTATCCTGTATGGGCAGATGTGGGGAGAGCATGGGGTCAGGCACGCGAGGCCACACTTAGCTGTGCAGTGCATGCCTGGTAAGCTGTTGTAGTAAACTAGCTCAGGAGTGCAACTCTAGAACCCAGGAGAGAACCTCACTGTTGCTTGCCATCCCACGCCTTCACCCCTTACTGAATTTAGTAGCACGGGGGTTGCTGCATTGACAGAAGCTGTGGTGAACTTAAAGAGCTTGCTCCACTGCTGAAGGGGTGCTAGTGGATCTGGCTCTGCCCCTCTTGTCCTAAAAGGCATGGCTGCCCAGTTCAGGTTTTTTCCTGGGTGAGGCTGCTGACATCTAGGAGAAAAAATAATTTGATTGTTCCTGGCATCTTTCATTCAGCTGACTTTGCCACATCCAGGATTAGAAAACAGAAAGATAAAGGTTAGCAACAAGATTTTTATGGAGTGCAAGATATGAAGTTTCACATGTATGAGTCATATTTGCTTTCTTTGTGCCAAAGTCACATCTGGTGTTACTGCACTCGAGTTAGTACCTGAATGCTACAATTATCGAACTATAAATACCACAGATGGATGAGTCAGGCCAGGGATGAATTTGGCCTGTTTTCTTTTCCCTATTTAGGTTAGAAGGCTGTTTCAAAAGTGTAAGCGGCTATATCCGTGTTTGTATTGTAGACCTTTCTTCTACGAAGACTGGTAGAAATATATCAGATGTAATAACTGGAATATTGCGTAAGATGGGTGTGTTCCTCATTCAATCTTGACAAAGCCAATCATTTTTATGCTATACTTTGTTTACCATAGTAAACTATGATACATAGCAATAAAGGATTTGCCATGGCAGATAAAATCAGTAATCCATCAAATTCTACATCCTGTCCCTGACAGAAGATAAAATGCAATGCTTTAAGAGATGGCAAGGAATCCAGTAATGCACCTAGCAACTTTAATAATGCTGAACATCATAAGAAACCTCTCCCCGCAGTGAGATTATATCCAGAAATAGTAGCTGTAAGTAGCCCGCACCTTTACATGCAGGACTGTAAAGGGTTCTAGTTCTTTCACCAAAAAAGATAACAATCTATTAACAAAATTATTGTGTTGAAATTAATTCGACATACTATCAATACTGATAAAAGAGCACAGAGTAAAGACCAAACTATGGTTTTAAGCCACATCCTAAACTAGGAGTTGGTGCAAAAGCATCATGGCATGTACAGTGGTAGGAAAGGGAAAGGAATCACCATACCCCATTTGGACGAATGCAAACTATACTGGCTGGTGTAAATTAAGGTAGCTAGTCCCCTTTCATCCCATTCTAGATAGGCTAAGCCAGGAGTTTTCAACCTTTTTTAATAAGTGTACCTCTAGTGGTCAGACACGGGGGATGGAGGGAGGGGGCACGTGGCCAGACGCAGAGCGGCTGCAGCATGGGGTGGGGGGTGGTGGCAGGGGCCACTGAGTGCAAGCTTTGCCCTGCCCCCCTGCATCTGGCTGGCCAGGCAGCACTTGTGTGGCCTGCAGAGGAGTGCTGCTGCCCTGCCCCCACTCCCCCAGTCCTGCTCCCTCTGTCCCTACCTGCCCACACGTACCCCCTAGGGCCTGTCCAAGTACCCCTGGCCTAGGGTGTTCACACCCCCTGGGCTAGGCTGTTTGTGGGTTGTGCCACAGTAAATGCCAGCTTCATACAGTCCTTGAACTTCTTGGGTACAAAAATGGAAATCATGCTAGATTTCCGCACATAGGCAGAAGTGGGAGCACTGCAGGTTTCTTATGCCATCATCACATCGAGCCAGGCACAATCTGGTCCTAAGGATGAAGTCATAGAGCTCACATGTTTTTTTTCCAGCTTTTTTTCTTATGGAACTTGTGCTGGATGATTTTTTTTTTGTAATCTTACCCACTCCACTGCCAGTTTGTTAAAAACTAATTCCCTCCAGTTATAAGTAATAAGTCCAGTTGCTCCCATTATCAGTGCAAACCCAAGCTCCAGATTAAAAGGAAGCTATAATTATATGTAATTAACTTTTCTCATTTTTTCACTAATTAATTTAAAACATCCTAATACCTGAAGACCCATCATCTCAGTTAAACAAACCATGCTAAAGGAATAGACATGAACACTGAATCAAAATAAGTCTAGTCTACTTCTTAAATAACCTGAGTTGTAGAAAAAATATTCTCAATTTTTATTAATCTGAAAATCTGAGTTTGTGGCAGGGACTACATAGCATACTGGTAGTCTGACTATCAAGTAGTTAACATACTTTTATGAACTATTATTATTTATTCACTGCAGCAAAGATATAAGGCTAAATTTATTGCTACATCAAGGCATCATTAACTGTATGTCCCTGTCTGCCTCCTTTGGGTAACCAAGTGATTCCTGTGCAAGGATGAGGCAGCCTGCCCAAAGGCAGTGTAGCTCCCACAGGATATTTTACCAGCGCAGTTGTGCCTGTGTGAAGGGAGTTGTAGTAGAGGGCAGTGTCCCCATATATCAAGATTAGGCAGCAGCTTGGTCTTTGTAATCCCCAAAACACAAGGACATTTGCGCCAAAAGGAAAACAAAACAAAACAGAAATAACCCCTAGAAACTCCTTTCAGCTTGGAAGGGGAAGAGAAATGATCCCATTCTCCTTTACTTTCAGATAATGGAGCTGAGCTAATGAGAAGGCCATGAACAGACTAGTCTATTCCAGCTTTATCTGCAGAGGGATACAAGTGTTTCAGTTTCCAATTCATTATCCTCGATACTATTTCGCTTCAGGAATAGGCAATAGCTATTTAGTCTATAAATATATTTGGGTGTATCCCCCAAGAACTTGTCATAGCAGCCAAATGTATTTTTATTGAAGGTTTAATGAGAATTAAAATGTGAGAGAATTTAGGGATGTCATTAAAAAACCAACAAAAGCACAAATGTTCTTTCTATCTGGTCTCAAAGTGGAATGCACTTTGAAACACAGCACTTCAAGAGTGTGGGGGTTTATATCCTCTCCTGTACCTACTGAAATAAGATCTGTGTTTAGACAGGAGTAAAATATATTGTATTCCCATACTGTATCCAAGAATCATAACAGCTATTTATCAAGTCATGCCAAATTTAAAATTAAATCTTTCTCAGATTCTGAGATGAATTCATTCAGGTTGCAGGTATGATAACCTCTGCCTTTGTGAACTTATAAATGACACTGGAGATCCTACAAGTAAGAAAAAGAAAACTCTTAAAAGAAAGCAATAAAATGTAAGTGTTAAACCTCAGATGGAACTATATCGATGCTATCCATGCTGATACTGAAACCTACTTCATGGAGTCAGTGCTTGGTCTTTTTGCTAGACCCAGTATTCAGACACTGAGAAGAGTACAGCTACTTAGGAAAGGAAAGCTGGCACACTCCATCTGGCCTGTCACTGGGACAGCTGTTGAGGTTAAAAAGTTGCCTCTGGATCCAAATGCTTGTTTCACTGATGTGAGAACAAGAGCTGTGCAAGGAACAAAGGAAAGGAAATGCTGTATTTTCAATGCAGATAAAGATTTGTTTGTGAGCAACATTAAAGAAATAGACCTACGTATAATAGTGTGCAATACTGGGGATATTTAACTGCACATATGAAAGTGAATATATGTATGAATCTTAGTCATGATATTTATCAATATTTTAGCTATAAGGAACAAGTAGATCTAGCTACCAGTTGAAGGTATTGGTTTCCCTCACTTTATGCTGTACATGCGTTCCTGGAAAACAGCGCATAACTTGAATTCGCATAAAGGGAACCCACTTTGCAATGTAACAAATAGGGATACGGTCCAAGACCTTGACTGTACTGACTCCCAGACCCATTTCTACCACTTTACAGGACAATTTTGGTACTCACCAACAGCAGACAGTACACACGAGCACAGGGTGGTGGTGAATGTTACCACAATGGGGATGGCAACTACAGAAACACGTCTCAGACAACGAGTAAGGAGCACAGATCCACACAGGGGACTATATTTTGGTGCGCGTCACTCCCGTAATGCACCGCACAAAGCAGCTGACTGCAGGCTTCTACCATCGGATCACATAAGAGTGAATTTACCTCACATATAACTAACTTTTGGTATAAAAAGTGTCATTGCATAAGACTGAATTCACACATACAGAACCCACCTAAAGCAAGAGAAACCTATATATTTCTGAACTATTTAATGGGTATGGTAACTAGAGCATAAAATGCATGCTGTGAAATTTCCGTGCTATAACATAAGTGATACATACATAAATTGTACAAATCTCAAGTTGCCTCTCTCTCATAATGTTTGTCCAGATTCACTGCAGCATCTGTGCCACCTTATCGCACCATGCACCCTGAGAAGGCACTAACTACTGAAAAGACTGCTACTACTGGCAAAAAACATGGAAGTGTCTACCCATGTCTTCTGTCAGTGGCTGGATGACAGCAGATACTACTTAGCTTGACAAGGCAATGTAAAGTGTTGGCAAGAAATAGGATTCTGCCACCACAGACGAGCTTTGAATTTAGGCACACTTAAAGTTTTGTCAACAGAACGTTAGTTCCGCGGCCACAACTTTGCATTGCAGATTAGCTTTTATGCTCATTCTGTGTCTGGAGAACTTCAATGTGGACTCTCCTAGTTGATATTGTACTTCCCTTAGAAGTTTTATACATCACACATTTCCAGTGGCCCTATATAGGATCTATTCATCCCATAAATTGGTTGGAAACAATCTCTCCAATTCTTTCAATAGAACTATTCAATTCAGGTATTCACCCAATAACCACTGCTGCTTCAGAGTTCAAAGATTAGAATATAAGGCAGCAGCTAAAGCACACATTTGATTGTCATTTATGAGAAAAAAGGTCAGAAATTTATGAGATGACAGAGGTGACAATGCCCACTCAGGTCATAATTCAAAACAGAAAGTCAAAGTTTTGATTTAGCAGCAATGTGAAAAAATATTTTCCTCATTTCACTGAACATTGTTGTTTATACATAAGGATAATACATGGAGATGTGGTATAGGTATGACTTCAATGATCCTACCCAACTCAAACTTCTCAAAGTTTAATTTTCTGACATCTAGTTAAATTGTAATGATGGATAGAATTGCATTTTTTCTATCCTATTCCTGATGTTTTTATTGCTGTTCAGGCCCATCTTCTAGTTTAGTGGCACTCAAAGTAAAAGAAAGGCACACACAACTTGTAAATGGAAACTGTTCCTTTTGTAATTCATCGTTTCATGTTATAGTGCTGTTGTAATGCAGTTGCATGTAGCCATAACGGTCCAGGAAATGTGTGAGAAGCAAGATCTGATTGGTAATATCTATCACTGAACCACCTATACAGTTGGGAGAGATGTTAGACAAGCTTTCAACTCAAAATGCCCTTCTTCAATATCTTTCCCAATTGTTTTTCTGGTTCAGAAAAATATTACCAAACACATCTTGCTTCCATTTAAATGTTGTTATGCTGCAGACTATAGTTTGGCACCATAAACAACTTTCCTCTCACAATGCAAGGGGCTGAACAAGTCTTTTTTACTCACACACAAAACATCCACTCAAAGTCAATGGGAACGATTGAGCCCATGGTAGGAGGTGCAGCCGCTCTTGCAAGGTAACAAGCATTCAGCTTTCAGTGGGCACAGCTTTGCATCACTGAACTATACGGGCACATCTAGATGAGCGCGCACATGCCTCTTGCCCCACCTCAAACTCCTTTGTGGCGGGGCAAGAGGCACATGCAGGAATGCAAAAATGTTTCCTGCGCTGCAAGTTTGCAGCGCAGGGAGAAAATTAGACCCCTGAATATCCAGGGGTCTAAAAAAAAAAAAACTAAAAAAAGTGGAGCAGGGAACAGTCCCAGACTGTGCACTGAGGCAACCCTCCTGAGGCTGGGTCTTTCACGGAGATGCCTGATCACTTCCCTGCCTGGCCTTACATCCTGCCC
>NW_017728910.1:2498897-2500619 GCF_001723895.1 Crocodylus porosus | reverse complement strand
CCCTAGCCTGAGCCCTCCTGCCCCTGTGCTGTCCAGGAACCTCCAAACTGTGCCCTGCATGGCTCCAGCCGCCCCAATCCCTGCCTCCTCCAGTTCAAAAATACCAAACAAATAACCCCAGCACTTACCAGCAGTTGAAGCTGCTGTCTGGCTAACTGAGGCCCCGCCTGCACAGTGCAGGGCAGGGTGACAGTCTCAGCAGCCCCAGCCCAGGTCCTTCTACCCCCGCTGCCCTGTGCTGCCTGGGGGAGCTCTGCCAGGAGGCCCCAGAGCACCCCTCCCAAGGTAAGTAGAGGCTTTTTCCCCATTTTTTCCTGGTTTTTTTGTTTGTTTGCTTTTTAAGTGACAGTGCCTGGGGTTGTGGGGGTACCCATGGGGATCTGGGGGTGCAAGTTGGGGGGTGAGGCTGGGTGGGGCAGCCATTGGGGGGGCTGCAGAAGCTGGCAGAGGATGGGGACAGGTGAGGCAATAATCAGAGGGCTGGGGAGGGGCATGTGGGGCCTTGCAGGGGGGTGTTAGCCCCTGTGGGGGCCATTTGGCCCCTGTGTGGGGGCTGTATCCCCTGTTGGGGGGGCATATCCCTTGTGTGGGGGCCAAATCCCCTGTTGGGGGGCATCAAAATATATATTCATGAATTCATGAAACATGTATTTAGAGTTCACTTTATTATTATGCTAAGAGACATGCTTTAACACTGTAGATATATCAATAAAACATTGTCCAAATGATCACTGTCTCTGTCTCACTCTCTCTCTTTATAGTGGTCTTTTGTTTTAGTTGTGGAGGAACTTGGATTTGGGGGTATTTTTTTTATCAGGGATTTTTCAGTTTTCCAATAGGGAACACCAGAATTCCTGCTAGGACCCTGCCTGCTCAGAGCTGGCACCTTGAACCCAGCTGGCTGTGGCTGACCTCCTGGCCTGTTGGGGCCAGGAGGTCAGGCTTTGACAGTTCAAAGCATGCCACCACACCCAGAACATTTTTTGGGTAATATTTGCCCAGATGGCCAGGCAGGGGGCACACATGGCAGTAGTGCCACACAGAGGCCAACCCTGCAGCCACTGCCCACTGGCAACTGGCCGAGAGAGGCAAATGCCTGTACTGGCTCTGCAGTCCCCATCCAGGTCTGGCAGGTGCGCAGCAGGTCACGGCCAGGCAGCAGCCCCCATTTCCAGAACCCTGCAGTGGATAGAGGGTGCAGGGAACTCAGTCCAGCTGGCACAAAGTATAGTGTCCCCAGTTACCAATTAGCTGGGCCCCAGAAGCTCCTGAGAGCTAGTAGCCCTGAGCTACTTGCCAGGGCAGCTTTTTATACTGATGGGGACAGCACAGGTGCTGGCCCTGGGCTCTAGCTCCCCCTGGCAGCAGATTCCGGAGGAGCCAGGCAGAGTTATTTTGCCCCAAGTGGCGCAATTTGCTCCACAACAAAATGCATGTCCAAGTACTTGTACTGAGGCAAAAAGTCTCGGATCAAATTTGAACCACTTCTATTTGAGCTGCTGCAAGCATATGTGATTGCATGTGTGGATGTGCCCTACTAGTTTTGCTGTTAACCTCAAAAGGAGGATTCAATTAAGTCACTTCCAAAAGAGCTTGAGGGAGCTCATCACCTTGCAGAATCAGTTTGGGTATAAAACGATGCCTCCCCCCAACACTTGGACTCCAGGATAGATTTCATAGATTTCATAGACATTAGGGCTGGAAGGGACCTCGGGAGATCAT
>NW_017728910.1:2470381-2498797 GCF_001723895.1 Crocodylus porosus | reverse complement strand
ATTGCCCTTGCTTTTCCTCCGGCTCCCCACATATCTGAAAAAGGACTTTTTGTTGTCCTTGATGCCTGAAGCTATTTGGAGTTCAGTTAGATAGATTCATATCAAGATAGGACACAACTGTTTCTCATCTTTCAATTTCTCTGATAAGGGGAGGTGGATGTTTTTTATCATTGCTGAATGAAAGCGTCCTTACCTTGGCTTTTGCTTTCCTCCTTTTTGGTCTGTTTCTCTTGTATATATGCTTTGCCATCACTGGGCAAATTTAATTTATTGGCTGAATTAGTGAGAAACAGGATAATAGGCATAATGCTGGCTAGAGAAATAAAATAGTACTGATACTGAAAGCATTATATTGTCATTAGCACAGTGCTTTTCTATAGAACATATTAGCTTCAATGCACCACTATGCCATCATAGTTAGATCATGGTTAGATCATGTTTGTCATGCTTCTATTATCTATTCAAGCTAGCCCAGGTATATCTAAATGGCACTGCATTTTGGGCTGTGTGGGCATATCCTAAAGTCAAACAAAACTGAAGGCTGCAAATAAATGTTCTTATGATAAGAAACAAAAAAAAAATGGAACTAGAGAAGCCTGCATATGACCAGAGCTTCAGCTTACATACAAAAGTGATAAATTTGACAATAAAAGTCAGTAAAAAAACTCAATAAAACTGTCATCCAGGGTCACTAAGGCACTAAGGAGCATAGCAATTTTATGGCAATTATTAACATTTTGAAAAAAGCAGGTGATTGTGATAAAATAATTGACTGTCTAATAGCTTTCAAGCCAATACAGATATTTAAATGGGCCCTTTTCTCCCTTTCTTTTAGGCATCATTGTTAATTTTCACTCAATAAAGTAGTTTATTACAATGTATTTTCTACATCAACAGACTTAATCCTGATGTTCTGGAACATTTGCTTATGTGAAGACTATACTATAGGCCTAAGGGAGGTACTTACTGTGATACAAGGAATAATAGAATGGGATCTCCACATTTATTATTTTAGACAAAAATACTGAGCCTTCATAGAGTGGATTGCAAATGTAGATGACATAAACCAGGTTACTCCTTTTTTTCTTAATAAATATGTTTTTCTTGCCTCCCTATTTTTCTATCAGCACCATGGTCTTACTTTAAAACTCTAACAACTAAGAAGTATAGTCAGACATCACAGCTGTCCAGGAGAATTTCTAGTTGCTTGAAAATATGTGTTAACTCTCTTGGGTTCAGTGCCCATTTTTTAAAAGACATTTCACAGGTTGGTTCAAAATTTTGAGCCCAAATCAAATTCAGAGAACCAGACGCTTAAAACACACATGCTTTACCAAACTGCTCAAAAGCTTTCTGTAATCTTTGAACCTTCTTCCATCAAAGCAGAAGCATATTTAGGATGTACCATATTCTGTCTCCATTTTCCCCCATTTGCTTGTAAATACTCTGAAAGCTCATCTTTGGGAGAGGTAAAGGATGCAGAGGATTGATATAGAATTATATGGCTGCTTCAAATCCTCCTCAAGGCCAAGATTCTCTTATCTTATCTGTGTGAAATGATCCCTATAGACAAATGAGATTCTATGTAGGCATCAGGGTTGTCCTTTATGGGCCTTGTTTTAAGATAGAGCATCTGGATAAAGAGTAGAGGCTGCTAACTAAAATACCTTTACCATCTGATCACTGTTCATGGATTAAGTTATATGAATTTAGAATAATAGAAAATGACGGTTGGAAGGGACCTCTGGAGGTCATCTAGTCCAACCTCATGCTCAGAGTAGGACCATCCCCAACTATCTCACCCCAGACAAGGCTTTGTCTAGCTACATCTTGACCTCCAAGGATGAAGATTACATGATCAATCTGGATAGTCTATTCCAGTACTTTTCTACCGTCCTACTGAGAAAGTTTTTCCTGATATATAACCTCAACTTCCCTTGCTGCAACTTGAGGCCATTGCTAATTGTTCTGTCATCTGTCACCACTGAGAACAGTCTAGCTCCATTCTCTTTGCAATCACCCGTCAGGTAGTTGAAGGCTGTAATTAAATCCTCCCTCGCTTTTCTCTCCTCCAAACTAAATAAGCCTAGTTCCCTCAGTGTCTTCTCTGAAGTCATGTGCCCCAACCCCCCTCACCATTTTCATTGCCCTCTGCTGGACTCTCTCCAATTTGTCTACATCTTTTCTATAGTGGAGGGCCCAAAACTGAATACATTACTGCAGATGTGGCCTTACCAGTGCCAAATAGAGGGGATTATCTTTGATCTACACTCCTACTAATGTAGCTTAGTATGCTGTTAGCCTTCTTGGCAACAACAGCACACTCTTGGCTCATAATCAGCTTATTGTCCACTGTAACTCTCAGGTCCTTTTCTGTAGAGCTGCTGCCGCCAGTCAGCCCATAGTTTTTACCTGTGCATGGATTGTTCTGTTCTAAGTGCAAGACTTTGCACTTGTTCTTATTGAACTTTCTGAGATGTTTTTTTGGTCCAATCCTCCAATTTGTATAGGTGCCTCTGAATTCAGCGTATCTATTAATCCAGCCCTACCCTCCAGTATATGTACTACTCCAAGCAGCCTGGTGTCATCCACAGACTTGCTGAGGTTGCACTCTATGCCAGCTTCCAGATAGTTGATGAAGATATTGAACAAAGCTGCCCCCTGGACCAACCCCTGGGGCACTCCACTTGATACTGGCTGCCAACTAGATATTAAGCCATTTATTGCTACTGTTTGAGGCTGATGATCCAGAAAATTTTCTATCTACCTTATGGTCCGTTCATCCAACCCATATTTCCTTAGCTTGTTTGAGAGAATGTTGTGGGAGACCATATTAAAAGCCTTGCTAAAGTCAACATATATCATATCCACTGCTCTCCCCACTTCCACAAAGCCGGTCATCTCATCATAGAAGGCAATCAGGTTGGTCAGACATGACTTGCCCTTGATGAATCCATGCTGACTGTTCCTAATCACTTTCTCCTCCAAGTGCTTAGAAGTGGATTCCTTGAGGACCTGCGCCAGTATTTATTTGAGCGCCAAGGTGAGGTTGACTGGTCTGTAGTTCCCTGGATCCTCCTTCTTCCCTTTTCTTAAATATGGGGACTATATTTGTCCATTTCCAATTGTCTGGGACCTCTCCTGATCACCTAGGGTGCCTGTAGACATATGGGGATGCTGCTTCAGCATGCTGCCATTACAGCAAAAGTGCAGCATGTTGGAGCAGACTTAATTAATCGAGTCTGCTGGAGTGTGCTAATCAGCATGCTCCACAGCCTCTGCATCTCATGTATTCAGCATCCCTGTGCTTCAAAATGATGGCAGGGGTGATTTAACTAAAGCTCAAAGGAGCTTTAGTTAAAGCGCCCCTACCACCCTTTTGAAGCATGGGTACACTGAATACATGAGATGCTGTGGGTGCTTTAATTAGAACGGTTCCCCTGCCACCCTTGGAGTACATGTAAAGATGTCCCAAGAGTGCAAGGATATTGGTTTTCTCTGCTTAAAAAAATTCCAAAATTTTCTGATTTTAAAAAAGCCCCAAATCCACAGGTTTCTGTGACCAAAATGATATGCCACTATATCTATATAGATATAGGTATGTTTCATTTTAATCAAGGAAACCTGTGGATTTTGGGGGGAGGGGGTTTAAATCAGAAAATTTTGGAATTTTTTTAATCAGAGACAACCAGGATCCCTGCTAGCCATGACTGTATTTTTAAAAATCCACATTTTCATGATTAAAACCAGGATCCCTGTTAAACATTATCTTATTTTAAAAAAAATCCAATTTTTTTTTACCATTATCTTATTTTAAAATTGCCAAAAAATTCATGTTTCCATGATTAAAACCAGTATCCCTGCCAACCGTTATCTTATATGTAAAACAACAAAAACAAATCTACTGCATGTGTGTGTGTGTGTACATGCGCATGTGCATGGGTATGTAACACACCCACAGACAAGTCAGCCTCACCTAAGTCCCCAGAAAAACCATGAAGCAGGTTCTCAAGGATCCATTTCTAAGCCCTTGAAGGAGAAGGTGATTAGTAACTGTCACCATGGATTCATCAATGGCAAGTCATTATTCCATGATTAAAACAAAACACCACTATATATATTATACTACATATATTAAATCAGAAAATTTTGGATTTTTTATCAGCGAAAACTGGGATCCCTGATTGTTAGTGACTCTGCAGCCACACTGGCCAACTACCTTAGCACCCTTGCATGCATCACATTGGGCCCCATGGATCTGTACACATCCAGCTTCTTAAAATAATCCCTAACCATTCTTTCACCACTGTCGGCTGCTCATCTCCTCCCCAACTGCGGTGCCAGCTGCAGCAGTCTGGGAGCTGACCTTGTCTGAAGGCTGAAATGAAGAAGGCATTGAGTATTTCAGTCTTTCCACTTCATCTGTCACTAGGTTGCCACCCCAATTTAGTAAAGGACCCACAGTTTCCCTCATCTGCCTCTTGTTGCTGACATGCTCCTCCAGACTGTGTATTCATGTGCAGACATCTGAGATAACTAACCAATTACCCTACTTGCAAGAATGAGAAGACCTTCCCCTATTGCCCAGTTCTGCTTGTGCTTCCTCCAGGTCACCTGCTTCCCCACTTACCTCAGGGCTTTGGTCTCCATCCTCTGGCAAACCTAGTTTAATGTGATACGTTTGGTCCAGAGTCTACATTGAACAAATATCTACATCACAAAAATCCTAATGAACATTATTGCTGGTCATCTCAGCAAAGGGTGAATGAGTATCCTTGTTAGCACTCCTACAGATTGGTTTGAGTTACAGTGGCAGGGCTACTTTTTGGGAAGTTTGAAATGCCACTGTTTCAATATTATTGGAATTCTTCTTGGAGACAGAATATACCCAGGGGGGGTTTTGCTGGAAGAACTGGTACAATATCAGAATATAGACAGACCATAGGAATTGTGTGCCTCAAGTCAGCAAAAAGGAAAGTCTTGGAACTGGGATGAGCCAAAGTCAAAAGAACTGCAGCGAGCAAGGTGCATTTGCAATCTTTGGTTAGGTTAGGAAGGAACAGTAGTTTAGAAGCAGCTGTGGAGAGGATGAGGTAGGCTGTGAGAGGGAAAGACTGCATCTCCGCAGTATCCATGACGATTTTGTGCCAGCTTCAGGATTTATGCAGGGCCCAGGATCTGGGGAGGAAGGAAGGAAAGAGAGGGACCTCTTCCCATTGTATCATAGAAATGTAGTCACTTCTGGGTAGAATCAGCAGCTAACAAGTATCAGAAATTATGCAATCACTTTGTGTAGAGAAAAATGCCACAGCCAGTTGAAACCGTAGGGGCACTTTCAGTTATGTAGCCAGCAAGTCAGCTCAAGATTTTTTACATTTACCTAAGAAGTCACTGAAAGATAGCAAACCACAAAAATGCAGGATCTGGAAATCTCACAACCAAGGATATTGGAATAGTGAGTAGCTCAGCACAGCAAAGACTAATATAAAACATTTACTTTGCACTTTAAAAATAGTATATAATAAATTTCAAGTGTCTACTTTGCAAATCTCAAGAGTCAGAGTTGACTTGAGGATAGCTACATCCCTGGCAAAAAATTTGTTTGAATGAGCTGTAATTTGATACTCGGGTTTTCTGCCAGTGAATAACTAACAAGCAATAAAGATAAAAGTTCTCTCAGAGAGCAAGGGACCGCTTTTAACAAGTCCACAATTTAAGTGACATGCTGACTTTTCCATTAGATGTCAGATGGACAGACAACAACACAGCCTTATAATCACCTGTTGCAGTTACTGTATTGTAGTTACTGCGATTGTGTTAACTCTCATGCCAAACAATGTGTCACGTATCTAAAAACATGTTTCACATGAACCCTGTAGGGTTGTTTTTTTTTTCTCTAATGGATTTTTAGGACTTCTGATAAGTAGAGGAAACATGGTCTTCTCAGTTGTTACTAGAATGCCCTGTTATGGGAAAGCACATCTTCAGAAATGCCTGGAGCTGATCAGAGTCTCAAGTTGGAACTCTCTATTTGCATTAAGTGGCATAAAAAATACTTGACACAAATATCAATGCAGTCAGTCACTGCACCCTTATAGCCAAAGAAAACTCAGCATCAGAGAAACAGCGTAAAGCAGTTCTGGGGAGAGGGGGAAAAGGGGGTCCCCATCCCCCTCCAGGACACTGCTGGTGTGTCTATACACATTAGCAGCTTTAAAGTCTAGCTTATTTAAATCCTAGGATTGGTTAACACAATCTTTCAAAACAAAATGCTTGACCTTTTGAACAAGGAAGGGGCCACAGGACCAACCATTTTCAATGACAGGAATAGGAGGCAAGGAATGAAACAAACAAAAAGCCACAGGGATGGGTCCAGGGATGGGTGACAAAGTTAAAACAAAGAAACCATCCAGCAGAGATTTCAGATGTTGCCCAGTACTCCAAGATGGAGTTCAAAAAGTCATTGGATGCCATCTTGAAGAATTCCTGCTGATGTGTGCTTGGACAAGGGGCTACAAAAAGGTCCCGTGGACATCAAGGACACCCTCCCTTCCATCGTACAACCCAGCCTTCTCTTTGACTGATGGGCAGCCATCTAATCCTGTACCAGAAGAATGCAGACAAAGAGTTCTTAGGGTCCATTAGCAATGGAGAATGAAAATTTCTCTCAACCTCACATGAACACAGATGAGCATATGTAGTTCAAGGCCTCTGAAGCTTCCCAGACTGCCCCTTAACATTCCCCAGAGACATTCAAGATATGAGAGTTACTTCCCTGTCCAAGTTCACTTGCTCATTAACCCACCTGCTGATACTATAAGAATGAGTATTATGGTGCCAAGAGCCCTCCAGGAACAGCATGAAGAGGCTTGCAGTTCAATTATGATGCATATTTGTGTGGCTGTACCCCCGCCGGCAGCTAAGTGACTGTCTCACTGGAAAGCTGCTTTCCAGTGTGTTCTTCTCAGTCCCCAGTTATGAAGGCCTCCATCTGCCCAAAAGAGCATGGGGTCTCCCGAGTTCTTTCTTCCAGCTTTCTCCAACAGTGCCAGTTTCCTTTCTTATGCTTTCTCTTCCCTCAATTGCTCCTGTCTACCCCAAACCCATTTGCCCTTTTTCTCCTCCATCTTCCTTTCCTATCTCTGCATTGACCTCTCCTTCTGTCCTTCTCTCTCATATAACGGAAGTGATGAAGAAGGTATGTGGAATGGGGAAGTAAAGAGTGAACATTGGAGAGGTCACAGTGACTGTGATATAGAACAAGAGTACTCAGCCCCTAGCCTACAGGTCAGATCTAGCCTATGGAGTCATGCCATCTGGCCCACTACGTTCCCCATGGGTCCAAAATTTGTTGTTAAGGGAGCAGTGGCAACATGAAATGCTGCTCCCCACATACAGCAGAGACTTCCTATGCCTGAAGAAAGGTGACTGAGTCCAAAAGCTTGTTAAGAACCTTTTTCCAACTACTCAGTCGGTCTAATAAAAGATATCACATCTACTCAAAGAATCTTGCTCCCCTCATACTGAATGTATGAAGCTGTGGGGAGCCTGGTGGGCCCAGCAGTGTTTCCTTGCATGCTAAATGAGGCTGGAGCAGTGTGGATCCCAATGTACTTGCCCTGTTCCAGGTACACAGGACCAGGCTGAGGCAGCACAGGACCCAACTGTGCACAACAACACTGCAAGGGACTTAGCTCATTGACTGGCCCATGCCACTCACCTGGCCCAAAAGGTTGAGCACCACTGGTACAGAATAAATGCAAGCAGCCTGAATTAATGGGGGAGAACAGGCATAATGTATCAACATCTGAATTGCAAACACCAGAGCCATACACAGCCCAGTGACAAAGAAATTAAATCCTATATCTCCCATTAGAAATCTGATGAATGTCCTTTTCCTAAAACTAGCCTTTTCTGGAAGCCCTTTTATCTGTTTACAGAGTAATGAGAAACACCCTTGATCATGGACTTTAAATATCTGAATTGTTATTTCCCTAGTGCCTGATCACTGCACACTTTTGCCTTGAACCTACTGATACTTTTGTCTGAGTAAGGAATTCATAAATGGACTTTCTCTGCTTCCCATATCTAGCTTTAAAATGGATTTTAAATAGATTTTAATTAATGACACAAGCATTGTGTTGTAGCATATCAGGTTCTAGCGCACTATATAATGATACAACGTTTTATTGTTGACTCACACTCCTCTCATGTGCTAGAATCCTATACAGACATGCAATTATTTATGCAGGCTCACTGTGGAAAGCCAGATCAGTGAGTCCTATTAGGTCCAATGCAGGATAAAAAAGGATTTAGTGCTTCGTCATATCAGAAAAACAAGGGAAAGAAAGACATAGCTTCTGCAACAGTGCCTAAGAATAGTCAAATTTGAGAGAAAATAAATCTGATCACTCTTAGCTTATAAACTCCCTGGGTCAAGGGCTGCTTATAAAACATCTAGCAAAACTGGACCCTGACCAGCTTGAAGCTGTTATCTCAGTTTATGTCAAAAGCATAAAAATGCTATGTAGTGATTTATATAAAAATGCGATGTGGCAATTTAAGCTCTACTTTCTAAAGACTAACTAGAGGAATTATGTAAATTTAGACCAGATGGGGTGTGCACACCGTGTGTACGTGTGTGTGTGCACTACACACATGCTGTACTAGATGGAGTTGGAACATAGCCTTCTTTTACCATGCTACCCAGATTTGTGAATTAGTCAACAGTATTTGCTGATTTCAGGGAATGGGGTAAGTTATGCCCACTATCCCTTGTTTATCAATTTAGTAAAATGGGCAGCAAAGAATTCAGATGAAACTGGCAGAAAAGAATTACTTTCTGAATCCAGAAAAATGACCTCAAAGCAAAAAAAACTAAACAAAAGCTTTTAAATGTTTTCTAATTTCCTTATTATGTAAGGCTCTGATCTACCCTGCAATTGAACCAAAGTCTATCATTTCTGGTATCATTTTGATTATTGTATACACCCTTCATCTCCAGCATCCATCAAAAACTCCCCATGACCTCTAATATCCTAACTACAGTATTTCTACCAGGTGCCAGGTCAGTACATCTCAAGATACTATAGAGCACATTTCATGCTGATTCCTCAGCTATTAGGTAACCATTCTTGTTAATGTACCAGTTTCACCATAGAAGTCCCCTTTTCCTCTTCCTTAGATTTTATATTTCTGATGAAATATTATTCTAGTTTTTAGTTCTTCCCAAATGACTTGCAGAAGGCAATGACAGGTTGTAATTTTAAATCCACTTAGCTTTTTCATGAGCAATCCTGTTTGACAGGCTTTTCCCCCTCCCTTCCTAAGTGTGACTGCAGTTCAGACCAAGCAAAGAGTAGACTAATTTTCCTGATTTAGGATACAACTGCTATGCCTTGGAAGAGGAGGGGGGAGGAGGAGTGGTTGGTCCATTCTTACCTGAAATGACAAAATGTGAGTCATATATTCTATCTGAAAAGTATTTGATTAGTTACCACCTACAAGCATTTCTGGATTCATATTCAGATATTGTTTTCATCTTTTGGTAAGATAGAACGTGGAGGTCATAGCACTGTAGATGTTAAAGGCTCAGCAGGTAGAGTAAATGTAGATAAAAGCATTTCCTCTCTTCAGTTATCATTTTCTTCATATGGTCCCTAATAATGAACTACTAAAAACTTTTTTTCCTGCTAATGCTCTACATTAATCCTTTCCAATGGCAGGGATAATGCAATCTCTTCAGCTACTAAATAGTAGGTTTCTTACCTTTATCGTTTGTTTAGATTAGAAAAAAAATATTCCATCCTAAAGAGAATAAAAGTCTGAACTAAAATGAAAGGTTAAAAAATGAATGCAGATATTTCTCTAATCTATCCATCCTTTAGGTGGTTAGTGCAGGATGTTAGGAATCCAGGGCATTTTACATGTGCTCCAGTGGCTTGGGGGAGGTGCTTTAATCAAAGTGGGTCTGAGAGCTGCTCTAATTAAAGCATATGGAGCATCTCGTATATCAGCATCCCTGCGCTTCAAAATGGCAGCAGGGATGCTTTATCTAAAGCTCAAATGAGCTTTAGTTAAAGTGCCCCTGCAACCATTTTGAAGTGCAGGGATGCTGATACATGAGATGCAGAGGCTGGCTGAAGCACGGTAATTACCACATTCTCATCTCGCTTTCACCTCGCTACAGGTAATAGTAACTCACTAGGTACTCCACTGCTTCCATGCCATTCATCTCCAAAATATGATTTCATTATCTATATTATGGTAGTATTGAGAAATCCCAGTCAGCGTGGAGTCCCATTGCACTAAATATTGGGCAAATAATGGTCCCTCAAGATTGATTTAAGTTTATATCCCAAATTAATCTGTGGGTGGAAAGCAAACTCTGAGTTAATTAATTTCTTTTGGTGCTTCTAAATCCTCTTGCATTTGCAAAAAGACTACATAAGCTTTCACTTTTGACTGTATAGCATTGTGTTGTTAGAATACTACTAAATGCCTGTCATTTTCAATATCCAGAGGATTCCACAGTGCTTCCTGGATATATTCTGGGTACAGAGAAATGGTGTTCATCACAAAGGAAATTCAGTATTTTGGACTTCAGAACTGGGCCCAAAGTTTGTAGACTGTTTTGTGGAACTGAAAGAGAGAAATTTCAGAGGATGAGTCTGAAGGTGAAGATTTCTGTTGCATAGGTTTTTCTAATTTATTTCCTATTATTTACCATACGCAATGACTTCATGAACTCTTAAGCACATCTCCTTGAAAAGACACTGTAGAGTAGTTATTTTTAGTATGCTGGCAACTTCTTTTGTGTTAATGCCCTTTAAAAGCCCATTGATTTTTATTCTTCTCCTGTTAGTAAGTGTTTTTGTCCATGAATTTTGAATGGGACTGAAATTAACATAATGAACATTGTGCAATAACAACTATCTGCAGCCTCAATCCAGCTAATGGATCAGTGATTTTATTTTTGTGCTATTATATCTTTTCATGTTGTAATGTAATTGGAAATCCTGAAATATGCATCCATTATTTCTTATTGAGTAATTTAATATGATTTTTGTGCTTATTCTTTGCTACCCAGAAAAGAAAAAAGGGCTATTTTTGAAAGTTGATGGGAAAAGTATTTTACCTGCTATGAAAACATGTGCTGCCAAGCATGCTTAAGCACAGTTTGTTTCATAGTTGATTGTTCAAATAATCAGTGATGTGCTTGTTTTGTAAAAAGGGAAATTAAAAATACATCCCATTACACTTTAATTGCTCGTTTCCTGTTTATATCACCAAATAACACATCACTTGTACAGATAAATGATGGGTGGGGCAGTTTGTACAGTCCATTAAGAAGACATTTCTTGAATTAATTGCACCCGAAACAAAACAAAACAATTTATTAGGATAAATAATATAAAATAAACTTCCTTTCCTTTAACAAATAAATGCAGATGACTTTTTCCAAACATATATAGGCTCTAAAAAAATGTTGCATGCATATGACACTAATTGATACTGTGCCTACAAAAGAACAGATGGTTTTTACGCTTGTGTTTTAAAGTTGGGGTTAGATAGTTAAGTAGATAAAAGCACCAGCCTTTCACCTTAGGTGCAGATTGGGTTTAACAAAATCAATCTTATCTTTGTCAACAGCTCTCATGATTCACTGTGTATGGAGGTACGTTCACAATCTACTATTTATACTTTCAAATATTTGCATTTTTACAAATGTGTACAATTGTTATGAGTTCAATAAATGCCTCATAGTTGTAACTGGGGAGAAAAGTGTGGAATATGATTTAATGATATTTCAGTTTCTGAGTTATGTAGATGTCCTGAAAAAGTACAGAGAGCACATTAAATTTTATTGAGACTTTTTCAAAGGGCATGAGAAACATTATTTGCCTAAAACTACTGAGAGTCACAACTTTACCTGACTGCCGCTGTTGAAGCCCCTGAGGAACCTGTATACACAGCCCTACCATCACAGTAGCTACAGGAGTCAGTCAATACTGACCCTCATCATCTGATGAGGGCAATGACCTTTTCTTAACCCTAGCCCATAATTCTGTCCATGAAAATAGCGTCTTATGGAGGCTCCAATGTGTCTCACAAGAGATAGCCACTTGTCAAAAAGTGCAATTAAAGTTACTTGAACTATCTGGAAAGGGAATCAGGCAGGGATTTTGAGGTTATGTGCAGCATTTCCAAGTTTCCCTGAAAGCAAATGGCATTGAAATGAAATTAGAGAAGAAGAAGAAATCTTCCACTGTGTTGTAGACACCAGAGGTCTAAACCAAATCCTGTGGGAGAATGAAAAGGCCTGAAAGCTGCTAGATAAAAGTAATAAAAAGTGCCAGTTCTATTTTGATGCTTTCAGGAATGGCACTTACCCTTTATAATAAACTAGCTACCTAGCTAATGTGAATGTAACGGCCAATTGCCTCACATTATAAAGCTAAACTGTAAGTGGATTTGCTGTGCAAGAATTTGAACATTTAACAAATAAACCAATTAAAAGACCAAGTTAATGTCTATATCTAACAACCAAATCACAATATTTAGCCTGAATACTCCTCAGCTTCATTTGCCACTGTTTCTCACATCCTCTTACTTGACATTTTATGCTCTGATTTTGTGTCACTGTCCACTGCTGGTTCACCTTGGCTAGGGACAGACATTCAAAAACCCTGAGCCTGAATTGACTTAGTCTTTGCAGGTTAGTCTAACCTGGTTAGGCTGAACTGGTTTGAAACTGGACAGGCATTCTCTCTGAACTCAGAAAATTAAGGCACGTGCCTGCAGTGGCTCAGGCTAGAAGCTGCGGGGCACCACAGCAGCCCTCCCTTCTCTTCTGCAGAGAGCTGAGCTGAGGGGCGCATGGCCAGGCCCCAGCAGGACTCTCTCTTTAAGGAGGTTTGCCTGCATGGTACCAGGCTTTTTCACGCTGGCTACTAAAGGGGCGGGAGTGTTGCCAGCCCCAGCCCCAGGCTAGCACTCTGAGGCAACAGAGGAGTGGGGGCAGTGCATACATCTGTTGAAGATATGGAGCTTTGCAATCTCCCTCCCTGCTTCGTCATACTGTCTGCAGCAAACTAGAAGGCAAACAAGCCAGTTGGGGTTGATAGTGATAACAGTCTTTATCACCCAGTTAGCAAAACAATGGCCCCTCTGCATTACTTCAGAATTCTTAAACAGCTGACCTGCTGATCTGTTGATTAGCTCCAAACAGTCATTTTTCTGCCTGCCTGCCTGCTGTAGTGAAATTGAGAGACATAAATGGACACCTCTCGGCATTAGTTAGCATCCCATATACCTAGGGTCCCTGGGGCTGGGGTCCATGCTGTGGGAGATGGGAGGGAGTGCTAGGGGGTGGGGGATTTCCTGCTTGAGCAGTGAGGGAGAGTCAGGATAGGGCATGAGGAAGCCAGTCAGACCCTGCTGTGTCTGCAGTCTCTGCTGGAGCCTTACACAGCATTAACTAGCATACCGCATGCTGGCTATGGCCCATGCTGTGGCAGAGGAGGAAGGGGTTCCTGCTTAAGCAGTGAGTGGTGAAGGGGCAGGGGGAGGTGGGCACAGGGAAGCCAGCAGACCCTGCTGTGCCTGCAAGTCTCTGCCAAAGCTCTGGCCAGAGAGCAGAGAGGAGGGGCAAGCTCTCTGCTCCACCCAACAGAGAGCATGCTGGGACTCTGATTTAACTTAAACCAGCAAGGGGTCTGGGTCAGACATTGCATAAACTGGTTTGACCCAAATCAGTTAAGTCTGATACTACATTCAACCAGGTTTATCTCAAACCAGATTCAGCCATTTTCAAACTAGTTTATGTGCACTGCACATCTGTTCTGTTACAGGTTTAAACCAGTTTCTGATCACTTAAATTAATTTATGTGTAATGCCTGTCCCTAATCCTCCGGCTTCTCTTGTTGTTTTTCTTCCTCCCCTGTTCTCAATGCAAGTCACACAGGCCTTTGTCTTTGGCCCACTGCTTTCCCCTATACACTTTTCTTGAAGGTTCACAACCTTTACTTGGCTTCCAACACTACACTTTCTACAGCAATAATTAACTGTCCCTTCTTGATTCATCTTATTGCATCCAGTCCTGTGTAAATGCCCCAGGTGAGAGGAGGCCACAGTTTCCTTTTCTTATATGGAAAGGTGTGGCTGCTGATATGAAGTGCAGAGAGGAAATTTGCTTTAGAAACTTCAACCTTCTTAAAGATAGAGCATGCCTATTGGAATTTAAAATGCCCTTTTTGGTGGGGAGGAAAAAACAAGTGGAAGAAATGCTTTTCATTGAACCCACTTCTGTTAATGCAGAAGACGAAGTAGTGACTCAGTTCCTAGAAACTCTGGATTTTGGTGCCTACAGTAACTGGTCTACAAAGAAAAGATTATACAGATATAGAATTAATGAATTAACATGGTTTTAGATAAAATGAATCACTTTTTGTCACTTGAGAAATTCTTCTATGTTAGAAACCAGGGTACTAGAAGGTTAGCTTGAACAGGCTTTTATTGCAGTTCCATGACTTATACAGAACATAGCCTGGAGATGAACAGAAGATTTTTAGGTCCCCAAATGCTGTTAGTGGATTAACTTGCACAAGCATAAAATAATTAAAACCCTTAAAACGGGGATTAAATAGCTAATAGTTTTATAAAAGCTCCCTGAGATATTAATGCAAAATGCTACTCCACTAAATCTACACTGCAGTTTTTTTCTCTTTATTAAGGCTGAAAAAGAAACGAATAGCAGTGAAATTCAGCTGGCTTAGCTTGTGCTCAACCTACTACCTGAATGTAGTTATGAACTACCACTGTACATCATACTTCATAAATAATTGTGACAGATGTTCACAAATCTGAAAGCTTGCATTTTAAGCTAGTATTAAAATTCATTCTAAGTGCCAGACCTGTCTGCAAATGAAAAAAATGAGAGGGTACTTGCTGAACCAATTCAGATGCACTGAAAAAAATATAATTAAATAGCTATTTAAATCTGTGAATTAATGATTTAGGAATGAAATGTCAAAGATCTGTATGTTTAATAGTTACTTGGAAACTAATTCCTGGGGAAGAAGGGAGAAATTCCCACGGTAGTACAGCAGAGATGTCACATGTGGCAGGGACTTCTGACAAAAGCCGAAAAGAAAACTGCTAAAAACTGGGAATCTCAACCTACCTGACTAGCTCTTTTGTGAGCACTCTGCCTACTTTGTGACTAGAGTTTGTGAACAGCAATACCATTGGTAGTGTCTTCACAACAGCTTAAAAAACTCCATTGAATAATTAAATCCACTGGAATAAATTAGTAAATATCCCACCCATCCCACAAATAAGTATTTTTCCTTGTGTCTGGGGTTCGCTTTCTCTGCCTTAAAGACCACAATTACATTTGGGCAATAGGATGATCTAATAGTCTTAATTTCCTGTAAAGATAATCAAGGCAACATTCATCTGATGAAGGAGGTTAGATTGCTTGGTCCCAAACCCCACTCCCTCTCCAGCATCTCTTGCCAGAAGAAAGTTAAGATAAGAAGAGGGAAGGGTGTTTTCAGAACACAGACCACATACACAGTTCGATTGAAAGGGTTGGCAGGTCTTTCAGTTAGGCTTTCAGTGCTTGTTTCCTGTGACTCGTATAAAGCAGACTCATCAGGGTTATCACCTTATTATGCTAATTCACTGTAGCCAGCACAGCCACAGTACGTTTTGATGGGGAGGGAGGGCAGGAAATGAAGCAAAGATACAAGTATGTCTACAGATGATAGTTAATTGACTACTTTTGACATTGTGACAGGCTTGGGTGATCTCTTTCCCCAGTTGGGCGCCTCTAGAGGCCAGACTGACCAGTCAGTGCTCCTCTCCCTTCTGTCTCTTGCCTGCCACCATTTTGCTGTTAAATATATAAAAGGAGAGACTCTCTATGAAATACAGGGTGACCAACTCCTTGGTGCCTGTTGCCTCTCTCCTCTTATCCCAAAAGTGAACTTTAAGAGGGTTGTGGTCAACTTAAGAGTTAGTATTGTGACCTCCAGCCATCCCCACCATCATGCCCATGCCTTGTAGATGGCTCTCAATGGTTCCTTTATGGCAGACCTCTATGTCCAAATCCACCCTGGGTCCCTCAGGCCCCAAGACCCTCATCCAGGCTTCTGCCTGCTTGGCTTCATATCAGGTCATTGCCTTGGACCCTAGCTTCCTGGGTCTTAGCCTTAATAGCAGAAAGTGCCCCACAGGTACTCTGCCCATGGCCTTTTCCACCCCTGCATCCACAACCTGGTTCTCCAGTCTTAAGCATTGTCAAAACACAAACACAAGCAAATTGTTTTCACAGATTCATAGAAGTTAGGACTGGAAGGGACTGCATGAGATCATCAGGTCCAGCCCCACTCCTCTAAGGCAGGAAAGACTGCTGAGGTCAGATGACCCCAGTGAGGTGTGCAGCCAGTCGTGTTTTGAAGATCTCCAGAGAAGTGACTGGACCACCTCTGGGGAGAGTCTGTTCCAGACTCTGAACATATGAACCATGAAGAAGTTGTTCCTTATGTCTAATCAGAAGTGATCTTCTATCAGTTTAAAACCATTATTCCTAGTCTTCCCCTAGTGTGCCTTGGTGAACAGGTGTTATCCTAGCCTCTGATGTTCACCCCTTATATAGGCTGCCACCTTAAAGGCTGCCACCAAGTCTCTCTCTACTCCCACCCTCCAGCCTTCTCTTTTCCACGATGAAAAGTCCCATGTCCTTTAGCCTATCCTCATATGGTCTGTTCTTCAGACCTCTAATCATTCGCGTGGCCCTCCTTTGGATTCTTTCTAGCTTCTCTACATCCCTCTTGAAATGGGGCACCCAGAACTGGTGCCTCACCAATGCTGAGAAGAGTAGAAGGATGACATCCTTAGTCTTGCTTGTGATGCATCAATTGCCATATGCCAAAGTGGTGTTCGCTTTGCAGGCTATAGCATAACATTGGTGGATTATGTTCATTTAGTGGTCAATCATGACCCCCAGGTCTCTTTCAGTTGTGGAAAATTCACCTCACTTTGGGTCTCTGCCTCACTGCACACCCTAAGCTCCCCTTGGCTTTCTCTTTGCAAACCTTGGGCGGGGGGAGGGAGGGAGAAGACAGCTTAGGCATTGGCCAATCCATATCCTGAAGCCCTCCCCTTCAAAAAATCTTCTCTTTACTCCCTGCAGAATTATACTGTCCTACTAACTCTCAGGGACTGGTTTTATGTGCCCCAGAGCTCTACCCCTTCCTGTCAGCTAGCTCTCTAGCCAGACACATGGGTTTCTACTCTTCCTGATAATCAGTCTGCCTCTTCCACCTGCTTCAGCTTAGCTTACCTTCCTCCACTTGGCCTAACGAGCTTTGGCTGTTCCCGCCTGCACCCTCACAGGATCCTTAACAGGCCCCAGCTTGTCTGTTTTCTTGTTGGGGCTGGCTGCTGTCACCACTGTCCCATGCAGGCTACAGACGTCCTGTTCCCCCTCTGACTACAGCTAACAAGGTTGGGGTTCTCTGTTACAGACATGCTCGTGACAAGTAGTATGTTAGCCGACTGCCCTTGACAAGTGTCTGCTTTCCTGGTGTCTTGCCTGTGTGACATGCCTTTCTAAAGTTGTACAGTCATAAGAAGCAAATTTTTATTTTAATGGGAAGGCTTGCATTGAACTCGAATGAATGGGTTTAACATCAAGCCCGTACTTTTAAAACATTTCTGCTGGAAGAGATTCCACGCTGCTCAGTCTTACCTGCTTCAGATAAATTGCACAAGATATAAATCAAAGAAGAATCTGGCCCAGTGATTTTAGCAGGGACAGTAGGGAATCAAATGAATTCTTCAAGAGACTGTCTCATGGGCAATTTAAAAATGCCTTCTGCTTTTTTCATATGAAAATAGCCAAGACCATGAAGTTTTAACTAACTCTCCTGCCTCCTTACTAGCAAGGGGGACAGTGGTCCCCAAATTATGGTCCATATCACTTTCTTCTGTCCCCAAAATGGCAGGGACTTGAAGTAAGGATAAATTCTGTGGGAGTTTTAACTGATTCTTCTTCGGCTTCGTACTAGTTCTATCTGGAATCCATACTCACCTCTTAGGATGTTCTTTTTTCTTTTTCTTTTCTTTTTTTACTCCTGTCAGCTCTATAATGAGTTGGAAATGTGTAGCAGAAATGGTATGTTGATACTTTAAATCTTACATAGAATTATTTTAAATGTGATGATTGTCTTTAGATGTTTGTCATTTTTTACCTAAGCTTCATATGCATATTTTTTCCAAAACTGTTAATACACAGCCTTTGTACGTACAAAGTAATCAAGTTGTCCCCTCCTCCCAAATCCGATATATAAAACTGCTGATCTTCAGAACAAAGCTAAGCAAATTACTCTAATCACAGTTATCTAGTTAACAGAACAGTATTGGCCAAATGCAGTCTGAGGCTTTACATATTTAAACAAAGGCATGACTAGCCTTAAGAGTTTGAAGCTGAAAAGCCTGGAATCATGTCTTACATGCAGATGACAGTCAACACTATTCACTTCCTTCTGATGATAGAACAATGGGGATATTGAGGCTCCAGACAATGTAACAGAACGATTGCAAGCAACAATTGCTAGTGTTGTTCACAGTCTTCTCTATTTTAAATGCAGTTCACTTAGTCAAGGATGATAAAGAGAATTGGACTAACTAAAAGGATTAGTCATCTGTTATGGGTGTTAAATAGTTTGCCAAATAAGACTATGGATCAACATGACTTCAGCATAACACTGCCAACCACCTCTCTCAGGAATAAGGTGGTTGAACATTTAAAATGAGGCACTTACTCAAGATGAGATATATTTACATATATAGGATCTTATATTTACATGTATAGGATCTAAACAAACAGTATATTTATAGACAAGTACAGGCAGCTTCTCATTCACTTCACTGGGATCAGGATTAGGCTTGTAATATGACAGGAGTCTGCACTGACTGGATTTAATTAGCTGGTAAAAGTCAAATAATATAGCTGGATTTAAGGGGGCCTCGATACATTAATGATCATTAGTTTCTCCAATTCCATATGGTAAGATAGGAATAATCAAATATCAGGCATCCGTGTGTCATTCCCAAGCCAGGAAGGAATTTATACTTCCTACATCACAAATGTATCATACATGTGCAATAGGGTGGTTTTTCACTAAGGCTTCATTCCACACTGTCAAAACAAATAAGAGCAACAATAGTTTATAAGGTTATTCATGGTTCAATAGTGTTATAAATGTGTCACTATGTAGGCCAGAGACCAGAGAAGCAAAGTTTTCTTGATAACATCTTTTATTGAACCAACTGTATATTGGGAAAGAGGTGTTTGATAAGCTTTCTGGGCACAAAATGCCCCTTTTTGGGACTAAGTACTTGGGCCCAAAACCTATCCAACATTTCTCCCAGTTGCAGAGTTGGTCCAGTCACCAAGACAACCTTGTTTCTTGCATATTCCCTGGACCGTCACAGCTACACCACTTCTCAAAACCTACTAGGGACAGTCAACTGATGTGATTTATCCTTTCTGCCTTGAACTTCTATACAATCAACATAGAATAGTACGGTTGGAAGGGACCTTAGCAGCCATCTAGTCCAGCTCCCTGCTCAAGGCAAAATCATCCATGACTAAACCATACCAGTCAAGTATCTGTCTAATTGTTTTTTAAAAACACCTAAGAATGGATATTCCATATCCTCTCTAGGTAGCTGTTCAAATGCTTGACAATTCTCAAAGTGACCAAGTATCCCTCATCTTCAACGTAAATTTCCCTTGCTACAGTGGTGTAGCTTCAATAGGAGGGGCAGAGGACGATCCCATCATGTCCCTTCCCCACCCAGAATGGCCCCTGGCCTTGAGGCTAGGACTTTGTCCTGGAAGAGAAAAAAAATATGGGTTTGAATTGCACCAGACAGAAGATAAAATTGAATTTGGGTTTCCCACATTCTTGGCAAGTGCTCTTACTATTAGGTTGTTATAAAAAGGACAGGGCAGAGACTGCAACTGCATTTTCTGAGGAGATTGATCCTGTTGGTAAGTGTAAGAGTGTTTACCAGATCAAGCTGCCCAAAGCATGTAGGAGGAATGCTCAGCCTTTAGATTCTGACTCAGCTTAAGCATGAGATAGACAATGACCATTATTCCTTATTCTGTCCCCTGCAGCCACAGAGATGTGTTTCCATCTTCTATATAATTACCCTTCAGGTATTTGAAGATCATAGGAAGTGGAAGGGTGGACCTAATGGGTCTCATCCCCCCAAACACAGGGCAGTGGATAGGGCCACAAGGCAGCCTGGCCACGGGCTCTGGGCAGCTGCAGCAGGTGTGGGGAGGGGCATGCACACAGCCAGGATAGCAGCCCTGTGTGTGGATGACTGGCTGCCCAGAACCACAGGCAAGTACCAGCCTCCCAGGAGCAGCATGATGCCATGTGCGTCCCACCACTGCTAGACTGCGCTGTGCCTCCTACCCACTCCATGGTGGGATGCACATGGCATCATGCAGCTCTCAAGGCAGAGGCACTGGTAGTGGCATGTAAAACACAGCGACAGCCACCTCCAACCTGCACACAGATCAGGGGAGCACATGCCCCCTGGGCCTCTGCCAGGGTGGGCACACCAGTGAGAGTCTCCCCATGCCCCTCGATGAGCCACCCAGGGGCAATTGTCCCATGGCCTGGCCCGGCTAGGGCTGCAATCACGCCTGCCCCTGCCTCTACTCCACTCCTTCCCTCACCACAGGGACCTTCCCCCCACAAACTTAACTCCTGGGGGGTGGAGGATGTGTGCGCACACACGTCGGCAAGCACTTAGCCCCCCCAATCATTTTTTCTCCCCGCGCCTAAGATGAAGATTGTTAAAATCCCCCCTCAGTCTTCTTTCTTCATATTAACGTAATCCTAGTTCTTGCTTGCCATGTCTCTTTCAGTCATTTTTGTTGCTCTCCACTCAACTCTGATTTGTTCACATCTTTCTGGAAAAAAAAAAAGAGAGAGGCCAAAAGCTGGACATGACTGTCAACACCAGTGCCTACTAGAGCATGAGGATCTCTTCCTTTAATTTGCATACAGTGTTCTTATTAATACAACCCAATATGCTATCGGCCTTTTATACAGAGAGAGCAAACTGTTGGTTCATATTCAGTTTCTGGTCTGCTGTGACCCCTAGGTCCTTTTCTGTAGTATTGCAGCCTAGCCAGGTATTCCCTAGTCTGTATTTATACTGTTTGTGTTAGCCTGCTATTCAAAGCTAACAACTGATATTTTTAACATGGTTATATTATATGAACTTAGCCTCACCTCTGGAACAAGACCAAACTTTCTTTAGATGCAACTGGGCAGCAACTAAGTTTAATGACAGCTGTTTTTATGGTGCACTCATTGAGCTAGGGTTGAGTCACTGAAGTAATCTAAGTGAAGAAATAAGGCCTTGCCTCATGTAAGCAGCTACTGGGAGTTACAACAGGGACAAGGACTCAGAACTTGGACTACTGCCTGGGGCAGAACCCGGGACATGATAGATCATTGATTGAATTAAATGTATCAAATAATCTTTTGCTACATTCCTGTGCTATTTTATGATAAACTTAAATCCAATATTCAGCATGTCACCTGATATTATTCAACCCAAATATTCAATTTTTATTTTTTTTTGGATTAAGGTATAGATCCAATAAATAATTTGAAAACCAAAAATGAGGACTTTCTCTCTTTGAGTGGAATCTAAATGCCTAATACTAGGGTCTTAGTATACATGAGAAAGTTGTCTAACTTTCCTTTAGAATGGGAACCAGAATGGGTAGCATTAGTTACCTACAGCAAACCAAGACATAAGCACTGAGGACATGGGTGTATTAAATCCCACCTCTCAGGATTACAGGCAGGTGCCTCCACACACCTGACATGCATTGTCTTGATTCCTCTCCTGCAATCAGTGCTTATGCCATTTCTTCCAAAAAGTGGAAGAAGTTCCATTATGCTTTTTTTAAGCGAGGAGAGGTTGAGGGACATGAGACTCTTCAGCCTGGAGCAGAAAAGACCCTGGGCGGGGGGAAGGGGAGAGGGAACGGGATAGACTTGGTGGCAGCCTACAAGTATATAAGTGCAGGGGGGAGAGGTGCACCAGGATCTGGGAGAATAGTTGGTCACCAGGGCTCCCCGAGGGATAACTAGGTCTAACAGCTACAAACTTCTGGAAGGCCAATTTAGAGTAGACATAACCTCTTTACAGTCCAAGTGTCCAGGGTCTGGAACAGACTCCCTCCAGAAGTGGTGCAGGCACCTACTCTGGACTCATTCAAAAGACGTTTGGATGCATATCTTGCTGGGATCATTTGACCCCAGCAGAGTTCCTGCCTATGGCAGGGGGCTGGACTTGAATGATCTTGCAAGGTCCCTTCCAGCCCCTAATGTCTATGAAATCCATGAAAATAGAGAAACAGTTCTAGGAACAAGGACCAGAATACAGGGATCCCTCTCTCGGCTGAGTGCTTCAGCAATTGCCCACAAGAGAGTTACATTTCCTTGCTTTTTAGCCCAATGAATGTTGATCTCTTTTCTACACAGAGGTGTAGCTTCTATAGGAAGGGCAGAGAGTGATCTCATCATGCCCTCTCCCCACCCAGAATGGACCCTGGCCTTAAGACTAGGACTCTGTCCTGGAAGGTAAAAAATATGGGTTTGAATTCTAACAGACAGAGGAGAAAATTGAAATTGGGTTTCCCACGTTCTTGGCAAGTGCTCTCACTACTAAGTTGTTATAAAGAGGATGAGGCAGAGGCTGCAACTGCATTTTCTGAGGCGATCAATCCTATTGGTAAGTGTAAGAGTGTTAGTGTTTACCAGATCAAACTGTCCAGAGGACTCAAGCGGAAGGCTCAGTCTCTGGATTTTGACTCAGCTTAAGCACAAGGTAGGCAGTGAGCTGATCGCCCAGCCCTATCAAGCCTGGGGCAGGCCTGGGCTTACCAGGTGAATGTTAGTAATGTGCAGAGACCAAAATCCAGTTACCACCGAAAGTAAGGCAGTTGCATGCTGCCAGTGGGGTCTCAGAGTGGGAGGGTTTCAGATTTGAGATTTAGGACTCAGCTCCCAAATTCTGCTTAAGATCCACATCAGGGGTCTCTGTTCAGATCTGGACCTTAACCTGTCTGCAAGTCTCCTAAAGTGTTTGTGGCTATGGAATTAGGGAGATAAACTCTTTTCCTCTACCCAGAAGTGCACTGTATTCAAAACTTGCTATGTTCTTGCACTTGTTCCTGTCAAAGAAAGGTCTCATAAGAAAGATAACATTCCAACTGCTTCAAGACAGCCACCACCATATTTTTAAGAACTATGTCTCTTACAAATGCATGTGACTGATGTTCAAGTCAAATATTTGTAGCATTACTATCAATCTGATGTCCAGGTCTGATAGTCAGTCCTGTTACAGATTAGTGAACTGGTGTTTCTTAGGCCTCCCTCATTTATGGGTTGCTGCTTCTAGGCCGCAGACACTGACTGGCACAAAGTGTGATGTGATGTTACTGCACAGTAGTAATGAGCTACTGTGTAGTCAGTGTCACCAAAAAGCCATTCATGGATGCTACTGGAGTTACTGTACAGTCATTTAGTACTTGTAAATGTGGTCCTAGATTATCTTCAAGGAGGAGAAAAACATATAAGTGGCTATAACGGAGGTATTTTGACGTTTTGTTACATATATTTCCCAATTTCATTTTCAGGCTTGAACCAATAGGAGAGAAGCTGCAAGAGTTGCAAGCGCCTATGCTTTCTTGCAATGCTTAAATAAATGGAAAGTCTGTCACTTGATTGTTACTGCTTTATAGGGAGGTCTAAACTCACATGCTAGGGGCATATGTATTATTAGAGTGTCTGCAGAGAACCACAATCTATTCAAAATACAGCTACTGGTAAACTAACTTATTATAAACTTTAAAATTGAAATCCACGATGATGAGAATATTGATGAGTTATTTATTTTTTTAATGCACTTAAGTCACTTGAGTCATTCTGCTTCTTCTCACTTTCAGACCTAAAGTGCTGAAAAACTGATAGGAATCATGCTTTTAAAAGACATGAGTTAAAGGTTACATTTTAAAAGGCTTGTTGAATTTTCATGTTTGTTTTCACACAATCCTTTATATATCCAGTATTTCTGCTAAAAGATTTCCCCCCCCCTGTTCTCCAATATGAAATGCAAAGGCAACCTAGTACATTTTAAACCTTGGAGAGATGAAACATGAGAGTGCTAGAAAGTTTGACTATATTATTCTATTTTGAACGTGTGTTCTGAACTGGCTGAAATGCCTTGAGCAGCAAGATATGAAAAAAAGAAGAGAAAGTGTTGGTTTGGGGCAATTATTCAGGCACAGATGAACCATACAAATACAACTGTACGTAAGGAGGTCTTCAAGGACAGTAATACATAGCTAAAAAAATGTAATATCAGTATTCATAAATGCAGTGCAATATTTACAAACAAAGACATGATTCAGTAGTAAAATTAAGCTATTAACAGTTCATTTCACCCATTAAATATTTTTAATCACTAGGCAATTATATTTATATTAGCAAATTGCCCATCAAGAATGACAGGCGGGGACAGATCCCCATGTCCACCCCCTTCCTCTTTGTCTGGGCCCATTCGCCACCTTCCCCCCTGCTGCCCACACCACTTGGGGTTTATCCCTGCTTCCCCTCTCCCCTATCACATCAGGCCCAGGCCTGCTCCTCCCCTCCACATCAAAGCTGGGCCCACTCCTCCCCTCCCAACCCGTCACGTTGGGCCCCTCCTCCCCTCACCCCATCCCATCACATCAGGCCTGAGCCCACTCCTCCCTTCCCCCCTACCATTGCATTGGGCCCAGGCCTACTCTTCCCTTCCCCACTGGCCATGCTGGGCCTGGGGTGGCTTCCCTCCTCCCCTCCACAACCACTTGGAGTCCAGGCCCACTCCACCCACCACTACCATCTCCAAGGAGCAGGGAGGGCCTTGCCCCAACTCTATCCCCACCATCATGGCAGTGCTCTGCTGCTGCCTCATGTCTGAAATGCTCTTGGAGCACTCTGATTGGTTGTTTCAGACAACCAATCACAATGCAAATAAAGCATTATGGACAGACAGACAGACTAAGGCTTTTATAATATTAGAATATTTTGATTTATATGCAACACATTAACCCAAATTCTGGGCATTTTTTTAACCAAATAAAAGCACAGTCACAAATTATATAGACCCAGGAGCTTCTTTCCATGCAAATCCAAAAGATGGTCACCCAGAGGAAATATCCAGTCCACCAAGAGTATTCTACCCCACAAAAAATGAAGGTTCAAGAAGTTTGATCTATTTAGAAACATGCCCTTATATAGAGGTACAACTGACTAGTACTCTCTGGGCAGTTCCCCACCCCTTCCTTCTCCCTTCCTCACCCACAACAGCTCCAGTACCATAGAGACTGAGCACCATTGGCAGCACACGTTGTTAAGGCAGCAACTGGAGGTTTTCTGCTAGGGCTACCATATGTCTGGGTTTTCCTGAACATGTCCTCTTTTTGTACCCTCCAATCTCCATCTGGGCAATTTTTTGAAATATGAACTGATGTCTGGGATTTTGCTCCACTTCACGGGTGGAGAAGGGCAATTAGAGACAGGAGGTGAATGTGCATCTGTGCATGCTCACACATGTTCTAGGCATGCAGCCTGGAAGGGTCATGGGAGCAGCCTTGGCAGCTGGATGTAGGTAAGTCTTTGTGGGGGAGGGTTGGAGAGCCAGGGATTGGGGACTATCTGGGGGGGGCTGTGTGAGGTTTGTGTGTGTGTGGGGCAGGTGGGTGCCTACTGTCACTGAGGGAAGCTGTCTGGGCACTGTGGCAGGTGAAGTGGGGGGCAGGCGTTTGCCCCTCCAGGGGTGGGAGGGTACAAGGGAACCTTTTGAGGGCAGCAAGGAGCTCAATGGCTAGGCCAACGGCACGAGGGCTGGTGCCCCTGCTCACAGGGCCAGGGTAGCTGGGAGACACTGCCTGGGAAGGGGCCTGGCCAGGCTGCCTGGCATGGTGCTGGAGCCCCAGCCCAGGGCAGGGGGTGCCACAGACATCTTCTCTTCTTCCCTCCAGCCTGCACCAGGGTCAGACTCACTCCTGTGTCACATGTATGAATCAGAGTCGCCACACTTCAGCCCAGTTGGAAAGGGGGCAGTTGGATGGGGGCAGCCCAGTTGGAATGGGGCAGCTGGGGGGAGCAGGGGACTGTTAGTTGAGAGTGAGGGGTACCAACAGCCCAGGGGTCTGCGGGTCAGGAGTGAGGGTCAGCAGCAGGGATTGGGGAGCTGTGGGTTGGGACTGAGGGGCACCAGCATAGCTCACACAAACTTCTGTGCTGCCACTGCTGCTGTTCTGCCCTCCCAGCTCCCTGAGCCAGAGCTTTTGCAGGGAAAGTGCAAACAGGGGAGGGAAGGGAAGGATGGGAGGAGGAGTTGAGGGAAGAGCTGAAAAGTGTAACAGGAGATTAAGATATCCCTGCCCCCTATTCCTTAAGCAGCACCCATCTTATGCTGCACTTGCCCATCTGTCCTTACACTACTGAATTAGCAGACTATAACTATAAAGGTAAAACAAGAACTGATGGCTACAAATTGAAGCAAGACAAATTTAGACGAAAAATAAGATGCACGTTTATAGTGAGGGCAATTAATCCTTGAACAATTTACTAAAATCCATGGGGAAATCTCCAGCATAAGTAATTTCTAAATTAATAGGATAATTTTCTAAGAAATGCTTTAGTTCAAACAAGAAATTCAGGGAAATGTCATGCCCTACTTTATAGGGAATATTGAATTAGATACATATGAAGGTCTCTTTGGGCTTTACAATCCATCAAGTATGCAGTCCAAAAAATATAGGTCTATGTGACAAAAATCAATATCTTAAATTTCACCTGGAAGACAATAGCCATCCAATGTAAATCATGGAGTACACAGAGAGGTGCCATGTGCTGCTATAGAATTAAACTATTTTGAACAGATGGCTCAGACCAGCCTGACTTTTTTTTTTAATATACAAAAATCAAATCACCACAAGAAATGCCCTCCAAAGCAGAAGAAAAGTTGTATCATTGATTTTAAATCTCAGCTGCTTTCACTAATTGGAAACTGATCAAGAACAAAACCAAAACCGATGATCCAAACTTTGTGTATGCTATATGGGAGGCAAAGACATCTCATGTGCAACCACAAGCTGAGAATTAAAAAAAAAAAATCTTTATAAGGCAATCAGTTAAACTTGGCATGATTAGCTTTGAAGTATTGAAGTATCAATACTTCAGCCTTCTTACTTTTAAGTCCAATGGTCTCAGATCATCTATAAATCTAGGTTTATCTTAAGTACAAATGTAGATAAAAGCTACATTTTAGCTACTGAAGATCTGTTCTACATCTAACATCTGTCTTATTGTCTGTTAGGTGGCTCAACCTTGCAGCAAAGTCCTCTACTAATTTCACATGACCAGCACTGCTCCATTAGCTTCCTTATAACAAACTACACTACAGTGTTGTTCTGTATCCAGGGAGATATCAGTAGGGTATAGCATAGTACCAGAATAAGCACCCTATCCCCATTCTCTCCCTCAACCCCAAGTAGGCCAGAAAAGCCATTTAAGTAGCCTATTCACTCATCAGTTCTTTTAGGCACAATGGGAGCCTATATACATGCAGAGGCTGCTCCAACATGCTGTAATTACAACACTTCGAAGCAGATTCAATTAATCAAGTCTGCTGGAGCATGGTAATTTCTGCACTCCAGCAGACTCCAGCATCACTGTTTCAGTATCCCCACTCATTCAACAAGGTGTAGTTAAACCACCCCTGCTGCTATTTTTCAGTGTGGGAATGCTGATACACTTGACGCTCTGGGCACTTTAATTAGAATGACTCTTGGAACCCATCTAATTGTCCCCTTCCCCCCCTCACCTCCCAGAGCATGTCTATATATACCCAATATTTCCTCAAAGCATTTGCAAGGGTCTTTTGCCTTTCTCCTTTCACTCCACTGTATTAAAAAACACAATCACAACCACATACAGCTCCCCAAATCTCTCCCACATCCTGTTGGTTTCTGTAAGGTACTAAACTTCTTTCCAGGTGGTCTTCCACAAAAACGGAAACAAGTCTTCTAACTGAAGAACCTCCAAGTTTCAACCAAAACTATGCAGTGTTTTGTAATATCCTTTCAATGGGACAGTGTAGTAGGTTAGGCAACTGAGGACTGCCTTATTCCTCATCTCTCTTGCCAGGCTCTCTCTCTATCCTGCTTCATAAGGTTTCACTTATCTATCTTTCCTGCCATGTCTTGATGTAAATTTCATGTAAGGGAGTCTGATGAGACTAAGG
>NW_017728910.1:2417883-2468824 GCF_001723895.1 Crocodylus porosus | reverse complement strand
ACTTCCAGTCCACTTCTGGGTCTGCCGGGAAACACACTGGGGGCCCCCCCATGCTCCCTCAGCTCGGTGACCGGTGCCTCCTGGGTCTGGGAGGGGCCACTTGGGGTCCCCCTGTGGCTGATCACTGGGCCAAGAGTCATAGGGTTGCGGGGCCCAGCGCACTGCCTGACAGACCTAGAAGTGGACTGGAAGTACTTCTGGTCCACTTCCAGGTTCACCACTGAGCAGGTGGAGGACACTCAATCGAGTCTTCATGTGCCCCAGCATTTCAGTGATCATGAGCCACGCCTGCTACCTCAAGGTATATAGACATTTTTTTTAAAGCTGTGTCTATGTTTGAATCCTGATTGTCTGAATCAGCATTGAATCTTCAGATTCAGATCTGGCCGAATCGAATCAGGAATGGTGATCCAAATTAATTCATCGAATCACTGTCCCTGATTTGTACTGAATCCAAATCCAAATCAAATAGGACCCACTTCACACACCCCTAATAACATCCTTTGTTACAAAACCCCTTGCACTTAAAGGACCTGTTCCACTTTCCAGTAGCAGGTTAAGAGTTTCCTGTTACAGACAGGAAGGAAGGACTTTGACTTTTTAACTACTTTATTCAGGGGCTCAGGGTGCAAAATTTTGGCACCTCCAGAATCCAGGTCCACTATACAAAGCAAAGACAAACAAATTACCATCAAACCAAGAGCACCATGCCATTACATTCATAACATCACACCCTGACAGACACCTTCGCTGTATTACATGTTGTGCCTAACATGCCGTTACACAGTCAAGACACCGGCCACACGATCATGCAGACCAAAGCCCTCTATAAACAAACAATTCCTACCCTGCTCTATCTAATCATAAACATAACAACACCTTCAACTTCCTACACAAAGAAAAAGGCAAAAAGCAGCCTGGTGAGGGCCCAGGGTGTGGCATGAGCTGGGAATAGCAGTCCAGCACCAAGCCTGAACGGTCGCCCAAACCTGTCGTGATGTCAGAGTGTATATTGAAGATAGCCATCCTCCACATAGCACAGTGCTCCCTCAAGGGCTCAGCTTACTTCAAAAGTGGGCACCGCCTGCCAGAGCACAGCATGCTCAAATTCCAGGAAGAGGCACAACTGCACCAGAAGGCCGAAAAGCCACAGGACATCATCTAAGCCCATCTCAGCAAGCTGGTTGCAGTGGTTCTTGAGGACAGCCATCTTGGCCAAACCCAGGAAAAAGTTGGCCAGGCAGATGGTGCCCTGCTTGGCTGCCCGGTACAGGTAGGAGTACATGTAGTTGGTCTTCAAGAGGCTCCTGCCTATTGCCCACAGCAGCAGCTCAAGGGTAACAAAAAGTAAGGGGACAGTCAAGGAATACATGAATGAGGTTCTCCTCAATGCCTTTGAGGTAGAAGAGGCAGGCCATTGAGGTGGCTGGGTCAAAGTGGGATGCAAATGTGCCAGTGGCTAGGATGCTGTGCATCAACCGCCACAGCAGGTCACCAATCTTCTTGGTGGTTGGTGGCTTATACAATGTGCACCAAGCTGGGTGGGCTGGTGGGGAATCTGGTGGCCCCAGGCACCAGGCCCCCAGTGTATCAGGGCAGCTCACCAGCACCTGGGTGGATGTGAACCACCCAGGCATATAGGCAGCAGGGTGTCACTTTTGGCCCAGTTGATACGGGCTGAGGAGGTGCATTCATAGGCTTGTTGGCAATCTCTCAGGGCCTGCACATCTTCCTGGGTGTTAAGGAAGATGGTCACATTGTCTCCATACACCAACAGCCAGAGCGGAGGGCCAATGGGCAGGCCCATGGCCGATGGCAAGGTCACACCATCAGGCAGTGCTGCAACATGTGCGGCAGTGGTTTGATGGCCAGGGCATAAAGCAGGGGTTGCCAACACCCTGCATGTGTGCTGAGCATGGCACGCAAGGCCATTTTGCTCGGCACAACATGGCCAGCCCTTGCTCTGGGTAGCTGGTGCCAGTGACAGAGCCTGGGCTTCTCCCAGCAGGGCTTGCAGCATCCCAGCTACCTGCTAGAAGAAGCCCAGGCTCCCGGCTGGCAACAGCTATCCAGAGCCGGGGCTGGCTGCAGCCAGGAGGCTCCAAACAGCTGCACTGGGCTCCAGAGCCCTGGCATCAGGTCTGTACCAGCACGCACGCACCCGTACCTTAGAGTGGGTGGTGGGGAGGAGCCTGAGGCAGCGCAGCCCTGGTCTCTCCCCCACTCCTGGCACAGAGGTGATGGCAGATCTCCAGAGCCTGGCACAGCTGTTTGTAGCCACCCTGGGCTCTAGGCAGCTGCAGCAAGCAGAGCACAGGCTGCAAACAACTCTGCTGGGCTCCACAGCTCCAGCATCAGCTCCATGCTGGCAGTGACTGCACGGGCACCTCAGGGAGGGCTGAACTGCCCCACTGTCTGCCCCAAGTTGTGAGTGCAGTCACCACCAATGTGGAGCTGATGCCAGAGCAGTGGAGCCTGGCGCAACTGTTTGCAGCCTGCCCGCTGCTTGCTGCAGCTGCCCAGAGCCCAGGCTGGCTACCAAGAGCTGTGCCAGGCTCTGGAGCCCAGTCACCAGCTCTGTGCTGGCAGCAGGAGAGAGACTGGGTTTGAGCTGCCTCATGCTTCTCCCCACCGCCTGCTCCAAGTAGTGGGTGCACACATCTGGAGCCCAGTGCAGCTGTTTGGAGCCTCCCAGCTGCAGCTGGCCCTGGCTCTGTGTAGCTGCTGCCAGCTGGGAGCCCAGGCTGCTCCCATCATGCAGCTGAGATGCTGCAAGCCCTGCTGGGAGCAGCTTGGGCTCCAGCAGCTACCTAGACCTGGAGTAGCTGCAGACAGCCACAGAGCTTGAGCTGGGGGGCAGGGGCAGCAGGGCTGGGGGGCAGAAGCTTTGCATGGGGGGCAAGGGGCACAAGCATGGCATCCTGCCATGTACTCCCTTCCCTCATCTTGTTTTTCTGGCATGCCAACACTCCAGCAGCTTCCAAGGTAGGCAATGTGGTGTTTTTTGGCACTCTGGCCAAAAAATGTTGCCTAACCCTGGCATAGTGCATGCCAAACAGGGGGCAGCCCTGATAGATGCCCATGCACACAGGGAATAGGATGCAGAGCACACCATTCATCTTGAGCAGGCTGGAGATATCTTGATACGGGACCCAGAAGGCCCTGGTGAAGAGGAGCCCAGGGCCAAAGGCCTCCAGGATCTGGAAGAGGTAGGTGTGGTCCATCCGGTCGGAGGCCTTCTCCTGATTCAGAGAGATGAGGCTGATGTCTAGGCTGAGGAGTTCACTGGCTGTGAGTAGGTTGCACAGAAGGAAAAGGTTGTCTTGGATTGTCCTGCCCAGCACCCAGTAGTTCTACTCAGGCCCAGTGGTGGAGGCCATGATGGTGCGGAGACAGGTCACAAGCACTTTGGCCAGAACCTTGTAGTCCATGTACAGCAGGGAGACTGGCCACTAATTCTTAATGCAGCCAAGGTCTCCCTTCTTGGGCAACAGCATGAACACTGCTTGGTGGAAGCTGATCAGCAGGACCTTGTTGACAAGACTCTCTTGGAAAATGTGCAGGAGGCAGGGTCTGAGGAGAGGTCAGAAGGCCTTCTAGAACTCAGCAGGTAACCCATCAAGGCTTTGCCAGAGGTGAGGCCAGCCTAGGCAGCTGCCAGATCCTCCAGAGATTTCATAGATTTCATAGGCATTAGGGCTGGAAGGGACCTCGGAAGATCATCAAGTCCAGCCCCTTGCCTGAAGGGCAGGAAGTCAGCGGGGGTCATAGGAGCCCAGCAAGATAAGCATCCAATTTACTCTTGAAGGTGTTCAATGTAGGTGCTTGAACAATCTCCAATGGCAGGTTTTCCAGACCTTGGGGGCTCGGACAGTAAAGAAATTCTTCCTTATGTCCAGCCTGAAATGATCTTGCAGTAGTTTATAACCGTTCAACCTCATCATTACTTGGGGTGCTCTGGTGAACAAACATTCCCCCAGATACTGACGGTCACCCTTATAACCTTTTAGGTGGCCATTGTGGAGCCCAAAACTGGATGCAGTACTCCCGCTGCAGCCTCACCAAGGCCAAGTGCAAGGGGAGAATGGCATCCTGGGATTTGCCTGAGAAGCATCTATGGATGCAAGCCAGCATTTTGGTCACTTTACTAGCCACAACATCACATTGCAGGCTCATGTTCATCTTGTGGCAATGATGACCCACAAGTCTCTTTCTTCCATAGTGCTAGCCAGTGTAGCAGTGCTGAGCCTATAAGGATGCTGCAGGTTTTTCCTCCCAAGGTGGAGAACCTTGCATTTTTCGATGTTAAGCACCATCAGGTTCTCATCCGCCCGTTTGCTGAGCTTGTCCAGGTCAGCCTGGATCGCCCTCCTGTTTTCTGGTGTGGATACTTTGCCCCAAAGTTTGGTGTCATCAGCGAACCTGGCCAGTCCACTTCTGACTCCAATGTCCACATCATTAATGAAGATGTTGAACAAGACAATTCCTGCTCAAGCTCACTGGCCTCCAGGTACAGAGACATGGCAGGGCTTCATGAAGTTACCGCATGGCCTTGGAGCAGTACGGCTCAGGTGCAAACAGGTCATGATAGGAGGCAATGGCATGCTCATGTACTTCACCCAGGTCTGTGATTACCTGACCCTTGGGGATCTTGAAGTGATCCAAGACTTTGCTCGCTGCCTGCTGCCCCTCCAGGTTGAAAAAGAAGTGAGTTGGGGAATCAGTTTCTGTCAGCTTTGGCAGCAGGCACGAATCCTTGCTCCATGGGCTGCAATCTCTGCCAAGTCATGCAGGCATTTTCTGCAGAATCGGAGGCTCTCCTGCATCAGTGATGGCAGCCAGCAGGGAGGCCTTGAGCTGTGCCATATCTTCCTCCAACTCTCAGATACAGCAGTGCAGTTCATCTGTGGCCAGGTGGGTGTACTGCTGGCAAAAGTCCCAGATCTGTACCTTGGCCACATCCCACCATGGCTTCCAGAAGGAATAGCTCAGTTTTGTGGCCCCCCGACCCCAACAAAAGTGGGCAAAGCAGTCCTGGAAGTAGGAGTCTTGAAGCAGGCTGACATTGAAGCACCAATAAGGCACCCTCATGCAGGATCTCCCTGGTAGGCTCAGTTCACAGCATGCCAGGCCATGATCTGACAGGCCCAGGAGAATGATGCAGCTGCTGCACAGGAGTGGCAGATGGTGCCTGGTGACATAAAAGCAATCAAGGCAGGCCACAGTGAGACCACTGGCATTCATCCTGGCCCAGGTATACTGGCATGCATCAGGATGCAGGGCTTGCCAGACATCAGTGAGGCCTGCAGTCTCCAGGGCAGACTCCAGCTTGTGGGTTGAGGGCAGGTGAGGCTCAGGTCCTGTGGGGTCAAATGAGGTGTCAATGGTGCAATTAAAGTCCCCGCCTATAAGCAGAAGGTCATCGTCCTCACTGGCATGGTACAGGAGGATGACCAAGGTCTTGAAGAAAATGACCCTCTCCTGGACATCAGTGGGTGTGTAGATGTTGACAAGTAGCAGGTTGTGTTGTGTTAGGGTGACATGGACAGTCAGCAGGCGGCCGGGGATGATCTCCCATGCCACTGCCATATCATGCTGTACTTGTGATAAGAGAGTCACGACCCCAGCGCTAAGGTTGGTGCCATGACTCTGGAACAACCAGCCTCACCAAGCAGCATGCCAAGCCATTTGGTTGACCCCGTTGGAATGTGTCTCCTGGAGGAAGGGGATGGCCAGCTGCTTCTGGTGCAGGAGCTCCAGAAGGCCCTCCCATTTCACTGGATCGCGACAGCTGTTGACACAGAGCAGAGCAAAAAAGCAGAGACTGGTCAGAGAAGGCCCTACTCTACTGCCCACCCCATGCCCCACTCTTGTCTCACCCACTGTGTGAGCTTCTCCAGATGGTAAGCCATCTGCTAAGTGCCTAGATCCTGTTGCATAAGTTTGGCCACAGCTCTGGCAGCCTTGACAAAAATTTTAGGATCTGCGCAACACTGAGTGATGCACCCTGCTACATTCTTCTGTCCTTTGGTCTGCTTCAAAAAGGCCAGGAGACCCCCATAATTGGTACCAACCCAGGGTGGGGTCTGCCAACATGGGCTGAACATTTCTGACAGAAGCATAGTGAGGCTGCATTTGTGAGGGGGAGCTCACCCACAAATGCAGTGTCTACATCCTCAATGTCTAGATACATCAGCCTCCTCTCATAGTCCAGGTCAAGGACTGGCTCTAAAGAGCAATCTCCACCTTCTGGGGGGGAGAGAGGTCATCCTGCTCTTGAGGTCTCTTGCAACAGTTAAAAAGCTGGATATCCATCTTATTAGCTCCCTCATCCAATTCAGTAGTCTGGGACATAACCAAGAGATCAGCAGACTCTTCTTCCGCCCCCTGGGTCGGGCCTCCAGAAGACAGACATTGTGCATAACTTTTACTGCCACCTGACTCCAGAGGCTGGGAGACAAGTGAGGGTTTGATGACCCCCACCTTCATCTCCCCTGCCTCCAAGTCATCCCCGTCCACGGTAAACAGGGTCACCGGCATGACAGCTGAAGCAGGGTCAGGCTTTCCAGCAGGGGCCCCCCAGTGCTAGTTGAGGAGGGTCCCAACGGGGATGGAGTGTCCTGAGAGACTCCCTTTACCTTCCTCTCTTTGTTCTTCTTCTTCCTAGTAGCAGGTGGCCCACCCTTCATAGGGGATAAGCTGGACTGCTCCCAGCCCACCTCCCCAAGGCCAGCAACCTCAGACAAGGCTGCAGTGGAGGGTGGCTGGGAGGAGGCCTGAGCCCCATCGTCTGTTAGGGCCTTAGTGCCACAGTCACCGGCCACCCCAGCCACGGCAGTCAGGGAAGGCAGGGGGCAAGTGGAGGCATCAGCCCCTCCACCTGGTGGGGCCTCTGCACCGGGGGGTGGGCACCATAGGTGGAATGGGTGGGGGAGATGGCTGGGAAGTAGTCCCAGCCCCTCTGCTGGATGGTGCTGTCATGCCAGAGACCCCAGTCCCCTTGGATGCAATGGGGTGAAAAGAGGTCGGGAAAAGCTCCCAGCCTCACTGGGTGAGGCCTGTGTCCCACAAGTGGATGCACCATCTATTAGAGCTGCTGTAGTCGCCGATGTTCTGGCTACTTTCCCCCATGGGCACTGGGCTGCTAGGTGGTAAGAGCTACAACACTGGAAACACATGGTTTCCTCCAAGGAAAACTAAATCACAAACTTCTGCCCATTAACATGAGGCTCTAGGAGCAAGGCAGAGACTGTGGGCTCTCCCTGAGGAGCATGAAAATCTGCCTTTGAAAAGACAGGGCAGGCTTCAGCTTCGGTTCCTTGCTTCTGATTGTCAGTCGGCAAAAGGGACTCGTAGAAACCCCATAGGGCTTCAGTTCCTTGGCCAGCTCCCAGCCGCATGTGCTGGCTCATTGGAAATCACCACTCTCACTGCCTGGGTGTCTAGAGGCATGACAAGATAGCGTACACCTGCGATGTCCAGGCCCTCTGCGCACACCCTGTTGACCAGGGTGGAAGTGCTCAGGTAAATCACTGGGACTCTGTTAAGATGACCTGCTATGTTCTGCTGTGCCAGGAAACTTGCTAGGGTACCTATGCAAACCTCAACCCAGACATAGGGAGGGGTGTGAACCCTCAAGCTATGGGTAAGGTGGAGGTCTTGAGAGGCATCTTCATGCCAGCTGCTGGATGTAGGAGCAGCCATTCCTGCTAGGATAGGATTAATTTCAAAAGCTAAAAGCTAAGAGAATGAAAAAAAATGTGTATATTAACTACAGAGATAAGTGTCTGGAAATGTGGCCATAAAAAACTAAATGGGAGGGGGAAGGGGTGGAATGAAAATAGTCAGGGGGTGGTTATGAGGGTTAGGAAAAAAACAGAAACAGAAAAAAAGAAAACAAAGGTGGGGCAGAGGAATTAAGAACACCCCTCCAAAGGCAAGATATTGAAAAAGATAACTCCCTGCAACAAACAAGCAAAAAAGAGAGAACAAAAGAAATAGTAAAGAAAAAAGCTGTGAAGTAGCAACTTGCAGACAAAGAAACCAGAAGTGAAGGGGAAGAGGACAGAGAACAGAAAAAAAGAAGAAAACACACTGCGAAAATACAAGAAAAAAATCAGAAAGGAAGATAAACAGAAGCAAGAGACCATTAGACAGGTGGGAGTCAGAAAAGAAAAGAGATAGGAAGTCGGGGAGTCTTACGCTCAGGATTGCCCCATGCAGCTCCAAGTAAGCCTGGTCCAAAGCATCCAAAACAAAAGGAAGGAAGGAAGGAATTATTCAATCTACTTTACCCTGCCTTCTACCTGGCTTCAGACTTAACACAGCTAACTACCTCTCTGTATTGAAATACCTCCTATTTTATTCCCTGAGCTCCCCTCCTCTCCACAGCCAATGCAACTGAAGCTTTAGAAACTCATGAAACCTCTTTGCCCAATATTCCTCACCACTGTATTCTTCCCATTGGCCATGTAAATTAATAAAGCAGTACCATACAGCAATCAGAACACAGATCACGTGAACCTAGAGCTACTGGACAATAGCTTAACTGAATGACAGACCCAGTAACTATAGTGTAAAAAGACATAGTGTGCAGAAAAAAAGAAGAACCTCTGCTCAGAAGAAGAGGAGGAATGAATAGAAGGGTAAGATAAAGGTTAAAAGCAGAAGTTTTAATCCATAAAGAACTAAGATGTTTAGATCTTCCCAAATAAACAAACATACATATTTAAATCTTGTGCATCTCCACATTAGCTACCAACATATAAACAACTATTTTTAAAAAATGTAAATTAACAAAAAGCAGAGGCTGAATAGTAGGGTTTGGAGTATTTGTGATGATGAAAGAATTATACAGAAGGCAAGGATTTTGTGTGATATTTTTATTGGGGAAAGGCACTTACACCTGAAAGCTGGTTCAGTAGTTCTCCCAATTATACAGTTGGCCCAATAAGAGATACTACTTCTGGAAACACAGAACTGCAGTGCCAAAACCAATGAAAACTCTTCCTCTGAATATGGTATCATACATGCTGGTCAGCTGAATTCAAACCCAAATTTTTGGCTTAATCATAAGTTAACAAGAGACATGTCTGCAAGAAGACTGGGCAAAACATCCTGATCTACTCATATTTTTTTCCTATTAAAATACCTCAAAGAAGTGGGGATCCTTCTCCAGGTAAGCTTTGGAGCATTTGGTAACTGGCTGTACTTGTGACACCTATTTGCAGTTTTTTCCTTGCTCATCTTCTCTCTCTTTCCTCGCCTGCAAATTTTTGCCTCTTTCCACCATTCACTTTTTCCCTTTTTCTTTTTCAAATGAAAAAAAATTCAGACATCTTTGGTGCCATCTAGTGATATTTTTGTAAATGTTTGTGCTTGAGCAATGTAGGCACATCTACAGTCTTTATTTCCTACTAGTAATTAAAACAGACTATTCCTATATTACAGTCCTCTCTCTTTCTGTAGTTGGTATTAAAATGAATAATTTCTTTAACTTTCTAGGTTCATCATGTTCATGGAATCTATTTTGACTGTCCTGCTTGTTCACATTCACATTGGTTTTCCTCAGTGAAGGGCATTTTTTCCAAAGTAAAATTCACACTACATCTGACATATATTTGCACATGTACTGTTAAAAAGGGAATAAATATTGACTGACTGATCCTGAAATTGCAATGGTAGGATAGTTTGAGAGTATACAACATATTTTAAATTAAATAAAATAGACTTCTGAACTTTCTCCTATGTAAACACCAGTTTATTTGATTGGGTTTTTTTTAACAAAATCAGTGAGTTTTTGTATTGTCAAGGGGGGAAATGGAGATTTTAGAGCTACCTAAAGCAACACCTGAATATTTGCAACACCTGAAAGCTGGATTGTTTCACTGTATAAGCTGCATTTTGGCAATTATGTCAAGTCTTATCTGTGGCACTGGAAACCTGGCCTTGGGCCTAAGTATACATAGTCAAAAAGCCCAAGGCTGAATTGATTCAATCTTCATAGGTTAGTCTAGGCTGCATAGATTGAACTGATAACCAAGTAAACAGACATTCGCTTTTGATTGTAGAAATGCAGCCAAGTGCCTGCCCTGGCCCAGACCAGAAGCTGGGGGAGCCTACAGCACACTTCTCTGCTGGACTGGAGCAGACAGCTTGTACCAAGGCTACCCCATCTACTCAAAAGGCTTAAAATTCTAGCTTTATTGAAATCATAAACCTAACTTAAAGCCAATAACAAGACGTAAGATGTAGAATCGGTAAATGATGCATTAAGTGAAGTGTGGTTTTGAAAGATTTGTTTTCATGATGGAGAAAGAGAGTTAGAGAGACTTGAAATAATATTATTAGTGCTATATAGATACTGGTTGTCTGTGGACCTGAAAGTCCTTTACAAAGGAGTTAAGTATCATACAAGTATTCCAGGTCTGAACAGCTCGATATTCCAGGCTACTTATCTATCTATGGTGACATCTTTTTTTTTAAGCAACTTCTGTTATTTAACTCTTATTTCAGATGATTCATTATGAATCAGTGAATAAGACTGAAGAGAAGTGTTTTTCTTGATTTCAGGATTTTTCTTTTTTAACTTTAAAGAAATAGATCCATAGACCAATGATCTATGGAAGATTAATATTGACTTCAGGTCAGGTAGGTAGTGAATTTTTGCACTCATAATGGAAGTAAGGCAAGGTGGCACCTAGAGACTAAGTGGTTCAGAGAGGCATGAGATTTCTTAAGCAACAACCTACTTCAAAGATGAACCTACACCTGTGGAAGTAAGCCGTTGCCTACAAAAACTCATGCCTCTCTGAACCAGTTAGACTTAAAAGTTAGGTACAGGCATTACACTTATTATCCTTCAGCCTCCTTCAGTTGGTATTCAAAGGCCTGTGTGATACATGGATTTAGCTGCTCTGTATTCCCTACACTATTAATATACTACCCTATTTGTTAAGTAGGTGAAAATGGTTAATGTCACCTTTGTTTTCCTACCTACCCTCCTTTTCACTTCAAGTTGAAAACACAATGTAAAAATCACACATGCTGATTGAGTTAATGCTGATGAAGTTAAACAGCTGAGGTGGGGCTGGGTGACCAAGATCTTCCCGAAAACTAGATGAGCCCACTTCGTATTTGGATCATAGGATTTATAGTTCAGAGATTACATTACTGCAATCTGGAAATAATTCTTGGCTCAGAGTCAGATCACTGCAACGTGGTGAGAAGTTTTCAGAGGGTGGCATCAAGGCTGAGGCAGGACATTTTGCAGAATGCTACAGCATCAGAGCCAGGAATGATGTAAGAGCAGGAGCTATTGGATTTTTTTAAAGGTTCAAGGTTACATCCCAAATCATCCTGCATTTTAGAAGTCAGGGGGCGCATGTACACATGCAATACATGTGAAGCGATAAAGTCTGGAGCTTATTGCTCAGGAGTTTATTGCTCCCGGGCTTGCCATTTGAATGTGTGCCCATGAGCACAGCATGTTGCGCCAGTCCTCTGCTAGCTAGGCTGCTCCCTTTCCCTCAGCTCAACATGCCATGGGAGGGCTGGCTGGGGCACAAGAGTGCTGCTGGGGGAGGCTAGCTGGAAGGCAAGCCCTGCACTGATGCCCCCTTTTGCTCCAGCCAGCCAGGGCAGCATCTACACGTGTGCTGGCTCTATTGCTGTTTCATCTGACATATATAATATTAAAGTAAAAATAGTGTAATTGTTAAATACACTTGTGCCTTGGCTCCTTCTGTGCTGTTCTTAAGGCACAGTGGTGGCAGAAGCCTGCTGGAAATATTTCTCAGCAAAGAGCTGACTCTTCCTATAATAAAGGTGAATGAACTCTTGTTATACTTGACAAAGAAAAGCCCAGAGGGTCTGTAGTTTGCCTCTCTGGAAATGAACCAGATAGTCACTAAGGGTGTGTCCACACATACAGGCACATGAGTTTGCAGCAGCTCAAATAGGAGCAGCACAAATTTGTGCCAGGGATTTTTGCCTCAGTGCACATGCCTGTGCGGCAAGTTGTGCCACTTAGAGCAAAATGACCCTGCCCAGCTCCTCCTGGATCTGCAGTTAGAGCCTGGGGCCAGAACCTGTGCTGGCCCCAGCCATAGAAAATCCTGCCCTGTGCTGGCCTGAGCAGTATCAGAAGCTTCCCTGGTGAACAACTCAGAGCTACTTGGTCTCAGGAGCTTCTGGGGGAGGAGCCTCTGGGAGGAAGTTGGCCATGCCCCTTCCTGTCCCAGGCTGCTGCTGCTGTGGCTGGTTGCTGCAAGCTTGGTCTCAGGAGCTTCTAGGGAGAAGATGGCCAGTTCCTTTCCTGGCTTGGTCTCAGAGCTTTTGGAGTAAGTTGGCTGCACCTCTTCTTGCCTTGGGCAGTTGCTGCTGCAGTTGCTGCCCTGCCCCCCCGCGGGCATCCTCTGCTGCATGCTGTTACTCCCTTCGGGGGGGGTGCACTGCACCGCACCCCAGCTTCTGCAACCCCTGTTCCAACCTGCTGCTGAGCCTGCCACCAAGCTGCAGTCAGGGGACAGCCTAGAGAGGGAGCCTGTGCTGCCTGTGGGCACCTCCCCCACCATCACTGCTGGAGCCTAAAGGAAACTTGTCTGCCCCAGCTGCCTTGGCGGCCACCCCCACCTTCACCTCCACTTTCACAAGAAGCACACCCTGAGTGGGTGAACTGGATGGCTCCTACCATCGCTGCTGCCGCTGCCCGCTCTCAGGAAGGAGGGAGATTCCCTGCTCCACCACGTGACACCACACCTGTACTGGATCACTTCCAAATCGACCGACTGCTCCTACCCTTCCTCACAGCTACCTCACTGCATCTGATGCTGATTTGTCTTCCTGCCAACTGCTCTGCTGCTGAGTGACTGGCTGGAGGCCTGAGGGCTTCTGGACAGATCTTCCACAAACAAAGCTTCTCCACTGCTCCAGCTATCTTTTACACCTGCCTCAGTAGCCTTCCCTATGTGTTTTATTTTTTTTGCCCCTGTATGGTAAGTACTGTGGTTCATTCCCCCTGAGCTGGTGTTTGTTGTGTGGCTGAGTAAGCCAGCTCAAGTTTCCCCACCCCTTATGTGTGTGTCTTTGGGGGGCGGGGTTCCCCCTCTCCTCCCCCCTTCTCAAAGCATAGCCCTCCTAGGTATTTTTTTTCCTGTGGGGCTGTGACTCAGTCAGCTTCAACCCCCTTCCTCCCTATCCCCCTTCTGTCCCACAATGCCAGCCTACCCCTACTAGATTCACCAGCCCTGCGGGAAACTTTATTTTTCTTTATTGTCTTCCTTTCCCTCATGTGAAACAACGGCAGGGCAGGAAGATGCCCCCATAGAGCTTCCCACAGTCCCCACTCTGGCGGTGGATTCCAGCCAAGCCCCCCAACACCCCTGCAACCTCCACCCTGGAGGCAGAGTCCAACCAAACTCCTACAGGGGTGGAGAAGCCTTCCACCTCCACTGCAGGGACAGATGGGATTCTGGTAGGGAGCCAACATGGCCTGGGGGTCACCCCTGGCCAGGCTTCTCCCCAAAGGGGTTCCCAAGCCCCCTCTCCCATCATCAGAGGGCAGGGGCAGTGGGAAGGGCTCCTCTTCAGCATCCTCCATAGCTGGGGGTGGGAAGGGCAATGGCCCTGCTCTGAAGACTAGACCACCAGCATCTGAGGAGACCAGGTGCACTACACCAGTCAGCACACCCACTGAGCCTGTCCCTGGCCCTAACATGGGCCCCTGGTGGGGGAGCAAACTGCAGCTATGCATAGGCAGCTGTGGGGATACCCAAAGCCAGGGGGCCTGGACCCTCCACTACTAGCCCCTCCAGCTCTGGCAGTAGGGCCCCCTTTCTGGCACTTACCCACAGGCATGGGGTGAAGTGCCAACTGCCCAAGTGGGAGAACCTGAACTTTGAGGCCTGGGTGCAGGCCCTGGCTTGGGTAGTGGGGTCCCTGAAATCATGGTGGCCTCCTACTTTCATGGCAAAGGGGTGTCTGTTTTTGCCTCGGAGGCCACTGCACAAAAGGCAGTGGAGAGGGGGCTCATGGTGGAGGGCAACTACATCTCCCTCAAGCCTCTAGAAGAGCTGGGGGCCGGGGTGATCCTCAGCTCCATCACTCCCTATATCCCCAATTGGGCCCTGCTCCACCAGCTCCAAACCCTGGGGAGAATTATCTCCCCAGTGGTGGCCATCTCACTGGGGTGTCGAGACCCTGGTCTCTGCCATATGCACTCTTTCCCTCGCTAGGTCATGATCCAGCTAGTGGTGGGAGAGTGGCTGGAGGCTGAGGGATGCCTGGTAATTCCTTATCAGGGGGCCCTGGTGAGGACTTTCTATACACTGCAGGACCTGTGGTGCCTCCAGTACCATGCCCTGGGGCACTCGCATCATGAGTGCCCCATCTGCCATATACATCTGGTTGGGATGGATCATGTCCGTCAGCATGGACTGCAGGCACAGTGAGATGGCATTCACTACCACCTTGTAGTCTGTACACAGGAGGGACACAGGATGCCAATTCCTTAAGTCATGGAGATTTCCCTTTTTTGGCAGGAGGGTCAGCACAGCCCTCCAGCATGACAGGGGGAGCTCCCCACTTTCCTCAGATTCAGCCCAGACTGATAGTGCAGCCAGTCCTGTTAGCATATGCTGACGATATACTCCTCATAGTCCAGGACTCGGGCGACCTGGCACAGGGGGAGGCCTGTCAGGCATTATACTTGGTGGCCTCCTTTGCCTGGGTCAACTGAATCAAGAGCTTTGGCCTGGTGGTAGGTGACAGGTGGTAGGTGGGTTCACTTCCATTTGTGCTCTGCAGGATCCACTGAGGTGTGGGCTTGCTGCTCTATTTGGGGTCTACCTATTCTCCACAGACCCCTCCCTGCCAGAGAACTGGCACCAGCTGGAGGCAAGGGTGGTGAAGTGGCTCTAGGCATGGGAAGGGCTCTTATGATGTCTCTTCCTGCATGGGAGAGTGCTGGTGCTGAACCAGCTAGTCCTGTCCTTGCTCTGGCATTGCTTACATACCCTGCCTGTTCCCCTTATGGTACTGGTGGGACTGCAGAGACAGGTGCTGGAGTTTTTCTGGCTGGGACAGCACTGGGTCACTGCAGAGGTCCTGAGTCTCCCCTTGCGGGAGGGTGGCCAGGGCCTGGTTTGCCTGCGCAGCCAGGTCTTGGCATTTTACCTTCAGAACCTGCAACGACCGCTGTACGGTGTTGGCAGCCATGCAGGACGGGGCCACCCAGGGTGCACTTTCCCCTACCATTTTGGGAGCCTCTGATATGACTGGCAGCTCAGCCTGTGGGGCTTTTCCCTGCAGGACCTGCGAGGGCTGCCAGATTTCTACCAGGACCTCCTCTGGCTGGTCTCTGCCTCCAGGTCCTCTGCAACAGTCGCCCAGGGTGACAACCTGCTTGTCGAGCCCCGCCTCTGGAACCCCCAGCTGAAGGTGCCAATGGCATAGGCATCCTGGTTGCGACAGAGGTTGATCCTGACTGGTGTCACCTGTATTGGAGACCTCCTGGACTACGATAGGCAGGAGTGGATGGACCCCTCTGTGTTGGCCCGGCACATGGGTATACCCATGACATGTGCAACCTGAGTTTCTGAGTCCCCTTTCCCCCAGCAGCACCCAGCCTGGGAAGAGGAGCAGGTGAGCCAACCGCATTGCTCACAGAGTGGGAGAAGGAGCAGGAAGCTGCCCTAGTTTTCTAGGCTAAATTGTGAGACTGCTTAGGAGATGGGCAAAGCGCTATCTCTCCCCAACTCTCCTGTGAGCCAGTCCTGATGCCGACCTCTAGAGCAGGCAGCCAATCACAGTGGATTTCCCCTACAGGTACTAGAATGTATGGCCTCTCTGTGGCCAGCTCAAGTTTCAGCATTTCATTTCCCAGGACTGACTTCTAAACACTGTCAAGGAAGTCAGAGAAAAAGGTTCCAGGGGTCACAGAACATGGTCAAGGAGAACAGGGGAGTATGGCAGTTGTGTATAAAGGGCAAAGACCCACCTCACAGGCAACAAGGATAATGGCCATGTGTACAACCCCCCTTGGATAGCTTCCACAAATGCTTGTATAAGGAGGAGACAAGAGGTGTCTAATCCAGAAACAGCTGGGACTACTTAAACTCTGCAAATAGCATCTCTAATCTATCCTTAATGAGCCAGGGAAGAGAGACAACCCTGCATGGAGAGTCAATGTCTGAGCCTGTAGCAAAACCCCCAGTTTTTCTTTTATTTTTTTTCCCTTTAAAATGCATTCCCTCCTCCTCCCCAACCATTTCGGATGTTCCCTATAGATAAGTATAAGTGAGTTAAGATATAGGATAAACTTCAGCATTTTATTTTGGTAGCAAGTTCTATTGGTTTTGTTTTTTCTTCTTTATGTTGTGTAATTATTATGTTTATATTGATTTTTATTGTTCTGTTTTACTGGTACTACACGATTTACGCCTACATATCTAAGTTAGCATAAGTCATGTCAAGTTTCCATTTTGTTTGTCAAGTCTCCATCCTGTCCCCAGGCCTGGTCATGTAACCCTTGACTCACACCTACCCCTCCTATGTAACTTGGTTCCTGGATGAATGAGGGTGCTTGAGAGACAATGGCAGTAAGTCTAAAAATAGTTCCTTCTGAATGACTGAACCATCAACACCAATACCTGGACCAATGACCCAGCCCTTGGAACTACCCTCAGCATTCAAAAAACAAAAGATGAGGCTACCCACCATTATGCCAGGCTGCACATACTCAGTAAGGACACCTGGAGCCCTCTAGTCCAGGACTGACATTGCCTGGACAGGCCTTCCCCATAGGAGATCAGAGGTAGTTTGCCCCGTAAAAATGGGGAGTGAAGACTGACTCCTTGGGACTCCCTCTCCATCTGAACCAGCACCATGCCACATCACCTATCCACCCAGAGGCCCTGCCAGTGACCCCCTCCCCCCACTCTGAACAACACCTACTAGACAAAGACCCCTTTCCAGCCTGGATAGGTGGCTATCACCCCCCACCAAAGGCTTGGACTCTGTCTCTCTTCCCTACCTGGACTCCAGCCCTTCCACTGAGTCTCTTTCTCCTGCTGCCATTGTGAGTACTTATGCATGTGGGAACCAATAACTTCATGGGGCTGTGTGACACGTTGTCTGTTTAATAAACCTGTTATTTGGACCTGTGAGTTGGGTTTTACTTTACTATGGTTTGGCTCTGCTCCTTGCCCCTCTAACTTCTGTCTCATTTCTCCCTCTCCTGCTTCTGGCTGTTTGTTACCTTCAATACCTGTCCTGAGCTCCTCTCTGCCTCCAAACCCCCTGTTTCTTTGCCACTGTCTTATCCCCACTGCCTTTTCCCCTGAGCAATCAGGTTTCTGCCTCAGTTTCTTTCCTGGCTGTCTCCTCCTTGCCACCACTTATCTGCCCCCCGCCCCAATATATCATCTGTCTGCCTCAGTTTCCAGCCTCAAGCTCCCAGGTCTCTGTCTCTCTCTCTTTCCTGGCTGTCTCCTCCTTGCCACCGGCTTCTTTTTTCTCCCTTCCCTGCCATGCACCAATGACCTCAAGTAACCCTGGGGCCACTTGATCTTCAGTAAACCTATGCCTCAGTTCCTCAGCCAGCTTCTCTCTAGTCCACTGGTTCTAATCCCAGTTCTGGCAACTTTCACTCCCTACACTTTAACTCTCACTCTCTTACCTTCCCCCAAGTATCCCAGGTACCCCAAGCATACACATACATACCATACCATCCAAGTTAGGAACTTATCTATATGTAGGTGGGGTGTGTGTGTGTGTGTGTACCATTGTGTGAATGATATACAAATTAGTGAACTGTGTATGTGTACTGAGTATTTGGGTATTGACAATTGATTTTTGTCTAATTTTTAGTGTGTGTGTATATGCTTTAAGTTGTGATAGATATGCATGTGCCTAGGCTGGTTTGGATGTGTCTGTGCCTGAGCTAGTAGTGTGTGTCTGTGTGTGTGTGTATGCACCTAGTTGATTTGTGTGTTTTGTATATATGCAATTGTCACATCCTCCTAACAGCACAATATTGAGATCCTGAGAGTTGGCCTGACCCCACAGGGCAACAAGGCAAGGGAGGCCTGAAAGACGGACTTCTGTAGTTCAGAGAGACTGAATTGTCCTAGAAGAGGAGGATTCCTATTTGCTGCTGGACCACATAATCAAAATCCTTAACACTTCGAAATGACTGAGTTGGAGGGGAAACTGAGGTGGCAGATGCATTGTAATCTTGAACAAGGTAACTGCCCACAGAGTCCCAAAATGCCATTTTTGAAAATGAGGGTACCAGCTTCAACCTTAAATAGGAAACAGCTACCAACTCCCCATAATTATAGCTGAGGGATTGTTTTAACTGTCTGGCAAATACTGTAATGGGGGTAGATTAATTTATGTGAGCAATGCAGCACAGCTGAGCCTTTAACTCAGGATTGAGAAACCAGCTATAGCTCCTTCTGCTTCAAGAGTATATTAGCTTACCCCCTGCAATTAGACTTTTTACTAATAATCATTCAAAGAATAAAACCACCCACCATAATATCTTCTCTGCATGATCTCCCTAATGCATTTTTTTCCTGTTAATTTGGGAATATGAAACAATTCTTGTTATTTGCTATACAAGCCTTTATTTTAACATGCTTTTTGAGGGTACAAGAGCAACATTTTGAGAATCTGGTATGTTTACATAAATTCCATTTTTTTTCATCTGTTAACACTAAATTTGACTATACGTTTTTTTAGGACTCCCAACACTTTACTGCCTCATGCTTTTTAATACTTTTCTTCTGAATACTTACTCACTTCAAAATTTTATATAACTGGCTATTAAAGGGACACTGACAACTTAAAAAGAGATGCAAATAACTCTGCTGATATTACTAGTACCAATTAAGTGTATTAAAGGGGTTGTGACTGTGGGATCCCTGTCCTCCATAATAACCCCTTTGGGCACATCCAGACGAGTGCGCATGTGCCTACTGCAGCATCTCAAGCCAGTTTGAGTTGCCACAAGAGGCATACTAAGAATGAAAAAATGTTCACCACACTGCATATTTGCAGCATGGGCTCAAAATTTGATTCCTGGATTTCCAAGTATCAGAAAAAAAACCACCAAGGAAAAAAACAACTCAGGGCATGGTTCTGAAGTGTGCCCTAAGGTAAGCCAGGTCTGGGTCCTCCAGAGATGCTCTGACATCTAACCAGAGTGTCTCTATGGTGTTCCTGCTGCCCTAGCATGCTGCCTCAGCATGCAAAGCAAACAGAAGCAGGGCAAGGCTGTGGTGTGACCTAGCCCTGGGCACTGTTCCAGGTAAGTAGAAACTGGGGGTAAGGGGGTTGTGAGGTTTCTAGTGAGGGGGGATGTGGGGTGTGTGGGGAGCGGCAGGGGGTGTGGGGGATGTGGGATGTGTGGGTGGGTATGTGGGGAGCGGTGGAGATGTGGGGATATGTGGGGAGTGTGGGTGGTTGTGAGATTTGTGTAGGGGTTTGAGGGAGGGGCTGCCACATCCCTGCCTCCCTACCCCCTGCAGTGCACAGCCCCCAGCACTGGCAGCAGCCAGCCAAACTGTGCCTGCTGCAGCTCTGCCTAACCCCTGATCTGTGCATGGAGAACAGGCCCAGTCTGCCCCTCCCTGCTAGTGCACCTTTGGATAGGACTGGGATGGCTCCTGCCACCATGTGCAGCTCAAATCCAAAGCTGCAAGCTAGCAGGGTGGGCCAGGGCAGGCCAGGCCAGGCCAGGCTCATTCTCCATGAGGGTCAGGCAGCAATGTGTAGATGCAGGGCTGTGCCTGCAAGTGGGCTATGGCCCTCATACCAGAACTAGGGGCTGTACACCACAGGGCATGAGTAGGGTGGTGGGCATGTGGAAGCCCCACCCTCCTCCTGCCAACCCCACACCCCCCACCTACTCATGTCTCCCACAATCTAACATGCCCCCACCCACCCACATCTACCTATACACTGCACATCCCCCTACACCCTTTCCCACACCCCTTCCACCATCCTCCTGAAAATCCCCCATCCCCCACCATCACACACCCCGTGTGCCCAGCTACCAGACAGAATGAAACCTGCTGGTAGGAGCTGTGGAGCTGAGGCCAGGAGGACAGGCTTCAACAGTTCAAAGCAGGTCATCAGACTGAGAACATCTTCCAGGAGATAGCTGCCCAGATAGCAGGGTGGGGGCACACATGGTAGCAGTGCCACACAGAGGTGCAGCCACAGCCCACTGGCAGCTGACCAGTGCATATAGCATATGATCCTTCTACAGTGTCCATGCCACAGCTCAGGCAGCCATGCAGTCCCCATCCAGGTCTAGCAGGTATACAGACATGGGGCTGTGGGTCCAAGAGGGCAGATGCTGTCGCAAGTGGCAGCAGGTCACAGCCAGGCAACAGAGTCTGCTGCCAGACTGCTGAAGTGTGTAGAGGGTACAGGGGCCATTCTAGATCACAGCTGCTGCAGCAGTCCAGCTGGCACAGGGGGCTAGTGTCCCTGTATGTCAACTGGCTGGGCCTCAGAAGCTCTTGAGAGCAAGTAGCTCTAAGCTGTTCACCAGGACCACTTTTTATGCTGCTGAGGCCATCATAGGTGCTGGCCCCAGCCTACAGCTCCCCCTGGCTGCAGATTGAAGAGGAGCTGAGCAGCGTCAGTTTGCCCCAAGTGGCACAATTTGTCCCACACCAAAGTGCATGTTGAGGCACATGTGCTGAGGCTAAAATCTCCAGCAGAAATTTGTGCTGTTCCTATTTGAGCTGCTGCAAGTGCATGTGCTTGTATGTATGGATGCACCCTTGGAAAAGTTATCATCCCCAAAGTAGAGCATACTCTGGGTGCTCTAACTTGTTCCTGGCAGCCAACTTGCGCAGCCAAGGATAACAGATGACAATGACCTACAGATTACTTTGCACACTTGGACTTTGGCTCATGCCACATTCTCCTCAACTGGAATTCAAGATCTGGTTCTTCATAGCTATGTATTTGAGACAGTATTATTTTTGCCTACCTTTTAAGTGTCCATTCCACATAGCAGCAAAAAGTCTTACTCTGTTCTATCTTCTTTCTGCTTCTTGGCCATTTTCTGTAATTTATTCCATCTATTGTTAGCATCAAGACAGTACATGAAAAGCAAGATTTGTCTGAACAGTTACCATGGTGATCCTTATAGCTGTGAGTTCTTACCTCAGTGAATCTGTAGAGCAAGAGAGATTGTACTACCTAGTTTTCCACAGAAGCAATTTGTATACTTGTAAATTACCTTTTCTCTTTCCATGCATATTGTTGAGGACAATCCCTACCAGTATTTTGGACCTCAATATTGTAGCTATGGGAAACAGATCATATACTCTTAGCCAAGAAATAGCCACTGGCACAGTCTGTTACCTCATTCTAGCATGCCATCATAAGACTAGCTAATTTTGGATGGAGAAGAATTGTTAACAGATCTACCTTGTATGCTATTTCTAAACTCATGCCACTATGTTAAATAACTCTTTACAGTCATACTCCCAATTTAAATAGCATTTTGGAACTTGAGGGACAGTTTTAGTGGACTTCATATGAGTCCAGGTGCTTGTTTTAACCCTTCCAGTGACATTTCAACAACTGATAATTCCTGGAATGTCTAGATTTTTTTAATTATTATCTTAAACAGGTGCAAAAGTTAAGGAAAATACCAAATATGCTTAATGTAAAACAATTCCAAATAATATCACAGAAGAGACAGTTGTATTTCTGAAAATTTAATGTTTAATGAGAAAAATGAACACCAAAACATAGTAAAAAAAATAAAAATAAAAATCACAGTAATTAATTTTCTCAGAGCAACAAAACTAATGGATGGTAGGTGGAACATGGATCATTTAATAGATTTCATAGACATTAGAACTGGAAGGGACCTTGCAAGATCATTGAGTCCAGCCCCCTGCCCAAGGGGCAGGAAGTTAGCTGGGGTCAGATCATCCCCAGCTAACGCAAGATAGGCATCCAAGTGTTTCTTAAAGGTATCCAGAGTAGGTGCTTGCACCACTTCTGGGGAGAGTCTATTCCAGACTCTGGAGACTTGGACGATAAAGAAGTTTTTCCTTCTGTCCAGTCTAAAATGCTCTTCCAGCAGTTTGTGACCATTAGACCTTGTCTTCCCTTGGGGTGTCCTGGTGAACAGATGTTCTCCCAGTTCCTGATGCACACCCCTTATAGACTGTCACCAAGTTTCCACTGAGCCTTTGCTTCTCTGGGCTGAAGAGTCCCATGCCTCTTAGCCTCTCTTCATAAATAGTCTTCTACAATTGTCTCACTCATCAGCAGTGATGTATCTGAGCTAATACCAGAGAGCTTCCCAAATTTTGGAACCCTCTTGATTATACATTCACTGGTAGTATCATACATTACATTGATATAATCTCAGCACCTGGTTGTGGTATATACTCACGCTAGACCTGCAGGGACAAAATGTTATACCTGCTGAACATTTGGTGTAGTTTAGCACTGGTCAGAGCAAAACCAGTTCCATGTAACAATGGCAAAAAGTTTCATTCTTGAACTACAGTGGATCAGACTCTGGACTAGACTCCCAGTGCAGGGTGATGCAGGCACCTACCCTGGAGATCTTCAAAAGGAGACTGAACACACACCTTGCTGGGGTTATTTGATCCTAGCAGTCTTTCCTGTCCAGCGCAGGGGGGCTGGAATCGATGATCTCACGCAGTCCTTTCCAGCCCTAAACTTCTGTGAATCTATAGTGATGCACTGAAGGACATTCTCAGATTCTGTATATTTATTGCACCTTGGCTTCAGTATACATTGCCAAACTAATACCTATCCTGTGGATAAATAAAAGGACTTAACCTTCCTGGGCTATTAGAACAGAGTTTTTGGAAATGGTGACCTTTGCTTATTATAATGTTTTTTTTAATATACCATACATATTAAAGAAAAATGACCTACATGTATATGAACCAAAATATATATAAAAAATATATCAAATACTGAGTGTATGGGGTAGGGAAGTAAGTTTAGTTCATTTAAGTACCTAAGACTTGGAGGTCTACTAGTTCACTATTAATTAAAGGGACTGCATTGCTATTTTCTATTATATCTGGTAAGTACCATTTGACCTACAGTATGAGTTTTATTAGATCACATTGTCTTAACATTGGAAGAATATCATGAAGGTCAAGTAGAGACATGTTTTATCAAAAAGCAGCACTGCATGGATTTAATGAAATGGTATTGACTTTTACCAGATGCATTTGAATGAAAAAAAACTAATACATCCATTAAGTTGCTGAAAAAATTGACCATATTGATTCCATCATGATCCAATTACTTCATTATTTCATAGAGGTGGTTAGCCATGTTGGTCTGAAATCAGGCAGAAGTTAGGGTACCTCATTACATTTTGGTGTACAGGCTACAAGGAAGTTTCAATTATCACACAGCATAAATCTTTTCTTCATCTCCTTACACCCAACATTATCTATTTAACGAACTCTCCATGATGTTAATACAGTGGACTTGCTCCTCATTCTTTGACCATCCTGTTAATGTTTATTCCGGTTCATTCTTCTGCTCATCTTAGGACACTTCACTTCTGCAACTTTCCAGTCAGATCACATTATCCCCAACACACTCAAGACTCTGTCTCCTTTCTGCTCCGCTGATCTGGAAATTGTTTCTCTGTAACCTCTGTCATATTACCCTTTTCTGTTTTTTGACTCCCACTAGAAAAGTCTTTTACTTAGGTTTGTCTATGTTAAGTTGTCTGACTTCATAGTGTAATAATATTATATTTTTTAGACAAATACATAGCAAAACACATTCATAGCCTCCAAAAAACTACATTTGATTAAATATATTATTCAAATTGGTGTGAAATAGTGATATATACTTGAATGACATCAATCACTTCGGTTGTAAGGATACTAGCTTGGTAGAAAATTCCACTTTTTTTTATAGAAAATGTAGGTTTTCACATTAAAAAGAAGAAAAATATTCAGTAGTATTTACCTAGCAGGGAAGAAGTTCAATCTTCATATTTACCTCCCTCCTACCTAAGCAAGGAAGACTTAAAGCTCAAGGACTGTTTATTAAAGAGAAAAAAATGTGTGCTGCATTCGAGTCCTCATTCTCACATGTAGTTTTTAAGTCTTCACACATGACTGTAGTTTGTCTTTATCAATAAAAAGATCATCAGCTTTCTTCCAAATCTGTAGCTAAGAACCACAGTTAATAATGTCTGGCCTTTCCCACTTGCATTTTTACTCCAACCTCTTGGGAAATAATGGGTTTTTTAAAATTGTTAGCAAAATTGTGTACAACATTTTCCTCTCTCAATAAGTAATGGCAAAACATGAAATGCAAACAAAGCGACAGCAATAATAATGTGATTTATCTATCAGTGGCAGTTTTAAGTGCTTCACATACAATACTAAAATTGATTATGAATTTGTACATGTACTTTAAATTGAATATGGGATGCAGAGTTTTTCCCTTCCTGGACATGAATTTAAATCTGGGCTAGATCGTTAGTAATTTGAATTAGTATCTATGGTGAGTGTTGAGTACCATAATTAAAATAAACAGATGGTTTCAATACATCAGCAGCAGATAGGTGGCTTTTCCGTGTTAGGATAAAAGCATCATCATGACTAGACTTCTGTTATGCAGAAGTTATGGCTTAATTGGGAGACTGATATTGAACTACCTCAACAGGTGTCTTCTTTCAACTGAAAGCTGACACAAGCTGGCTTAGTAGAAGCTCCCGTTGTCACTACCTGTGTTATAGCTGCTGTTTGTCATGGTCTCCTGTGAAGGTGTACTGTAGTAACGGTAGAAACACTAGTAGTGCAGTTATTGGTATTGTCTCACTTTGCTCTGAATAGTCTAGGTAACACCACGGATGGCTGCTGGCACCACATCTAGTCTTGGAGCTCTCAACCAGTTCTACCAGTTGTACAGTTCAAAAAGCAACAATAATGAAAAATCTGCAGGGGAGATACCTGGTGTACACATGGTATAGCATCACTTAGACTTTTCTATTTAAAAAATGGACCACAGAAGTTATACTTATCATGTGTTAAAGTGTGCAGAAAGTGCTCTGAAGCCATAACTAAACTGATGTTCATGGAACACAGAGGCCTTAAAAAATGGCAGATCCCACTCTAAATCAAATCTGGATATATAAGGTATCAGACTATATACATGAGGTAAAGTGCTTTAGGTTAAAGATCTTTATTGAATGTCCGTACCACATCAAAAGACATTATTTCTCAGACCGTAAAGATAAATTTGTCTGATTTTAATGACCAAATTTGTATCTGGACCTCTTGAAAGAAATTCTCTTACCTGGAATTCACTGGGGGAACCCACAAAATACGCTGCATGTACAGATTGCAAAAACAATTGGAAATATGCAGGTAACTGTTCATTCTCTTCACAAAAATTTCATGAAACCCAGAGATTTGACGTGGTCAGGTGGCCTACCTTTGGCACCCAAATTTGCCTGTGTTGACTTCTCTGTGTGACAGATGAAGTCAGAGGACAAAACTAATCCCTTGCTTAGTAGATTAAAATATTTTGCCTCCCATGCAACTGATCTTGGGCCACAAGGCAGCCAGCCCATTCTGGCTGCTCAGTGGAGGAATAATTTCAGCCACAGAAAATTGTTACTATTGCTCTCTCTAATAATGTCCTGGGTGGTACTCTCTCCTAGATGACTTGGGATCATGAAAAAAGTTGCTTACCTCACAAAGTGAATTGCCTAAATAGTTTAAATTGCGGGGGGGGAGGGTTGTTTGTTTTTTTCCTGGTGGGCATCAATAAACGATAATCATGGTGTGGGAGGGGGGGTGGATATGACACCTCAAAGATTAATCTCCCGAGGTCCCTTCCAGCCCTAGTGTCTATGAAATCTTTGAAAATTAATAAACAAGATAAATATACATTAAATGAAAATAGAGACTTGGCAATTCTGGCAAAACACTGCCTTTAACTTTCACTGAGAGCTGCTGTTAAAATGGTTAGTAAAGATAACAGAGATTTCCACATAATTAGTCAGTATCTAAAAAAAACCCCACACAATCTCTCTCTCTCTCTCTCACACACACACACACACACACACACACACACACACACACTCACACACACACACACACACACACACACACACCCCTCTATTTATACTAACCAAGATATATTTTCAACGAAACATCACAAAAATTCAAAGAAAAATTAAAGGTTATTTCATTTGGAAGTGTGAGTGAAGTCTAGCATAATGGCTGACAAGCCCTAAAGGTAATGCTGTTGGGATGGACTATTTTGAAAAGCACAGTTCCAGCTGTTTAGAAAGTCACTCAGGTTTTAGTCAGCACTCAAAACTTCATGCAGAAAGATATTCTTTATTCATAGTCAAAGGCAGAGCAATTTAACTAACTTGTATCCATCCTAGATCATGCAAATGTAATTATACTGTAACAACTATACAATTTTCTCAAGCAGCAGCTCTCCCACCCCATTTAAACTAACTAAATGGTATATTTGTCCTTACTCAAAGACAGTGATTCTCAGCTAGGGTGCTGGGGTACCCTGGGGTTCCTCTAGATCCTTTGAAGGGTGCCAGAAGCGTAAGTAGATAAGTCAGGCGATTAGCTCATCCTTTCTTGGCTGTCCCCCTGCCCCTGCTTCCTGGCCCCTCTGCAAGGAGGTATGCAGTGTAATAAGTTAGTTTTTAAAATAGGGTGTCAATTCACAGAAGTTATGGAGGGGTGTCTGGGGTTTAATAAGGGGTGCTTGAGCCTAAAAACATTGATAACCACTGTCCTAAGACAAGTGATAGTGTCTTAGAAATATTATTTTGGTCAATAGTTAAGGAGTAATTTAAGGAAAATAAAGGCCAAAAAAAATAGACTTGTTGAAATTATTTGTACATGTATCAGTACTAAGAATAAATATTTTAAAGTAGAGATTCTATGGTGAGAAAGCTGAAATAGACTTGGTAATAGAGGACACCTAGTGGCCATTAGTGATAATTGTGCATGTCTATAAAATTGTCAATACTATTAGTCTGTATTTGCAAGTTTATAATAGACTCGGCTGTTAATTGTCTTCCAACTCATTCCGTGTTTTGCTGTGTCAAATAAATAATTGCTATTTCAAGTAACTCTAAATCTGTGTAACAAATGGACCCAAAAATAAGCTGGTTTTTAAGGGAAAGTGTGTTTAGTTCATGCAAGTTTTCAAAATTTTAGAATTCTCTCTTTGCTAGCTTTAGTAAGATTTACGTTCTCCTTATATATTTGTCTTCAAGATGTGCCGTCAGCTCCATTTCAGGTTCAGCATCTGATACCAGTTATTTTTCTTCATGAGACCTGAAGTCCTATTATCTCTCTACACATAATTCACTGCCAAAGAAAATGAAACAATATTTTTAAGAGAACTGAATAACTCTGTAACCTTTAACAGCATGTGCAGCTACATAAAGACAATGTTATAACTAATCAAAACTCATGCCTCAGGCAGAGAGACTAATGCAGGGAGAGCAATGAAGAAAATGAAACAATGAGACCTTTAAAACAATTTAATAAGGTAAATTGGCCTTTTTCAGATGTATTTTGGGATTGTGAAGGAATCATCACTTGCATAACTACGCTATTTCCCCATCTCATAATTAATTCTATCAAAATGTTTTTCACTTTCATCTGAAACAGTTCTCTCATATTGATCACTGTCCTAGTGAAGGAACAACACTGTGTAATTATTAGTCCAAATCATGAGTGACACGACAGTGGGTATATCTGCACATGCACTTTAATGCACATTAAAGCATCACAAAAAATATCATGCTCTTTATATAATGTGCATTAAAATAGGATAATGCCCCTTTTTCTAGTACTTCACAATGGATTTACTAGTTTTAATGAACATTACATTACCTAAAACATATTAATGAACATGTAGAAGTACCTGCTAACACTGATGTTTTGAGTTCTAATCCCAATCCAAATTACTGTCCTCTCTTTTAAAATCAAAACTTGTAGATATTGAACCATGAAGAGGGAAAAACATAAGCATTATCAAGTTTAGCTCAGATATTCCTAAAACAGTATTTGAGGCTAAGTGAAGCTTTGGACCCTGATTCAATTTGGTGGAGATTTGGTCCAATATGGTGGCCAAATCTCCAAATCCGAATTGAATCAGAGGACCCTTTAATCTCTCTGAATCAAAACAGAACCCTCTGAATTGATTCAGAGAGAGTTGGAAAGATTCCAAGATTCTCAAAGAGACAGTTTTAATGTTTTTTTTACATACATCTAGGTAGCAGGGGCTCATGAATGCTGAGATCCTGGGGTGCATGGAGTGTCCCATGGAAGCACAGAGGGCTGCCAGCACACTTGGCAGCAGACCCAGAAGTGGACCAGAAGCACTTGTGGTCCACTTCTGGGTCCGCTAGGGAGTGCATGGAGGGTGGGGGGGGCTGCACCCTGGCTTGCTGACTGGTGCCTCCTGGGTCGGGGGGCACCTGGGGTCCCCCTGTGGGCAATTGCCAAGCCAGGGAGATGCGGGGGAGGGTTGACTTCTGGTCCACTTTCATGTCTGCTGGGGAGTGTACCTAACCTCTCTTTATACATGTTAAGATACTAGCATATTTCCATGTTGCATACAAGCAAAAATATACTTAAGCCAGCAATAATCTAAATCACACAGGGAATTTTGCTGTTGAAAATATAGGCAATTATTTACATACCCAAGTGGTAAAGTTCAAACCTGCATTCCTCTACTTACCTAGCACCTCATCCTGTTGGACTTGAAAATTCACTATGTTCCTAGAGCTCCAAGAATTTCTCTAGTCTTGGCAGTGTTGACTAGCTCAGCATCTATTTATCTTTTAAGCCTAATTGGGATCCAAGATCTAGAGAGGACGTCTAGTAGAAACACTGAGCAGAATGTATTAAGTAATCTAAATTTATTGTACAAAACATTTAACATAGCTGTTATTAAAAGCATCTGTATTTTGCACTATGCCTTTGAGACATGATCACCACACTGATTATGTTAAGTAAGACAGCACACAGGACAACTCAAGAATGTGAGAATAGAGATTAACTATGGGGTGGGACACTATTTGAAAAGATATTTTAGGGAAGGGGTTTTGCAAATGAGAGCAGAAATATTTTAAAACATTCAAATTGCAATTTTACCTACAAGGATTAATTAATAGCTATGCATCTGATGAGCGTCTCAGAAGTAGTCCCATTGATTTCAGTAAAGTTGCTTGTATTAGTAAGGATTATTCACTTAGGTAAAGTTATAGTATCTGGCTATATTAATATACTGTTTGAACAAGGGGAATTGATTGAGAATAAGAGGTCCAGCTCCAGTTACTGGAGACAGTCAAAAAATTGCTCATCAACTTGAATAGACAGAGACCCAAAGTAATGAGCAACTAGCTTTACACCTCAAATATTAGATAAATATCCTTTTTAATCTAGCTCCAGGAAAAGGTTTTTGATGAAGAAATTAAATTAAAAATTAAAATGATCAGACGGCAGGAAAACAGACCTTATGATGAGAGGCTGAGAGCAATGGGGCTATTCAGCCTGCAAAAGCGCAGGCTCAGAGGTGATCTGATGGCCACCTATAAGTTTATTCAGGGGTGCTCATCAGGATCTGGGGGAATGACTGTTCATCAGAGCCCCAAGGGATGACAAGATCAAATGGTCACAAACTCCACTGTGACCATTTCAGGCTGGACATAAGAAAGAACTTCTTCATTGTCCAAGCCCCCAAGGTTTGGAACAGACTGCCACCTGAGGCGGTTCAAGAGTCCACTTTAAACGCCTTCATGACACATTTGCATGCTTATCTTGCTGGGCTCCTATGATCCCTGCTGACTTCCTGCACCTGGGGCAGGGGGCTGGACTTGATGATTCTCCAGGGTCCCCTCCAGCCCTAATGTCTATGAAATCTATGAAAGTCTATGAAAATTATGAATCAATATTTTTTCTTCCTTCTCAAAAGGAAGAGCTGCTACCTGATAAAAGTATAATAATTAGCCTCTACAAAGAACATAGAGCTTTTGTTTGCACCATTACATTGCATATGCCAAGAATTTATGGTCTCAGAGACTTAAAACAAATAAACAACCTCCCCTTCCCCTACAAAACCATGACAACCACTACCACAACCCTAGTAAACTGCTTTAAACTGATGGAAAATTCTCTTGAAAAATCTCAATTCTAGTCCTTCCCTGAGCTAATCTCAGATTTGGGATAGGGACAGACATTAAAAAAGCCTGAATGTAAATTGATTCAATCTTTGAAGGTTAGTCTAACCTGCCTAGGCTGAATCAGTTTGTAACCACACGGACATCTCCCCTGAATTGAAAAAATGCAGGCATATGCCTGCAGGGCTCAGGCTAGAAGCTGGGGGTCCTAAAGCAGCCTTCCCTACCCTTCCACAGTGCTGAGCTAAGAGTGGCATGGCCAGGCTCTGGCAGGACACTCTGATTAGGGAGGGGTCCCCTCCCCCCCGCTTGCTGGTCTGCTGGGATTTACACAGCTTTTACCTACACGGCAGGGAGTTACACAGGGAGAATTTATCAGACCATAAGCAAAACGAAAAGATCTCTCGTTAGTTCAAACTCTTCATAACCAACTTTTTTCCAAGGAGGGACATTACCTGTTGATTAGCTCCAAACAAAGAGCCCTAAGTCAACACTGTCCTGTCTACCTTTGTTACATCTCCCACAGCCTGGACCAGACCATAGCCAGCATGTGGTATGCTAGCTAATGCTGAGAGGTGACTATCCAAGGTAGAAGGGAGTGGGGAATCCCTGCTGAAGCAGGGGGTGGGGGTAGGGGTAGGGAGCAGGAGGAAGCCAGGCAGATGCCCTGTACCTGCTGTCTCTGCTGGTGATGCAGCCAGGGAGCAGAAAGGAGGGGCCAGCCCTGCTGGTCTGGAGCAGACAGCAAAGCCCCACCCAGCATTGCAAAGCATCTGGGATGCCGGAGGATTCTGATTTAACTAAACCAGAAAGGGATCTGGGACTGATATTGCATAAATCAGCTTGACCCAAATCAGTTAAGTCAGATACTACATTCAACCAGGTTTCTCTCAAAATGATTTCAGCTATTTTCAAACTGGTTTATGTGCACTGAACATCTGTTCCTTTACAGGTTTAAACCAGTTTCTGATCACTTAAACCGGTTTGTGTGTAATGTCTGTCCCTGGCCCTGTGGTCAGGTTCTAGCCTCTATTAAAAGTGAACAAAACTGATAATCAATGTCTTAGTGACTGGTCTTACTCTAGTTACTTCCAGAGACCTATCAGAAATAGTTTGAAATCTCACCAGAAAGGTAAAGAATTAAATGAGTGTTAAGCATGACCTAGCATATAACTATTAATCCTAAATGACCAAAAATTTATATGTGTTTAAGCAAATGAATAGAGCCATGAACTAGTCAGTAGTTAAGTATATACTTATGGATTTTCTGTATTCAGCTCTGTAAGGTAGCCTCAGAAGTATTACATTGTCCTTTGAACATGCTTCAGGAAAGCTCATATTTCTGTTACCTTGACTGTATTGTAGTTCTGTGTTCACATTCAATCTCTCCTATTGCAAACTTAATTAAGACTATTTTACTGGTTAAGAATTAGTACTGTACAGTTACCAGCAACCACAGAGGATTCAATTCTGCAGTATCTTTGTAGAACACTTATAATAAAGAGCATTGCATATATTAAACTCTCCAACAGGGAAGCTATTTCAAATTTCTCTCCTTTTAGTTTAAATGGAGCAAATAAGTTTTCTTTTATTCCAGCATGATCAGTCAGTTCTCAGAAGCCACAGCATCATATCTGACCAAAATCAAAGGCAACCTTTTTTTCTTTACTTTCCAAAGAAAAGCCCAGTTGAGTGCCACCTGTATCTCCTTTATACAGAACCAGCATTAGCTGATTAGTTAATTAGTCAACTAGACTCCACTAGAGCAGAAGGAATGGTGCATTCCTATACTATATTGCCAATTTTATTATTTTTTAACATTTTAGCTTGAAGCCATGACCCAGACACGCAAACAATGGAATTAATGGTGTCCACATTATTATTCTATAATACGGATTTATTTCCAATTGTAATTATGATGCAGTCACAGTCACAGTTTATAACATAATGGAAACATTGCCTAAAGTTCTAAGCATTCTGATTAAATGTTATATAATTTGTTCATTATGGTATCACTGATTCTAGCCACAATAATTTAGTGATAATTAAAATAGTTTGCATGAAAATCAAACAATTACCTCTGGGAGAAGATGTAAACCTATAATAATCCATTCGATTATGTTTCAGAAGTGCTTTGATATAAAAGTCTTTCAAGTACTTTAAAATCAAGATACTTGCACTCATTAGAGTTCAGAATTATGGGACTTCAGACAGCATACAAAAAGCAGTCAAAGTTGTCTGTACCGATCTTTGAAAGACTTAAATGGATTAGTTGCAGGCCCTGATTGTGTAAATACATGCACATATAATTTATGCTGTCTGTGTAGTCCTATTCTCATGGCACATAAAGTTAGTATCTCTGTTTGAATGAGTACCTCTGTAAGTGACTGGCCAGTGACAATACAGCTGTCATTCTTTTTTTAGACATTTCAGAAATGTACTGCTGAACAGATCTAGGAAAAAAAACTTTTCGAATTTTTTTTTAGTTCATTTTACCTCTTTTTTAAATCTCTGCAAGAATTTGCTTACAGGTGGATTTGTCATGCTCTTAAATGCATTCAGTATTAACAATTATTTGACATACTAGGAACAATTCTTGATTCAAGATAGTTTACAAGCAATTTCTTACAAAAATTCCAAATTTGCTGTGCTACTTTGGTATGTCTGGGCATGTAAGACATACCATAAAGCATTTATATTTCTGTTCTAGAGGCACATAATTCCTAGAACAAATTTTCCACCATGAATACATGCCTTTGTGAAATCAGGATTCTCTTTCTGTGAATTTTTAACAATACACTGTATCCTTGGTTGTCTGAAGCCCTTTGGAAAAAAAACACCAAAAAAAAAATTGAGTAACAAAAGTTATAGGAATAAATAAAACTTTAGCTTCTTTAGAGAAATTATGCATGTTTACACATGATGCATTGTATAAAACCATAACAATTTAACAGCACACATATTAAATACAATAAAACTTAAAGGAGAACAATCTTATATAACACCAGCACTTACAGGTTACTATATCAAATATAAGTGGAGATGCATATAAATCAAATGTAACTTAAAGAAGAAACAGTTTGTCATACAATATCAACAGTTACACAGTTTGGATAAATTTTATTTACATAAATTATTTTCACAAGTGCATCTGCCAAGAATTCCCTCATCCGTTTACTTAAGAGAAGTAAAAATGAAACTGAAATTTAAAACAATGTTCTAAAATTCTAGCAAATATTTTTAATGTGACTTGGGGTTTTTTTGCTTGTTTCCTGGAAACTATGATGAGCCAGCACAGATAGAAAAGCTCACATGACCGTACCAAGCTCACAGATAGAAAAGCTCAATGCTGTACCAAGATCCTCAACCTGTCTCTAGACAACTTAGCATGGGTACTAGAAGCAGTAGAGCAGAATTAGAGCTGTACTTCAACTGGATTGAACTGGAAAAAAATCAAAAAAGCAGTTTCAAGTTGATACAAAATGTTTCATTCAACCCAAATGATTTCCTTTTCAGCTTATTTACCCTCTCCCTTTTTTTTTTTTTTTACCTTTTTGTTTTTAAAATTTCAGTTAATTTTGAAATTAAATAACTGGTTTAAAATGAAAAGTAAAAGTATTTCATTTGGAAAATATAAAAACAAAATTTTTAACTTTTCCAAATTTACTTCCCTTTTTTCGTCTAAAACTGTTTATAGAACTTACCCCAAATGAGCATATAGATTCTTTTCCCCTGAAACAAGTTTTCATTTAACTCCAATTCTGGTCGTGGCTGTAGAGTTATCTGATAAAAGCTTTTTATAAGATGTAGCTCCAAACTGGGATAACTTCTCTGTCCCTTCACTGCTCTGAGGAAATGTCAGACCATTGTATGGTCTATTACAAAGACATAAAGGTACAACTGTCAATTGCAAGACAATTCAGGGATTCATGAATAAAAAGCTGATTACAAGTCAAGCTGTTTAAAAAAATACAGAATTATCACAGTGTTAAATCTTTGAATATTTTTGTGAAACAAGAGATGCCACCCTAGAATACCCCATTAGGATGTGTAAGGGCTAACTTCAAGTCACTGCTCTGCCTAGTTCAGACCATCAAGATTATACCACCTCTGTGACAAGTGCAGGGCTGCTGTTGAGATGCATGTACTCATTTATTTCCACTCTGCTCATACGAAATCCTAGAAATGTAGCAGAGACACCCCAAAGTGTCCATAAGCCCATACCTAGAACCACCCCAAGGCTCTGTTTTAAGTGAGTTTATTGACATGAGTTGTAGGCTCAAGAGCTGAGGTCTCTAAGGCAACTACATTGCCTCATTCTGCATTTGGCACATGCCAAGTAGGAGAAAGTGGGAAAAGTATACTTCTGAGTCATGGTCCCACAGTTGACACAAAGGCAATGTAGATAAGGCTGGAGTGCCAGGCCTGCTCTGTCTGATGCAGTAGATAATTAAATATCTCCCTAAGGGAATCTGGATTTAAGACCTGGCTCCAAATCTGGCAGTGGCTTAAACCTGGATCTCCTACAAGTAGTTGAGTGATGACCCTCTCTTCTCCTTTCCTTTTTGATGCTGGAAGGTGCCAGTTCCTGCACTCAAAGCAGAGGATGCAATTAGGTCTGCCTGCAGAATGCAAATGGAGTCAGCTATTTGTGTCCTCCCCTGCCTTGTGTTCTCAACAGCTACAGAGTCTGGCTGTAAGTTTATACGCATTTCTGTAAAGTAAACATGTTACTGACAGCTGCTTAGACAGAAATGTAGAAAGCAAATTATGAATAGGCCATGCTAATTACTGAACTTGGTCACAGTGGCCTTCCACAAACAGTACTGAACTGACTTGACAGGCTAATGACTTCAATGTAGCATCCAATAATAAAAAGACATAAAAGCAATTCAGACACTAATTTGTATACATTTCATATGTTTATCTTTTGTTTAAATAAGCAAAGCTGATCTGCTAATCATTATCGTGAACTGCTTTATTCTGCCTTTTTCTTCAGGGGCTCATACATGTCTAAATCCTGTTAATGAGATGTAGTTAGCCGGGTTAGTCTGAAGTGAAGTAGAAGATGGGGCCTGTCCTCTCACAGCATCTGAAGAAGCAAGCTACAGCTCACAAAAGCTTGTGCTACACACATGCATACACACGTTGGTTAGTCTATAAAGTACAAATCTACCCTGCCTTATACTTAACTCTTTCTAATGTCAATACAAGTTTTAAAAGAGAAAGCTCTGTAAAATCAAGGTTTCTATAGAATAGACCTCATTTTAGAACATGGTTCCTCTTTCTTTTGAAAATATCCAGAATTTTTCTTCTAATCCTGCACAAAAAAAAGTTAGGGGAAAATTTCCCTTTGGAGCCTAAATGGCAGTTTTTCAAGTCATGTACCTTTTTTGGTTCTGCCTCTGAACTGTGGGCTTGTAAGTATGTGTGTATAGTAGTTTAATTATGCTCAATAGGCACACACACACACACATAACCAGAAAAAATATGCAGAGGAGGAAGGCCTGAAAACATTTAAGCTCCAGTAACTAAAGAGTTACGGCACTGGCCCAGAAAGCTGAAGATGGGTCCTAGGATGCTGTTTGCCCAGAGGGGGCTTGAAACTGCATCTCTCTGATTTTTTTTTTCATTTAAAAACTGGAAACTGATCATCCTGGTGAATTTGTATATTTTCATCAAAATAGTTTCACTAAAACATTTTGACCAGATTCAGTTTTTATGATTGCCATAGGAGATAGACAGATGGTGACCAAATAAATGTCTAAATGGGATTGAATAGCTCCACACATGACATGGACATGCCTGAAGTAATGCTGATACAATGTATCAGAGGACTGGGGTTGGGAATCAGAATAAACAACATTTTATGGATTTATAGTTATGTCTTAGGCCAGGGGTGGGCAAGCTCTGGCCCATGGGCTGGACCCGGCCAGCGGTGGACTCCATTTCCCAGCAGCCCCTGCCCATGTGGCTGGAGCTGGTTTACATGGAGACCACAGCAGCAGCCATGCTATGATAGCATGAGGCCGGGGTTTCCATGGAGACTGGTCCCAGCAGTGCTAGCAGACAGCAGCAACACCAGCCTCTTCCTGGTGGGGGACTGAGGGATGCTAAGGGGGGGCTGTGCTGCAGGCAGGAGCAGGGCGGGCTCAGCTGCTGCCATCTGATGGCTGTGCAACTGAAAGGGGTGGCTACGGGGGACTACGGGGAATTTGGGGGTGGCTTTAGCCCCCCAAACCTCCTAGCACCACCCCTGCTGGCTGGGTGCACAGCAAGGAGGGGAGCTGCTCTGAAGCCTGACTGGGAGAGGTCACAGCATGGTCCAGAGTCCAGGCAGAGCTACGATCTGCAGGCTGCATGCTCCAGGCAGCGGCATGCAGGCAGTAGATCATGGCTCGGCCCTGGCTCTGGACCATGCTGTCCGCTGCAAGGAGCCAGGACAGAGCCTCGGTCTGCTGCCTGCACATCCCTGCCCAGGGCATGCAGAATGCAGATCACAGCTCTGCCCTAGTTCTGGACCATGCTGCAAGATCCCAGCTGGACTCTGGAGCAGCTCCATGCTCTGCCGAGTGCCCTGCCAGTGCGGCTGGAGCCAGTCTCCACAGAAACGCCAGTGTTGTGCTATCACAGTGCAGCTGCTGCTGAGGTCTCAATGGAAACCAGCTCCAGCCATGCAGACAGGGGCTGCCGGGAAATGGAATCCGGCCACCAGCTGCATCCACCATTTTACCGATCTGTGTCTTAGGCCTTTGTTACACCTTACGCTGTGAGCCACACAAATGTTGATCAGTGTTAATGCTAGCTTGAGTTTGGAGCAGTGACAGGTTTAGGCCAGCAGGGACTTGGAGGACTGAAAAGTCAGGATCCCTCCCCCGCCCTTCCAGGCTTCCTCCGTGGGGATTCCCTGGTTCCCCTCCCCCTCCAAGGGGCTCTCCCCACCCCACATTCCTCCTCTATCTCTCTCCACCACTTAGGTGTAACTATCCATTCTGTCTGTCCCAAAGGCCCAGGTAAGGAAGTGTTAACCTGCCTGCCCAAGCCCTTCTGATGGGCTGCTGCTCTTCTCTGGACAAAGCACACCCAGATGGCAGCAACAGTGATGGCAGCAGCCAGGCAGGTGGGTTAATGTTTCCTTGCCTGCTCCTCCAGGACAGACAATGTGGACAGTCACAAGTAAAGGGAGGGGAAGAAGCAAGGAGAGCAGTTGGAAGGAATCTCTGGGGAGTAGGAAGGGGGAAGTGGGCCCAATCCGGGCCAGTAGGTGGGGGAGGGGGGTCTTGTGGGATATTTACACTAAGTTGCATCTTAAAGTGAATGCACCTTAGTGTAAAATAAGCTGTGTAACATAGGTCAGAGACAGTCCTGCCCTGGAGTTGCCTACCTTTGAGCCACATATGGAGTGCTTAAAATTATTGTCAGGTGTTAATGCATGGAAAATCCAGGTGTTAAGAGCTGAAGGAGCCACCCAAAATTACTCTGTAACAAGGACCCGGTTTGAAGGTTTCCTACTGACTACTGGCTAAATTTCCAGATACTATTTTCATTATGCAATGTTGATAACATTTACAAATGTAAATAGGTTATAAGCAATTGCATGCACAGTTCTAGATATAGATATATTCTTATCTATTTTATATACATAAATGTAGAAACCATGTTAAGGCTTTTTAGGAATGTGGTCCTATGAATCTAACTAAAAAAATATGACCTTACTAATGACTAGATGGGTGATCTTTCCTAACGTAACAATAGGGTGTATTTACACATGCTTCATGGTGGCAGGGGGAGTGTTTTAATTAGAGCAGCTCTTGACCCCATAGCATCTTGTATATTCATTGTTTGATGAGCTTTAATTAAATCACCCCCACTGCCATTTTGGTATGCAGGGATGCTGAATACATGTAACACCACAGCTGCTGGAGCATTCTAATTAGAATGCTTCAGCAGACTGGATTAGCTCCAATGTGTTCTAATTAGAATGCATCAGAGCAGACATCAAGCATGTGTATAGGTGCCCATAATGACTATTTTCAAATATGAGGAATGCAAGTGATTTTAAATACTTTATAGGTTTGGGTTTTTTTTTTTTAAATCAAACTAATGGATTCATTAGAATACTTATTAAAATATATAATTCTAGGGACTTGTAAAATAAAATGAATAAAATATTATGTTAAAGTTACTGATATCCAAGAACCAGAGAGTTCTATACAGTATTATTTATATTTAAACTTCAAAACCTAAGTCTTAATTTAAACAGTTTTAATGACATTTACAGACTGTTCTAAGACTTTTAGATTTCATGCTCTTTGAAATGAAAATATAATTTTAGTTATTTAACAGGGTAGCATATCTTGGGAACTCTACTCTCTTTCATGAAGTTTCTAGTTTAAAAGATAAAACTACTTTAATTACTCAATAGCAAAACTACAGATCTGAATATCATGTTACTTGGGAATATTTAGAAATAATTATTAATTTTGAAACTTTTGCCCTTGGCACCAAATATTTTTTCATTGATCAAGTAAACTGTTTGATCAAGCCAAATGCATCATTTTACAGTGACTTAATCTGAAATTTTTTTTTCTGCTTTAGCATATTATTACTTATTATCCAAATGCCAGGCATGAGAAACTGTCCAAAATGATACCATATTCTGCTCAAACTTTTATCTAACCCCAATATTTTTGCATGGTGTTTACCCTGTTTTAAATTTCTAAAGTTTCCCACATTCCAAGTGTTTGCTATATTTTAGCCTTGCTTTTTATTATAAAACACTTTTAGCAAGACTTAAAAGTCCAAGATAAAATATGAAAAGTGCCTACACTGACTGATATAGCCTTCTGTCTAAAAAGCTACGTTTTAAACTTTGGCATTGCATGCTGATATAAAAACAAATATGGCCATGAAAAGTTCAATAGTATCTCAAACACACACATACACACACTCATGCATGCACATGCTGGCATGGACACATGTAAATATGTTTCATGCAACAGAAATGCACAGAATTTGTGAGGGGGGTTTACCTTCCAGCACACATAGAAAGAGAGCAAAAATCTATTCCAAACCAATTCAAGGCTGCTATTTGGCTCTTGAGTTTTCATTTTCTACACAGAAGTAAGCCCTGAACATTTTTAATTTTTAATTTGAACTGCAAAAGAACTATCCATTGAAATGCAATGAACATTCACAAGCTTAGGGTTGAGCATTTACTTAAGCACCCTGGTGACTCGAAGAATTCAGTGGTTCCACATCCACTGTCCACACCCATAAGTATTAGCCATTCCTTTCCATGCCCCCTGCTAAACTGGTTTATATGGAGCAAATGAAGACACTAGGTTTGCTTCTTACTCCTAGTCCCTATGGGCACATCTACACATGTTGCTATGGTAATGTGTTACTGAGCCATGATTTAGTAGTTCCAAAAGGAAATACTAAATAATGGTGCAGTAATAGGCCGTACTGCGCCACATCCACAATGCATGGTTATTTTTAGCAGCTACTTTACCATAACGGCACACTATACCAGAGATGCTGTCACCATAGTGCATTGCTATGGCAACATAGCGCCAGGTGTAAATGCACCCTCTGTGTAGCAGATGTACACTTGCCAGACTTCCATGTAATGGAAACAACAATTCTTTCATGTTTCTCCTGACATTTACTGCACAGTTAATTATTTACTGCATAGACATTTACTGCACAGTTAATTATTCAACAGTGCAGTAAACATCTCGTGTAGATGCGCCTAGTTTATCTATTGACTGTGACTCATAACCACATCTTATTTTCTGACACCAGGCCTGTGAATGGCTACATGGCATCTACATTTTCACATTTCATATCGAAGTTGTGACTGCTGACCCAGAACACAGTGCAAGGATGGTCAATTGTGCTGACTCATCTCTTGAATTCATTTTAAGGTCTGCGAGGCTGCTGGCAGATTACATGTTTTCGCTTCAGAAACTATTCAAATTATTATTATTTAGATTTATATCCTGCCCTACCAACCCAAAAAAGACTCAGGGCAATTTAAAGTGATCTTCCTTAATTCTGATTTAGTTAAAATGTGCTTATTAAACAGACAGATCCATTATAAGAACATAACGACTGATGAGTACAAAAGTAAAGAAAATGAAGGAATTGTAAGGAATGCTTTTTAAGACAATTACAAGACAGAAAACAATATTCTTATGATCTAATCATTTGAAGCAATAGACATTGCTATTTACAACTGAACCTTTTCCAAAACCTGTCTAAACACAGAAGGTACAGATATTGAAATTAATTCAGGTTTCAAAACAGTGCACTAAGCTTCTGTAAAACCCTAAGTGGTTTATTTCAGTTGAACTTATTCTGCTACCTGATTAATTTAAATTGAAATAAGCAACTCTTACAATGAAATAAACACTGACACACAAACAGTTTATACACAAACATGCCTGCAGTTAAACAAATACAAGTCTGTGTGCTGATAAGGCCTAACTTCCTGCACAGTCCACTTTATTTTCCTTGAAATTCACTTATTATCTGAACAGAAAGAAGCAAATAACTCTGGTCTGCAGTTCAGTACAGCAGAGGATATAATATAGCATTCCAGAAGAGACATTAGGGTTAAAAGATCACCGTGATGTTCAAATTGCAAAATGTCAAGAAAGACATTTCTTTTATTTTCCTTTCTTATTTAGGTCTTGCTCCAGTAGCCCATACACATTTAGATAGCATTCTTCCTTCAGCTGTTCAATTAATTCCAATAAAACTGGTGAAGGAGTAAGGCATACTTATGTAAGAGCCGCTGGATTATATCATTAATAGTTTGTTCTTTTTTGAGTACTTTTTTTAGTATCTCATACATCTGCAGAAGCTATGCAGGAGTTTCAGACAAAAAGAAACATGCCTGAGTTCAAGAGTCTCTTCTGCTTTCCCTTTGGCCATCTGCCTGTGAAAGATAAAGGCAAGTGGAAATAAAAAAGAAACCAAAAAAAAAAAATCCATGACAGTGTATTTTTCAATGAATAACTGTTGGTGCCTCTCCTTTCAGCTACTTTGTGCTTTTCTTCTTTAAACAGTTGTTGGAAGTCACTGCCACAAACCCAAGCGTCATCCTTCTAGGGAGCAGCACGCAGGAATTTTACCATATAGTAAACAAAGTTTCGGTAGCTCTCCAACATTACTACACTTAGAAAAGAGCAGGTAAGAGGAAAATCTTCATTCTTAACTGGTGTAAAACTGAAGTAACTCTAGATCCAGGTTCATACCAGTTTAAGTGAATTGTGAATCTAGCCCTCAGCCAATCAATATAAAGTCCAATTTGTAGAACATATACACAGTAATAGCCAAATGTTGTCCCCAATGCCCAGTAAAAGCAGTATTAATTAAGCAATAGTTTTAAAAACATAGATTATTTTGTGGGGATATTTGGTCTGATTAAACATTTAAATGCTCTCTGCATCCCAATTTGTATTGGTGATAATTAGTGTTTTGGCCATTTAGCCCAGCAATACAGATGTGTTCTCTCCAGAACGTGTTTAGTGCTTTGTTCAGCTGATTTTTACATGCCCCTGGTAATGATCTGCCACCACTATCACTGCAGTTAACCACAACCACTGTCCTACTTACATTCCATTTCGACTCCCCTCCTGCCCCAGTGGGGTACAGGAGATACACTCTGACTTCTTAGTTTTTCTGTTCTCATATCCTCACCAGAGAATTTCACCATTATGTTGTCCATTATCAAATTACATCTTCCTGCCATTACAGATTCTTTGGTATAAAGTGCCCCCCTCCATCTCTTGTTCCCTTTAACTCTCTCTTGTATAAAATGAAGCAGTATGAAAAGCTTCCCATTGCATTGTTATGCCCACTGGGTTATAATCTCAGGCATTAATTTTAGCTCCTCATATTTATTCTATGAAGTCCTTGCACTTGTGAACAGGGAGTTCAGTGCATTAACAAGATATTTTTCTATATCAGAACAACTTCTGTCTCGTTCCATATATCAAAAGTATGGCAGATTGTTTATATTATGCAAAAAGTTCCAACTCTATCCTGTTCCCTGCTGGTGTAAAGATACTCTAAGCTACCCGTTTTGAATTCAAACGATAGGTTCCTTTTTAAAAAACAGATACCCCCTAAACAAATAGTCTCCTCTCTTCATACTTATCCCCAAAACACAAAAACCCATTCTCTTTGGTATCACGTGTCTATCATCTGATGTGCAGTACTAGTAAGTTTTTGCATCTTTGTTGCCAGTTTTTATGAGGAAATTGTTATGGTATTCATTACATGCTAGAGCCCATTCAATGTTAACACAAGGATTGCAAATGCCTTCATCTGTTTTATCAGGAGACCTGATTTTCCTAATCTGCTTTGAATGTTTTAGCAGGATAAACCATGAAAACAAAAGATATGTTTCTTAGGTGTTTCATTTGTATGAAATATTCTAGTAGCAACTTGTATAATGACTGTGCAACTTGAAGAACAAAACCTCTTCAAAATTATCTTTAAACTTCCAAGCATTAATGACCACCTGTTCTCAGGATATTTATTGAGATAAACAGAATCCTTCCTTTTAGAAGAGATCACATGTCAGCAGTGGCCTTCAAATGTGACAGTATCCTAAATATAAAATGGGATAGATAAAATGATCAGAATGGTTTAACTAGTGCAAATATAGAAGTAATATAGCAGTGGTATAGCTGAAAAATTCCTGGCAAACATTTCTTAATTTGATATTGTTTAAATTTAAATTTAGCTATTATCTTAATTAGTCACTTGCCCTTCTTTGAAGTACCTAAAAATGATAAGAAGCAGTAAGTCTCTTGATACCAAAAATCAAGAAAGGGAACATACAAGTACACATGGTAATTTTTAGTTATAAAAATTGTTCCAACACTTCTATTATAAACCTTCACCTCAAGGATTTCTTACTTATAAAAGGAATTTCCGAACCAGAGTTAAACTAAATATTCAAGGTCCAGAAATAATGTGATCAATTGATATTTAAAGGATATGATGTTAGAATTAGGACAATAAAAAAAAAGAAATTTAATGACTTTGGGTCCCAGTTTGTGCTTGTGCAATCCACTCGATTAAAAAACACAACTTGCAAACGAGTAAATACAGAGTCTGGGTATGAACAGTATTTTTTCCGTCTGTCAACTGCCAGCCATACTTCAAACAATGCATAAATAATATATAAGAATAATAGATTTATGTATTTTAACTCTTTTTCATAATCTGTTATTGTATACTTTTAAAGTAGCTATAGAACACGTGGTAATTAAAGTGATTAAAACTAATTTTAAAGTTGATCAAAGCTAATTCTTACCCAACTGAAAACACCTATAAAAAAAAAAATCTGAGAGAAAAGTGAGGGAAATCCTGGTGCTTGAGTTATTTAAAACAGAGTGAAATAGAAGATTAGAGAATATCCTGTGTAAGCCAATCCTACATAGATAAGGGATGGTTAGGATATTACCTAAGATTTTACCTTTACAAATTTCTCTCATTTCCAGGAGAAAAATTCCTTCCTCAGTCCTACTGGAAGTCAGTTGACTCATTTAAGTAAATTTGCAAAAAATAGTCTGACAGATTATCAATGATCGGTGAACAGATGTTGAATGACTATTGAGAGTGCTCTGAATACATATTTTTAGTTTTATGTTGGGTTTTGACATCCATCCAGTGCTCTGAATGTCTGACCCATGAAGCAATGAATTGATGGTTTACTCATAAGTCTATCCACTTGGACCAAACCCTACTCAACAGCCTTGAAGAAGGCAAAAAAGGTAGATTTAGAAGTATATCTAGAAGGTAACAAATCTGTTGATATATCTCATCAAGAGACAAATACTTAGGACAACTTAAATAGTAAATAGTCAATACACAAAGTTCACGTTTTCATGTATTACAGACAAGTTATATGTATTCATGGGCAAATCCAGAATTTAGAAAAGGGGACGTTCTTATGGCGAGATGCATAATCACATATAAAACAACACATTTTTCTTCAGTTAAAAATAAACTAGAAGTTTTACTAATACACTAAGGGCCTAGGAGTATATTATTCAGTTTGAGATGGCAGCAAAACCAAACATAACTTTATCAGAATGGATTTTAAAAAACACCATTAAGCAGGGCTATGAAATGAGAGCTTCATTACCAGGAGCAGCTAACAGACCACAGAACTGTAGAATGAAGGATAGCTTGACTGGGAAAAGTAAAGACCATTTAAAAGAGACGGTTGTTAACACCTGTGGAATAAAGAATTTAGATGGGATTAAGTACATTATGATGAGTCATGAAGTCAATCGACTCCCTAAATACTGCCTGACTAGAAATGCTGCTGCCACTATGAGGCAGTTGGTTTTAAACTTTGGGTGAAACAGGAATCAAAAGACGTTAGACAAAGAATATTATCATGATATTTGCATATGCTTAACTGAATGGTTTCTGAAACCACAAGTGTTGAGAGGATTGTGCGTTACACTGTGACTAAATGGAGGCATGGCATTTTCATATTGCAATCCTGAAAATAAGTACACTTCCAGATGGCAGAGGATAAATGACAGTACCCAAAAAGACTGAATACTCTGAAATGTTACTCAGTCTTTTAGTTCAGGCAATTAAAGAGTAAGCATACCAGTAAACAGTTGCAAATAGCCTGGTAGCAGCTGTAGCAATACAGTTTAGTGGGTATTATGAAAAAAAAGTCTGTAAAATTGAAAACTATTGTTAGTAACAAACGTTATTCGCAATGTTGGGCTCTGGTGCCTGAAGCAAAAAGTGCACAGTGGGAAAATCACTGATAATACAATTGTTTTGTCATGTTTTCAGCCTAGGGAAGGAATTGGCTTGACCACATTTTATCATTGATAGCTACATCTGTGTTGTCTGTGTAATGAGAATTGTGTCAAGATCAATTGAGGATTCAGATGAAGAAAATGGATTGAAGTAGTGGGGTGGCAAAATGTGCTGAGAGCAATATATTTAAATTTGGAATTGCCAAAGTTAGACAGGGTTGGGAGGCGTTTCAGGGGGGCTTGGGACCACTCCGAGTAGTTGGTCAGCACAAAGGCACCTGTACTTTGTTTTAGTTAATTTTTCTTTGCGGATTTCCACTCCGCTTTCCTTCCAGGCACCTTCCCCAAATTTCAGAAATTCTTTATAAAAGACCCATCAAGAAACATGAGCATATATACAGTTCTTTCACTGAAGTGGCCCTCACATCTTCCCATACTATCTTCTCCCCACGTTTCTGGCATCCTTTTAACCAGCTCCCTGGTATTTTAAATCATCTGTCCATACCTACAGCAGTGTACAAAAGTGTGAATGCACAAATAACAGTGTTACATAGCTGAGCACTAACCTTGCTTTTCTTGAGTCTCCAAAACTTGCACTCTATTATCACTTTATTATTGTGATAGAACTGCATCAAGGGTTGGGACTCTATTTTTCTAAACAACTTCCAATACACATAATAAAGATACTGCACTTGATCCAAAGAAACTCCATGGGACTTTGAGGTGCTCAAAAAGAAGTAGGACCAGGCCCTCAAGGAAACATATACACTGAGCCTGGTCCTGTTTATAACATCTCAGGAAAATGACCTCCATGTCATTGTAGACAGCTGCATTCTTCAGAACGGACTTAGATTTTTCTCTTTTCCAGTTAGCTTTGTTTCTTTTTCCAAGAAGAGATAAATGAGGATGAATTATCTTAAATTATATTCCTTATAATATGGAATTACTGGCCCTTGGTGCTGATTTGCTGAGAGTGAGGTGTCAAGCTCATTTCATAAAAAATAATTTAAACACATTTTAGTCATTACAGATTCTATCAGGTATAATACACAAAGTCCAAAATTTATTTTAGAGTCATGAATGGATTTTTTCAAAGTAGTCAGCTACAGTACCTAGTGGCAGGAAAGTTTCTGTTTACAGCTCCTTAAGTATATGAAGTACTATAAAGACAACTAAAGCTATTCACAGAGCCACAGGCTTAGTGACCACAGCTAATGCTGCTGAGCAGAGTCAGTTCTTATTTCATCAATCTTATTCAGAAAAATGCTGACTGTGACACATGACCATAATGGTTGTCTACTTACAGACCAAGCTGTTTTCTTCTCCCACTAAACTATATTTCCATACCTAAGAAGCTGCAAATAACATAGATGGAGTTTTGGGTTCTTATTATCATCTCCAGATCTGTTTGGTATTTGTAGAGTTAGTTGCTCAGGGTGTGCCGATATGATTTTTTTACACTGCATTTGTTTTTAAAGTTACTTAGCACTATAAGATACACGTTCATTTTGTTGCAAAAGCTTTCTAAAGCAGCTTTTACATTCATAGGTCAAAGAGAGGGTGAGGCTTGTCTAGTGGTTACAGTGCCTGGTTTCAATTCCCAACCACATAAAGTTTACTGCTCTGCTACAGATGTTTTGTGCGATGGTGGAGAAATCATATAGTTGCTTTCTGCCCTGGTTCTCCTATCTGCAAAACCAAGACAATAGCATTTTCCCACTTCAAAGGGTGATAAATACTTTAATGATTGTGAGGATATAGCCCTTAAGTTAGTTACATAGGCTACTTTTGGGATGTGTGGATGAGAGACACTTAGCCAAAATAGTTCCTGGATCCTGTTAATGCACCTGTCACACTTAACAGTCTTTGAAAGGATGGAGCTAGTGTCTTGTAACAAGGATGCTGGATAGACAGAATGAGTGGTGATCAACTCCAGCTGCATTAGGATTGTCTGCAATAAGGCATGTCATTGTTTTTAAGTGTAACAATCAACCTAGCAGCTATGTGGAGGCTAGGACAAATCATGTGTGGCATCGTATCCAGTAAGCAGGCTCATGTCAACTAACTTACTCATCACTATTTAGACCTAATTGAATTTTGAAATGTAAGCAAGCCCTTGGGAGGGCTTGAGCTGCTGTCAACATGACAGGCCCCTACATGACTTTATACATCCCAAAGGCAAAGATCAACAGAACTTTCTCATGCAGGTTGGGAGCTCCTTTAACCATTCTCCACACATGCTTCACTTGCTCTTACCATTAATTATCTGAGACAACACTTTTCTCAATAGAAAGTGAATCCCAGAACAAACATCTGGGATATTTAGCAAGATTCTGTGGAAACATGTAGTGAATTATCATATACAAAGAAAAGCACAGAGATTTTTTTTCCTAGAATCATCTAAATGAAATGAGCTCAGCAGTCCCTAGAGCCCCATTCCCTCTCATAATTAGTCAAAACAAAGTTCAAATAGAAATATGTGGAATGTAAATAACTTTCTACAAAACAGCTGATACCTATTCATGAGGCAAAGTCTAAAAGTGACTTGGTTCAACACATGTGGTAAATCTCTCTCAGAATCCAAACTTTTCCAGTGATTAAGAAATTCAGTGTCAAACTTATCGCACTGACAAAACACATGCGTTTGTAAAATCTGTAGCATTCTAGCTACCCATGACTTTACCACTTGTAATGTTTCTTTTTTCTTCCTTTTTGGGTTTTTTTTTTTTGAGGAAAAAATCAAGAAGTTATCTTCCTAGGAAGTTATTTAATCCATGAGATTAAAATATTTTTTTGTACCCAAACCATGAGGAGTTTTTTTAACAGTGTGATAGAACTAAGATTGACCATGGCTCTTGCCTGAGTTGGTAAGGAGAGTTGGAGGTGTAGCAAGATGTCGCTGTAATGCCCCCTGGTGACCACAAAACCCTTGCCCTGCTCAAGCTCTGGGGTGCCCTCCCCTTTTCACTCTTCCTGCCACACCTTGATGAAAGGGAGGCTGCCTAGGAGCCTAGAGCAAGCCCCAATTTTTCTAGCCATCAGCAGATCTCTCTCAGACCCCCCAGTCTCAGTTCTCCCCCTCTCAGCGTAAGTTGTTCATCCTGACACAACCACGCTGCCCCAGGTCACCTGTAGACTTAAGGGCTGTTATGTGTCTCCATCCACCCCTTACATCTTGCCCATAACTTGCAGGTGTTACTGTGCAATCCTTCCCTTGTTGGGGCCATCACCTTCTCAGCGTCCATTCCTTTTCTTTCGCTGGACCCCCTAGCTCCAGTTCACTGAGCTTCTGGGTCCCAGCCCCTACTTGGATCCTGAGCCCCCTGGCTCTGATGCCAGTCCTTCTCAGGCACTTCTGGCCTAGTCCTTGCCCTGCTATGGGCACTGAGCCTGCTCTGGCTCTGTTCGCCTGGCCCCCTGACTCCATCTCCACCCTGCTCTGGGCACTGAGCCTACATTGTCCCTGTCCCTGTCCCTGTCCCTGTCCCTGTCCCGCTCTGGGCACAGAGCCCTCTGGCCCCAAGTCCTGCTCTAGAACTCCTTCCATGCAGCCTCCTTCCATGCTGCCTGCCCTGTCTCTGGCCCCAGGTTATATCTCTCCTAGACCTTGCCCTTTTTCAGTCAGGTGACTCCAATGAGTTGGCCGCAGGTGCCTTCTAAATAGGCTCACTAACTGTTGTCCATGACAGCCTACCTGCAGCAGTGCCTTGTCTCCCCTGAAGGCACTGCTGCAGGTAGGCAGCCCTACTGTGGAGCAACTAGCACTGCAATAGGCTTCCTACTGCTCACGCAGGTGTTGTCCTAGTGTACTACTGCAGAACAATTAGCTTTGCAGTAAGCACTCAGGGCATTTATACACATACTTTTTGGTCCCACAATGTGCCAGAGAACCACTGCTTCAGAGCAGACACAATTAATTAAGCCTGCTCCTCATGTGAGCTGGAGTGCACTGTGCTGCATCATGTGCAGTTGTGTAAGTGGCAAAATGCACGTCAGTGTGCAGAAAATGGCAGCGATGCACTTTTGAACTAACGCATCTTCTACATGTCTTAATTCAAAAGTACGCCACCATTTTCTCAGTGCTGATGCACATTTTGCTGCTTATACAGCTGCAAGCATTGCAGTGCCGGGAGCTTTTCAAAGCACCTGGCATTGTGGCACTTACATGTGTAAAATGCTCACATAGTCCCTGCTTCCCTGGGCCAGCTCTCCTGCAGCTTCTCCCATGCAGTCTTCCCCCACATGGGGCTCTCCCTGGGCTCTTTCTCTCTTAAAGCATGAAAGAGTCCCAAGCTCTCAATTACAGGAGGCATTGCATCCTTTCTTTCCCCTTGATTCAAATGCTGTGTTTTCTCATTCACGTATCTGCCTAACTGGCAGAGAACAGTCTGGTAATTACATTATTATAATGTTTGTGGTAATTGTACTATGAACTTCCATAATTCTTCCAGTTCCTGTGAACAATCTCATTATTATGTTTTGGCTTGCATAATAATTATAGCCCAGTTTTAGAAAGGAAAATTTTCTAGACATGACTTCTCATTGCATCAAAGCTGAGGGTTAGCTTCTATGTATTCCAGTCAGAGACCTAGCTAGTCTTCCTATGATTGTCCCAGTTAGTTGATAGATTCATTCTTTCTTTCCACTTTGTGGGCGTGCTAAGGGTGGTTCTGCTCATATGCGTTAGGGGGAGGGTAGCTCGGCAGCAGGAAATTGACAGCTACATTGATAGCTCTGTCATCACTGGTGTTAGCTCCAAATGGGGCATGGTGAGATGCTGTTAAGGCTGAGAGAAGGTGTGGCCATGTTTTTTCAAAGGTGTAGCACATACCAGTGTCTAGGGCACTATCTTGAGGAAGCTTTACATATAACATGAAAAAAATGTAATAATGAGGAAAATGTGAAAACCAAAATTGGTAGACTAAGATTTTTAAACTGATTACTGGTGAATAGACAGCATATGGAAGATCTCTACTCTGCAAGAGAACTTGAGTGATTTACAGGGTTGAAGAGGCAAGAGGTATAGGCTTAAATTTTCAATTAGCCTAAGTCAGCACAGTGGAATTGAGTTCAGCGGAGTTGCACCAATTCACACCCTAGCTCAGGATCTAGTCCAAGGGCACCTACTCTTTTATAAGTTACTGTATAAAAGAACTTCCATCTGGCTTGGCCAATCTACTTCTGGTGCATATCCAGATTCATATCATCTTTTTTATGACACATGTTTTTCCTTCATTTTACTCCTATTAGAAATGCAGGGCCATGCCAGCAAGATGACTATGAGCAGCTAAATTAGATGGCTCTGAGATCTAGGTTGCTTCAAGAGCAACCTAGAATCCCATTTCTTCTTTTGCATAAACAAAATTGTTTTTCCAGTTCCAGTCTCCAACAAGTGAAAACAGCTACACTGAAGGAAAACTGGGTTGCATGGGTATAAAAAAGGTTGCTACTTGACCCACAGACCCCTAGTAGTGGTAATTAACTCAATGGGAAAAAAATACTTTGGCTTTCAGAAGCTAGAATGAGTCTGTAGAGTACACAGAGAATAACAAAAATTACTTGTAAGATGAATTAAAATTAACCTAGAATCGAAAGCATTGCAGTCCCGGAATCCCACAATATCACTGATTGCTTCAAAATTACTCTTAATAGCAGAACACTTTAAGCAGAAGGTCATTCTGGAGCCCATATCTGTTTTCAAGATGTTCTGCTTTTATTGCAGGCTTTAATTAGCTGCAAATTGTGAATTTTGACTACCTTGTGTCTTATGAAGTAGAAATAAAATGCTGCTATTTTGATTCGAAGCCCAAGGCAACAGAGAACCAGATGCTGATAATATCTTCTTAACATTTTTATTCACATTAACTCTCAGTCCCCCAGCATCCCCAGATGCTTTTCACCTCCC
>NW_017728910.1:2393397-2417708 GCF_001723895.1 Crocodylus porosus | reverse complement strand
CCCCACCCCACCCAGACTTCTGGCCTGAGCCACTGTAGGTATGTGGCTGCATTTCCGGAATCAAAAGTGAATGTCCATTCACTTGCATAATGGCTCATTTTACACAGTTTAGACTAATCTGTGATGATTTAATTGATTCAGCCTTAGACTTTTTGACTGCCTGTACTTGAGCTAGTAGAGTAGAATTCATACATCTCCCTTTCAATGATATCTAGAACAGCAGCTTTCAAGTTTGCATCCAAGTATTTTTACATTCTATTCTGTAACTGTACTACTAATTGTAATAATAGTGTGCTATCCCAATAACCACAAATTACATACTTTTATTATGTTTTATATAATGTCATTGCATTATTTTAGTGAAAGCTGTAAATAAACTACTACTACTGCTGCAACTGTCAAATTGCAACCTGTGAGGAAAGAAGTAGTCCTTAGCATTAGTTTGTAGTTTGCCATCTGACAGAGTCAATGTAGCACATGATGTACTGGAAATGAAGTAGTGCCCATTGTGATGAAGGGTTGCTGTAACAATGAAACAAGGAATCTGTTACTGAGGTCTCACTGCATTGTAAAATTGGTAAGAGAGGTAGCAAAGGTATTAGGTAAAAGCACTGTGAGAATTTCATGCAAGGAGTGTTAGTTCAAAAGACTTCATGACAAGAACATTAGTATTCACTTTGCTGTTGTGAAATATGTTAGCAGTTTTACATGGTTATACAGTGCAATGTAATTGTCACTTTCAAAATATTTGCTTTGAAAATGCTTTGACTAACACAAATTGGTTGACAAACTTCTCCACATAGCAACAATTACGAAGGTTTTTTCTATAAAAGGAAGCTGCTTTAGCAGGATCTGACAGTTTTATTATGGCATCTGGTAATGAAACATATAGTTTGCCACTGGAGGCTGGCAAATTACCTGAATTAGCCATTTTGGGCAATGCCATATTCACTACTATCTCTCCTGAATATCACCAGTGGAGAAGGTGCTAGAAGGTTTGGAAGAATTTTCATAACAGGCAGTTCTCTCTACGGTATATTACTATTTTGTCCCTATTTGGGATATAGATTTATAACTGGGACAGGATAAAATATTTACTGCCTTCTTGCCAGTTCAGCCTCTTTGAAGAAGCAGGCCTCACAACTCCTTCAGTGACATAAAGGAAGACTGGCACCAACCAAGACTCCACACCTGTCTTACCCTTACACTTTGATTGGCATGCCTGGGAAACCTACTGCAGGTTCTGGAAAACATGCACATGGCTGGCCTCTGTGAACCAAGCCAGGAAGTTTTCTGTGACCAAGGAGAATTCAGGCTGCTTTGAGTCAGGCTGGCAGAGAGTCTGCCTCAAAAGCTGCTCTCTGCAACATTTTGACAGTGCTAGTCAGAGACCCTGATGCAACCCAGAGTCTCAGGTTCCACAATGAATAGTCCAAACTCCCGTTGCACTCATGAAACTAAAGGGTGGTTTGTCTGCCATTGCAATTGCAGGGCATTGGCGGTGCACAGTTCTTCCCTCCCTTTAACCTCTGGTATGCTGAAGGGTGTTTTTTGGTTTTGTGTTCATAATGTACTTTGAGGCTGTGGTGCATGAGGGGCTGAAGTAGATGATGTTTTTAAGACTTTGGATAAGACTATGTACAGTACAGGAGACTGGACTTGATGGCCTGACAAGTCCTGTCTGGTCATATGTTCTAGCTATACCTGATAGGCCTCCCACACATTACCATTTCTATCTGAGGTTCTGAGAGGGAATGAATAGAGGGTCCACCACCTTTAGGGGATCAGAAATGCCCAGAAGTAGACTGCGTACTATAAAAAACAGATTCACCCTCTCCATCAGCAAACAACTCACCAGACCTTACAGCTATTAAATTATTTTTTTCCCATTACTTACTCAGACCCATCAAATCAAATCATATCAAATAATCTGCCCTTCCCTCAGTTTAATTCAGCCTTTAAATGCCAGTACAGTAGCCCTTATTAGGAGGCCAGATTTTTTCAGCCTCCATCTTGATGATCTTTAGCCTCCTGTTCCTGACAATAGGCCCAACTGAAGGCATCTTCACTTCCCTTGGCCCAAGTTGCCAACAGTGCGGTAGAGAAGGCCATCTCAGATTGCACTGGGGGAGAGAAGGGAAAACTTCCACTCCTGATGCAGCTATGGGTAGATGGTTGTAAATGGGGACAAATCCATTCTTCTCCTTGGAAGCTCTAGTGCATCAGCCACCATTTGGAGGCACGTTAAGCAGGCTATTCCTCCTTTGCTTCAAGCAGAATGAGAACACTGAGTTTGTTGAAGTGGAGGAGCAAAACTGCTTTTCCTCCACAGTTCCTGACAAAGAACAGTTGCATATGGATGATGCAAGCCTGAGAAGGCTCACCCCAGTGGCTGCTTATATCACATGACTGGCCTCAGGGATGCCAGGATGCCATATGCAGCAAAGCTTGTATGTCATGTTTCATTGGTTCAGCATATTGCTACATTGTATCTTTCCAGAAGAGCTGTGTGGGAGGGGGTTCTGTCAGAACTAGTTTGAATCTGTCCTTCTGGTTTAAAGAAAGGTCTTTCATCTTTTGCTCATATAATTGATGTGAGCTTTTTAGTTAATAAAGAGCACTTGCTTTTTTTTTGCTAAATTCTCTCTTTATCTTAATAACTGCGTCTCAAAATGTCACTACAAAAATTAAGGATGCTTGCTCACTGACTGTAAATTCTCAATTATTCATTTTCAAGCTGATTTATTATAGAAGCATCAATAACTTCTAATATTAAATATAGTTTTTTATTAAATGTACATATGGAACCATTATTCATAATACACTACATAAATCCAAGTGGTTCCCATGAAACCAATAGCTGGTATGGTTTAACTCCTTCCTGGCTGGAAGTTCATCCTCACTAACTTCTAGACACATTTCACAATGGACTTTAAAAGATTGCACTCATTGTTTGGTTCATCCACCAGCATTTGCAATTTAATGGGTGTATCTGCCTGCACATGTGCTTTACTGAAGTGTAGACTAATTAGCTTAACTGCACTGGAACATGCGTGACGGGCTGGCTGGGTCACAGGGATGTTACAGTGCAGAGCCTGCCTGCCATCTAGCCCCACACTGTAGCACCCTCATGCCCCAAACAGTCCCTCTGCTGCTGGATACCACTACCTAGATCCCAGGACTAACCCCACATCCCCTGCCAGCCCAGGGCTGCTCCATCCCAGTTCAAAGTGCTGTGGTCCCATCGGGGATGGGACCAGTTCAGACATGAACTGTCAGAATGTATTATTCCACCTTAATTTCATGTGTAAATGCACCCACTGAGGCACTAAAATCCAATGAAATTAAGAGTGGTTTTACCTAAAGGAGGTTAGAGCAAAGATTCAATAATAAGCCTTACAAAAAGAAGGCAAAAAAAAAAAAAAAGCCAAAGCACAATGAGCTTCTCTTCACACTAGTTTTACATCAATGTACATTTATGAAAGCTGCCCCAGATTCTTACAAGTGAGTGGCTGTGTCAACATGAGATGCTTTATGCAAAGTAGCATAGTTTACTGCCCCGTAAGCGTGTGCATCTACACAAGCACATGCTTACTGCTCAGTAAACCTTGCTAATCGAGAGTAAATTTGCTACCTACAAATGCAAGTAGCAAACTTACTTGCAATTACTAACTGTAAAGTAACACTTGTGTACATGCCTGACCAGGACCAAACCTGCTCCCAGTCAGCCGGCCACAAGGTGGTGTGAAATTGCTCCCTGCCACTGGGAACTGCATGCTGCTGGGGCAGGCTTCACCACCAGAGTCCAGGTGGAGACTACATCCCCCTGCCCCAACATCACCAAGTCCCCTCCCTGCCATTCTAAAACTGCAATTGAGAAGTAGGGGCTAGGAAATCCTTATCTCCCAGCTCCCATTTTGCCATTGCAATCAGGGAGCAGAGGGCTGGGAGATTCTTATGTCCCAGCAGCAGCTTCCTGACCTCAGTACCAGCCCTGCAGCAAGATAAGGATCTCCCAGCACTGGCCTGCAGTTGTGGAGCTGCTGCTGAGAGCTCCCTGCTGGCGGGGGCTGGAGAAGCTGTTCCCCACCAAGTTTTGTGATTGGAGAGCTAGGTTGGAAACAGCCTGAGGAATCCTTACCCAGCCAGGGGCTGGCTGCTAGCTGCCCCACCAGTGGATCAAGACAGGGGGCTGGGACCTGCCCCTCCCCTTCAGCTCTTTCCAAGTCCCCTGCCCCAATCAGGGAGCCAGGATCAGGAACTCCGTCCTGCCAGAGCAGCAGAATATTGTCCCCGAGCCCTGCAGTGGTAGGCAGCCTGACAGGGGCAGGGAGCCGTCTCCTGGCCCAGTGCTCCCTGCCAGCCCTTGGATTTGTATCCAGGAGGGGCATAGAGCGCCCCCCCCCATTAGCAGCAAATCTGCTCCCACTTTCCTGCCCAGGAGCATTTACTCATGAGTAGTTTACTCATGAGAAAACTCCCAGATGTAATGCATGTATAGACACACCCACTGACAAGAAACAGGCATAATTTTTGCAGGTGGTTGAAACTATATCTAAACTACCCATCTATTTTGTTAGCCAACAAGGTAAACTATGAGTTTTTAAAAAATCAAGTCCTAATTGCATATGATGGCTGATTCTGGACATTACCCATGGCTCTAATGGCTTTAATGCTCTTAAAAAGCCCATATAAAAAGCCATCATTATTTTGCACAGTGCATTGTGTTCATTACCCTAAATTCTCAGGCTAGCTAGTTTAATTTGTGCTAGCAAATTTCATTTCTTGAAGATACTATTAAAAAAATCCCAGAAATTACCTTTGCTTTTTCTACACTATTTAAGTATATACTCTATTCATTACTCCAGATCTTTGGACAAAGAGTAAGAACAAACTGATCAAGATGAAGGTTTATAAGGCCTACTTAACTCTCAAACTTAGGGTTACAATGAGGATAAGTAATTTCTACTCAGCATCAGGATCCCGGTTTTCCCTGATGGAATTGTAAATCATGAATTCTCTGATAAAAAATTGCAAATTTGCTGATTAAACCCCACAAATTGGTAATTAAAATAAAGGCACTATACATATAGGTATCAATTGAATACAATGTTTTATTGATATATTTACAATTTTAAAGCAATTTGAAAACCTACCAGTGTCTCAATCTCTATGATAAAATAAATTCTAAATACTTATAAATGTTGGTATTTGATTTCTGGTTTTATATCATGGAAAATCAGACCTTCCCCTACCCGCTTAGCTCACAGAATCTAGGTGTAGGCTCCTCATTCCCAAGCTACGAGCCCCCAGCCCTGCTGGTGCCGCTCATTCCCCACTCAAAGCCCCCTGGCCCTGCCAGTGCCAAACTTATCCACAGGAGCTGCTCTCCATATACATGCACATGGTGCCCCCTGCCTGACTGCCCTTCTCCCACTCTCCCCAGCCCCTTGCAAGCTGAAACTCTGCCAGCCTGCAGAGAGCTCTTTGCAAAACTGCAAAATCTATGTGTTTCTCCATTAAAATGAGAAATCTGCATTTTTCTCAGGTAAAGAGGGAAAATACACATTTTTCTCCATTTCCTCATGGGAAACGGAAAACCCAGTCTGCTCATCATGTGTCATTTGAAGTGGGGGAAAAATAATTTCAACCATAATTGGCCCATAGCATTATATATATCTTCTGTGATTTATTTGTATATACAACATGAACATTAATATAGTGAATATTAATTAAACCATGGGGGCATTATGAATAAAACATTTGTTTCTGGAAAAATATGCCCATACAATTTTGGAAAGGAATTTATAATTAGTTTTTGAAAGTTTCCACTGGTACTTTATTTCTAAATCCCTTCCAGGATTGTTAAACAGAAGCAAGCAAAACTAACAAACGACTTGTCATATTAAATATATTTCTAGGCGATTGGATGTTGTAGTAGTGCACTTAGCTTACTTAAATCAGTGGGGGATTTTCTCTTGACTTTAACAGACTGAGGATCAGGTCAATGAAGGAGAGGAGCTCTCTCAAAACTGCACCTGGTCCTCTGTGTAAATAGTATGAGTGGGGCTTTTGAACTTTCTGATGCAAGGGTGAGAGAAAAGGTTCTGGGGAACAGTGATGCATTTGGCTTTGCTCTCCAGTGACAATTTCCTGAGAATCTACCATTGCTAGATCAGCATTAATTTCTGCTTTGTGCGTTAACCTCACTCTCTCCCTTGCTCACTTTCCCTTGGAGGGAGCTAGCTGAAGCTCAGCTGTGTCAACAGCCATCCAGCTGTTAGGGACTGGAGGTTACATTCAGAGGATGCCCTCTGCCTTTCATGCACCTGTACATCCCTCCCTGTATAAAGGGAAGACATAAGAGTTTCAGCAGAGATACTACTCTGAGAAAACAGGAGAATCTGGACTTCATAAGTGGAGAGAAAAAAATGACATAATACACCCAGAGCATTTTGTATCTTATTGTAATTTACTTGTAATGAAGTATACCTTCCTGAACAGCAGCCCGAGAGGGCAAGAGCAGTTTGAAGTGTAAACTTTTAATAACCCCCCAGAACTCCAGCAGTGCTCAGGTCTCAGTTTAGAGTATCAACCCATCTTCCTATCTACTGCCAGCTTTTTTCAGGAGGATGTGCAGCTACGATTTCTGCCCCAAAACCTTCAATGATGTTGAGGTTGTCAAAATCAAGCACTTCCTCTAGCCGGGTGGCTAGAATCCAATATGATGCATCTGTGGATTAGACAAATGTGTACCCATTCTAATTTACAATGTTGGAAAATAACTGCCTGTGAAATAATAGTCAAGGCAGTGTGAGGAACCTATGTCAGAAGAGTTTTCCACTGAAACACCTTTAAGCATTGGATTTTAACTCAACTCAATATGCTGCAATTGTCTTCTCTTTAATGATTTTAAGTTAAAGTCTTCTATGGGGAGTTTTAGTTTTGTTATGGTATTCAAAGTGATGGCTTTTCAAAACATTTCAATAGGGCAGCAAATGAAGTACGGTAGGGATGAATTATGACAATGTTCGGGAGCAAGTGATAGGCAAGTAACTTTTCGGACAAGGAAGTTATGGAAGGAAAAATAAAATTCAGGATTTCTGGTTTTCAGGAAAGGGCTAATGCATGCCTTCAGGAAAGCACTGGGAAAGTTAGATAGTGTCCTAAAAGGTTTTATGAAGTATTCATTTCCAGAATGTCATTCCTTGGATTTGTATTATTACAGAGACACTTGGCTATTCTGTGCTGATAAAATCTACTCTACTTAATAAAATTAATGGCCAGTATTTATTAGCAACTACTTGCATAATCCGGTTAGCTAATTTATTCATTAGTTTTCAGCTTTCTGTTTACTTATACAGCTTCATGCTGATCACTTTATGAAGTAGTTAAAAGTATTACAGAAACTTTTCAGTTTGTATATTTAAGAAATGTATATAAAATTGGTAATAGCAATGCTAGGTATTGTTGGTATGATACCAATCTTGCCAACAGACAGAAAAGAAATATGCTTTTCTATGCACAGGGATTAACTTTCTTTTCCCACACAGAAAGGAAGGGATGGAAAGCATTTTCACTGAATCAGATCCAAAATCTAAAGCAAATCCTTTTCCCTCCATTTGGTGTTTTGCTTTTTAATAGCTTTCTAGATTGGTTTACAAGCCATCAGGCAGCTGAGGGGCATCTATTTGACTTTGAATTCACTCATCACTTTAAGAAATACATCTGTATAGCACTTCTACATATAGAAATAAAAGTTTTGTTCTGAGAAGCTATCTTTGCTGGGGCTGTCGCAGATCTGTGAATTTGAGGCTTTTAATGTGAATCTGACAAAAATGGATGTCTGAATATTGAATTTTCTTGTGTCCTTAAGACAGGAAAGGATTTTTTTTCAGTTGTGTCCTGTAAATGGCAAACATAGTTACAGCTGTTGCTTCTTTTAACGCTTCTATTTATTCTCTCCTCAAAATCACATTATTAATCACAAAATGGCTTAGATTAAAGTCATATAATTCATGTTAGTATGTGAGTTATCACACACAAATATGGTTACATGTCAGAATTATCACCCTTGACTCTAATTTTCTTATTCTAACTTAATTATTTTGTATACAGTTTGTTTGTACTTAAACAATTATAACGTTAAGAAATGTTGTGCTAGAAACACAAACCTTCCATTTTTTAGCTAGTCACTAATGTTGTCACAGGTCTCTTCCAAATAAGGACCTTCACTACACCTCTTTTCAAGGGAATAAAATTTTTTATGTCAAATAATCTCATTTATATTGATGCAACAACTTATGCAAGAGACGATTTGGTGGGCTGGCATCTGAAAACTTTACCAGAGAAAGCCATGTATTTCAGACAAAGGAATGCTAACAAAGGTGGGAGAAGACCTGGAGGCTGAGCTATAAGATTATCACATCATTTTTCTTGGTACTTAAGATTTAGTGCAGATTGAAGTCATAGAGGTGGAAGTTCCTTTATTACTACACTGAATAGTAATTTATTTTGAAATGCATAAATCTTTTTTATATGGTAACAAATGTATCTAGAAACAAATGATTTTTGTCACTTCCTCATGCTCCCATGATATAGTAAAACAAAAATCTGTTTTTTCTTGCCAAATTAATTAAACAGGATGCTGTTATCTCAGTTTAATTACAGGCAGTATAGTCTGGTTCAAATAACTTTTGCATTAAAAATAAACAGAAAAGAGAATTACTTTTATCTAACACATAGGACTGAGAAATTAGTAAAATAAGAACAATTCTAATGCATAAATGTAGCTAGTTTTAAGTAACAGTCCCATAATTAACTTGATATCAAACAGTAATGCCACCACAGGTTTATTATTGTTATTATTATTATTTATATTAAGCATCACTGCCAAAACATAACAAACAGATGAATGTTAAACAACTTATTTTTTTATGCGAGTCAAACATGTCCTGACACATTTTGGAGGCAGATGAAAGCTGTAGTTCAAAAGAATGCATAAATAGAAAGTGGCTACACTGCTTTTATCTGTGATTTAGTTAAGTAGACAATTATTATAAAAATCCTTGAAGTTGCTGTTTACTTTCTGTTTATACAACTGATGTTGCTTCCTAATATAGGCCTCTGTGCCTCTCCTCCCCTAGACGTGGCCCTAGGGAAAGCAGAGCACCACACAGCAGTAGCATAACTAGGGCAGGGTGACAAGAGCAGCTGCCCCAGGTGCCAACTGGGGGCTGGAGGATCTGGAAAAATATCAACTGCCGCTACAACTACACAATCACACTGGCAGCGCATTGGCAGCCAGAAGTTGCCACTATTCTCATGTGTCCTCCTGCCCCAGGTACCTGGCTGCTCTTTTACCCCTTTGCCACACAGTCTTCTTATAACATTCTGCCCAATTATTTCCAGGAGGAGATGGGAAATTTTTCTCTTGCTTCTCTCATTTTCCCTATAACAATAGATTCTGGCTCCATAGCCCAGAAGATCTACAAGGCAAAAGGGGAAGCACCTTGTGCCTCTCCACTGGGTGCATAATCTATGGCCTATCTGCCCATGTAGTTCTGATGCGACTGTACTGCCAACACTTCGAGTGCCTGTGGTTTCCTTCTCCAGAACCATAAATGGCAATTTCCTGACACAGAAGTAGTCCATGAATACAGTAAAGCAGTCTGAAATTATTTCTGCTTAGTCCTAGTTCAAACAGAAGCTGCTGAAGGGGTAAAGTAGCCCATCCAGCTCTCTTTTTCCCTTTCTGAGAATGCCAACATCTCTCCTACTTATTTAGGACAGATCCTGATTTTGCAAAGTCTTTCACAGGATCCATGGAAAACTAGTAACATGGGAGAATGTGACCACTTTCACTGTCTCATCTTGTATCCAATAGAAAGGTAGCTTTTAGGATATAATCTCATCTACAGTAAATGCAATAAATAACCACCATTATATAGCCAAGGTTCTTTGGGTAAATTTGATATCTTGTATTAGACCAACTAAATAATTGAAAACATTTTTTTCTGAGCAAGCTTTTGGATTTAAAAACTCTTCGTCATGCTGAGGAAGTATCTGCAGTTAGTACATGCTCTTCCTGGATTGAATTAATAGTAAACAAACTAGAGGTTGGTCTGCATGCAAGGAAGCCAGTCAGTAGGTGAGAGACAGGCTGGGGGAGGGGAAGGGGAATGAATGTAGCAGGTAAAAAGTGAAGAGGTACCTGGGGAGTTAGATGGCAGGCAGGTTATAATATGTCATAAATCCAATGTCTATATTTAGTCCATGATTTTTTGTATCCAGGAGGTTGATCAAGTGAAGTTCATATGCTTGTCTGTGAAAAGTGTTTTGTAAATTCCCTTTGAGCATTAGAACTGAGAGATTGGAGAGAGAGTGGTCTTCTTGTGAGAAATGTGCCCCCACCAGTAACTGGGTATTCTTGTCGGTAATAAATTTCTGGTGGGCGTTCGTTCTGGTGCACAGTTGTTTTTTGGTCTCTCCATCAGGGCATCTGGTGCATTAGATGAGATATATTACATCTCTGGAGGTGCAGCTGTAAGATCCAGGAATGCTGATGGTTCTGTTTTGGGGTGTAGTAATTGTGGGAGTGGTGGAGATATGGGCTAGAGACAAACATTCAAAAAGCCTGAGCCTGAATTGATTCAATCTTTGCAAGTTAGTCTAACCTGGCTAGGCTGAACTGGTTTGAAACCAGACAGACATTCTCTCTGGACTGAGGAAATTCAGGCATATGCCTGCAGTGGCTCAAGCTAGAAGCTGGGGGTGGTGCTAGAGCAGCCCTCCCTTCCCTTCTGCAGGGAGCTGAGCTGAGGGGGGCATGGCCAGGCCCTGGCAAGACTCTCTCATTAGGGAGGTTTGCCTGCACAGTCCCAGACTTTTCCCCACTGGCTGCTCAAGGGGTGGGAATATTGCTAGCCCCAGGCTAGCACTCTGAGGCAAGGGTGTGTGTGCAGTGCATGTATCTGTTTATGATATGGAGGTTTTCAATCTCCCTCCCTGCTTTGTCATACTGTCTGCAGCAAACTGACAGGCAAGCAAGCCATCTGGGGGGCTGATAGCAGTCTTTATCTCCCAATTAGCAAAACAATAGCCCCTCTTTACATTACTTCAAACTTCTTAAATGGCTTACCTGTTAAATGGCTCCAAAAGCCCTAAATGGTCACTGTTCTCTTTGCCTATCTCATTGAAATAGGAGAGAGAGATAGACACAGGCACCTCTTGGCATTGGCTAGCATACCACATGCTGGCTATGGTGCCTGCTATGGCAGAGAGGGGGAATGGATCTCTGCTTAAGCAGTGAGGGGGGAGGGGCATAGGGAAGCCAGCAGACCCTGCTGTGCCTTCAAGTCTGTCCTGAGCTCCAGCCAGGGAGCAGACGGGAGGACTCTGCTCTGCTGTGGAGCAGAGAGCCCTGCCCAGCTCAGAGAGCATGCTGGGGGGATTCTGATTTAACTTAAACCAGCAGGAGTCTGGAACAGACATTGCATAAATGGGTTTGAGCCAAATCAGTTAAGTCTGATACTGCATTCAACCAGGTTTATCTCAAACCAGTTTCAGCCATTTTCAAACAGATTTATGTGCGCTGAACATCTGTCAGGTTTAAACCAGTTTCTGATCACTTAAACCTGTTTATGTGTAATGTCTGTCCCTAGCCATGTTGGCAAGTTTTGCATTTCTTGTCAAGACATGGTCTGGATCCATTTGGTGTGTTTTGGGCCATAGGAAGTTTGCTTTTGGTGATGAGGTTAGCAAGGTTCAGTGCTTGTTTGAAGGCTAGGATAGGTGGTTTTAGGAAAATCTCTTTAAGAATTGGATCTCCTTCCAGTATGCGTTGCAATTGCTTGAGGATTCTCTTCAGTTTTGAAGGTAAGAGAGATGGTGTTTGAAATAACAGGTAGGCTTAAGAAAAAAGTTGCTTTAGAATTTCCCTGACCAAATTCCTAGATGACAAAAGAAGATTAAAACCAATACACACAACTTACATTTAGCTCCATGCTAGCCATGGAGAGGCTGAGAAAGAATAATTTATTAATTAAACTAAAGCACATTTTTTCAGACGTCAGTCAGCCAAAGGCTTAAAATGGCGTATAATTAATTTCTTTCAATTAAATATTTTCTGTCATATTATTTTCTTGACTCAGTATTTTTGATAGAATCTACTCTATAAAAATTAGATGACAACAAAACATAAAAATAATGAACACACAATTGTTTAATGAATCTTCCTTTTCTATGCTGGGGTTGATCATTCAGCAGGGGCTCTGGAACCAAATTCTTTTGTTTCAAGGACAAGGTTTCTTTCACTAACTGACTAGGATGGCTCAGTCACAGCAACACATTTTTCTTCTGAGCTGCAGAACATCTCATTTTTAGCAGAATTAACATTCTGACATTCTTAATCTCCTAGGAGACCAGGAAAAGTATTTTAGGCAAACAAGGTACAAGTGTTCCATACTTTTATTAATTAACACAAAGAAGAATATTCAAGACATCACCTATCTGTTTTTAGCTTTTATTTTAAAAGATACTTCTTAGTTTTTACCACTTCAGTTTTGATTCTCATAGATAGGGTGACCATATTATTTCTAAAGCAATCCTTAAAAACACTGCCCCTCCCCCCACCCCAAACAGCAATGCTGCTGCAGGCAGGGGCAGAGGCAGGGGCAGGGAGGCAGGGTGCAGTCTGGTGGGGAGGCAGAAGCTGTCTGGCATACCATACCATACCACTCCACTTCCCCACCAGACTGCAGCCTGTGCCACTGCAATTTCGGGACTTCTCTTTTAATTTTTACCACTGGTCAGGACCAGCTTATGAAATCCAGGACTGTCCTAGCCAAACCCAGATGTAAGGTCACCCTACTCATAGATGACTCAGCAAGACCAACTGACAAATATATCCAACAACATCATTAAAAGTGGGGAAGAAGGTGACCAGGAGGAAGCACAAGCAGGAGGCAGCAACAGGGGAGGCCGTCTCATTATTTTTGAGAAAGAAAGGCAAGCTAGTTACCTCAGATGTCTGTACCCAAATGCACAGAGCCTGGGAAACAAGCAGGAAGAACTGGAAGTCCTTGCAGTCATACAAATGTGATGTGATCGGAATAACAGACTGGGTGGGATAGCTCGCATGACTGGAATACTGTCACACATGGGTACAAACTGTTTAGGAAGGACACGCAAAGGAGAAGAAGAGTTGCTCTTTAGGAGCAGTATGATTGCTTAGAGGTACAGCATGAAACTGGAGATAGGCCTGTTGAGAGTCTCTCAGTTCAGGTCGAGGGGAAAGCAACAAGGGTGATGTCATGCATGATGGGTGTCAGCTATAGACCACCAGACCATGAGGATGAGTTGAATAAAGCTTTCTTGAAACAGTCAGCAGATCACAAGCCCTGGTTCTCATGGGGGACTTCAATCACCCTGACAACTCCTGGGAGGGCAATACAGCAGTGTGCAGGTGATCCAGGAAGTTTGTGGAGAGTGTTGGGGACAACTTCCTGGTACAAGTGGACCCAACTAAAGATCATGGTTTTCTTGGTCTGCCACACACAGACAAGGAAGAATTGGTGGGGAATGTAGTAGTGGGTGGTAACTTGGGCAGCAGTGACTATGAGATAATCAAGTTCAGGATCCTGAGGAAAGGAGGAAGGAGAGCAGTGCAGTGAGGACACCGGACTCCAGAAAAGTAGACTTTGACTCACTCAGGGAACTGATGAGCAGGATCTTAGGGTTATTTAGTCTGGAGAAGAGAATACTGAGGGGGCATTTGATAACATTCTTGAGACACCTGAAGGGCAATTATAGGCAATATATTTATCAATAATCTGGACAATGGGATGGAGAACACCCTCAGCAAGTCTGCAGATGACATCAAACTGAGTAGATGGACTGGAGGGAAGGGCTAGGATTTGGAGACCTAGACAGATTGGAAGATTGGACCAAAAGGAAGCTCTCAGGAAGTTCAATAAAGACAAGTGCAAAGTCCTGCACTTAGGACAGAACAATCCCATATACCAGTATAGGCTGGGATCTGAGGATGTTTTTATACATGCTCTGGGAGTTGCAGGGGGCAGGGGGGAAATGGAGTGCTTTAATTAGAGCAGTTCCAAGACCTTATCTCATTAAAGCACCTGGACTGTCTTGTGTATCAGTGTCCTTATGCTTCAAAAGGGCAGTGGGGGTGCTTTAACTAAAGTTTGTTGAATGCTCTTTAGATAAAGTACTGCCACAACCATTTTGAAGTGTGGTGTTGCCAATACATGAGACCTTAATTGCAGCTGCCCAAGGCCCCCAGATAAGGCTGCTGGGGCCAGCACAGTTGCTGGCCCCAACGTCCCCTACCCCACCTGGGGTAACATGTCACGCAATGGAGCACATGTGGCACAGGCATTCCCCAGAGACAAGCAGTAGCAGCAGGTTTTGTCTGCCTTATGAAAATAATATATTGTTAAAATTCAACCAACTGAGAATGTTTTATTTTTAAGAAAAGATACAAATTTGTGTTAAAAAATAATTTTATGACAAAGAATTTCTCACTGATTCAGTTAATCCCATGGCCAGCAATAGATAACTTTTCCACAGTGTTGCAGACAAAGGATCCTTCCAGCACTGAGACATAAAAAGCAAATTATTAATTATTTTACTTCCACTGCCCTCTCTATTTTGAGGTCATATTTTGTGTATTTTTTTTATTTAAAATGTCCATGTTTACACTAGCACATATGAAAATTATTACAGCAAAACAGGACCAGTCTCTTGTAAATTATGCTATATACCTGGCACTATCTAATCACCACTAATCATGTAGTGATGTTTTACTGATGTATAATTGTGTTCAAGCTGGATAATATGCAGACAGTGTAAAAATAGGTGAATTACCAGTGGGGATCAAAGCTGCAGTGTTCTCTCTTTATTCACATTCCTTCAGCAGCCAAATGAGAGTCTGCTTCCACAATCATATGTTGGAGATGGTTAGAAGCCACTGATTCCAAGTGGAAGTCAAACAATAGAATGATTATTAGGGAATTTGGCATAGACTGGTTCCTTGGCTGTGTCTATTGGTTGACGATTATGGAAGTGCCTCTGGGGTGGTCTGTGGGTCAGGCTTCTTTGAGCCTGATTGAGCTACATTGTCTTTTCTGGGAACAGTTCCCCTTTCATTCACTTGCTGCAAGTTCAGAGGGATTTCTAGGACATAATGTGCTCTGCTATAGAAAAAAACCTCCATGACAGGCGATATCCTTTTTAATAGTATAACGTTAATGTTCCCAGCAAACGTATGCAGCAACTTTCCTTCACAATTCTATTAACCATACTGACCTTGAATGTTCTGCTTTTCGGTGCAGTTCTTCGCATTTTTTCTCTCTCATGTGTGCCAAAAAAATGTAGTTTCTCTTTATCGTGAGGTCAAACTAGAGAATGTTTCAACTCAGAATTTTGAGGAGAATTGAAGCTTGGATTCCTTGACTCTAATATCACTACTATACTACCATGCATATTTTGTTATAGAGAGAAAAGTGGGAGATGCAGATGTGGGCTTTATTTTGCTTCTGACAAATTGGGCACGGGGACACAAGATGCTTACTCCAGATTAGTGCAAATTACTGCACAGTAAGCATCACCATCTACACATGCAGATGCTTGCTGCACAGTAATTTGCTCTAATTGCAAGTAAATTTGCTACCTATAAATACAAGTAGCAAATTTACTTTTGATTACTTACTCCACCATATGGCACATGTAGATGGCCAGCTAGGAGCAAACTTGCTCCCGATCAGCTTGTCATCAGGCAGCGGGAGATTGCCCTCTGCCCCTGGGAGCTGCCTGCTGCCAGTGTGGTCTCTGCCACTAGATTCTGGGTAGGGACAATGTCCCCAACCCCCAACAGCAGGAAGCTCCCAGGCACCACTTCCCACTCAGGAGGTGGAGGCTGGGAGCCTTTTCCCAGCCCTAGTTCCGCAATTGCAGGGCAGGGGCTGAGAACAAGCTCCCAGCCTATTCTCAGCCCCTGCTCTTCAATCACAGAGCTGGGGCTAGGAACAATCTCCCCAGCCTCACTGTGATCACAGGGAGCGGACTGGGACTAAGCTCCACAGCCCCTGCCCAACCCTCTGGTCGTGGAGCAGAGGATGAGAGCTATCTGCACAGGAAGAGTTCCCCACCCAGCCTGAAGCTTGCCCCTGACTGGGATAGTTCCTGGCCAGCCCTGAGATGTGAGGGGAAATCTGCATGTGGAGACTGGAGGTGGCTGGGGACTGTCCCATTTCAGGCAGTCCCCAGTCAGCTCTGGACTGCCCAGAGAAGGTGGGGCTAGACCTGATGATCTTGCAAGGTCTCTTCCAGCCCCTTACAATCTATAAATATGTTTGAAATGGCATATTTTTACTAAATTTTGATATACAGTGGTTGGAATGGTTAGTTGCAGAATGTTGGGGAACAAAAAATATTAAACGTCAAACACTACAACATTACATCAAGGATATTTAGGTGGATAACTCCCATTGATTACAATGAGAGTTAAACATTTTTAAATGTAAATATTATTATACTTCAGATATATTTGAGGGATCTCGAGCATTGACCAAGAATTTCCAAATAATTGTAGAATCATAGAAAATTAGAATTGGAAGGGATCTCAGGAGGTCATCTAGTCCAACACTCTGCTCAAAACAGAACCATCCTCAATTATCTCATCCCAGCCAAGGCTTTGTCCACCTGGGTTTAAAAAACCTCTATGGATGAAGATTCCATATCCTCTCTGGTTCCACTGCTTTACTACTCCCCTAGTGAAAAAGTTTTTCCTAATATGTAACCTCAACTTCCCTTGCTGCAACTTGAAACTATTGCTTCTTGTTCTGTCATCTGCTACCACTGAGAACAGTCTAGCTCAAGGTCAGGCAAAATCTGGCCCACAGGCCAGATCCAGCCTACCAGACCATTTTATCTGGCCTATGGGGCTCCTAAAAATTTTAGAAAATTAATTTTGATCTGCCCCTGGCTGCCTGTCAAAGATGGCAGTCAGTCAGTGGCAGCAGGATCCAGGGGAAGCTGGTGGCAGGACCCCATGGCTGAACAGCAAGAACTACTGCTCCCCACCCCCAGCCCTCCTCACCACCTACCCTTGCACCCCAGCCCCCAACAAAAAGCCTCTGTGGCTTCTGGCCTTGCAACCCTGTGTCTGTTGCCTGTTTCCCTCTCCCTTCCTCTATGTGGAAAGTGAGATAAGATCAGATGGAGGGAGAGGGGAAAACAGCTGTGATCAGCCCAGCAGCTGGGAGCTGCATGGTGCTGGCCAGGCTAGCCTGGAGTCAGAGCAGGAAGCAGGGAGGGGGGGACAGAAGGTAGTGGGGGATGGCAAGGGGGCTGCTGAAAGCAGCGGCAGCACAGGGAGCAGCAGGGGGAACAGCGTGGGGAACTGTATTTTATGCAATCACCTCTAGATACACTTCACAAACACATGAATCAGTACAAAAGTATTTTTAAATAAAATGAAAATATGTTATAGTAGATCTCTTATTTTTTGGTATATGATTTGGGGTTTTTTTCTGGTTTGAAGACTGTAGCACCCTTCCTCCCAAAAGAAGTGCTTTGGGGCAAGGGGAGGAACTTCCGGTGGTAAAGGTCAAGGGTTGGGGCACAGAGCACCTGGTCTCAATATGGTGACCAGGGGCAGGGAAACTGTCAAGGAGCAGGGCTACCTATGTGGCCTTCAATAGCTCATCAAAACTTGGTAAGCGGCCTGCTACTCGAAATAATTGCCTGCCCTTGGTCCCTCCCCTTGCAGCCACCCTTCAGGTAGTTGAAGACTGCTATTAAATCCCCTCGCATTCTTCTCTTCTCCAGACTAAATAATTTAGCCCAGTTCCCTCAGCCTCTCCTCAGAAGATGTATTCCCCAGTCCCATAACCATTTTTGTTGCCCTCTGTTGGACGCTCCTATTTTTCCACATCTTCTCTATAGTGGGGGTCCCAAAACTGGATATAGTACTCCAGATGTGGCCTCACTAGTACAAATAAAGGGGAATAATCACTTCTTTTGATCTGCTGACAACACCCTAATGCAGTTAGCCTTCTTTGCAACAAGGGCACACCATTGGCTCTTATTCAGCTTATTGTCCACTGTAACTCCCAGGTCCTTTTCTTTTGAGCTCCTCCTTAGCCAGTCAGCCCCCAGCCTGTACCAGTGCATGGGACTGTTCTGTCCTAAATGCAGGACTTCACCCTTTTCCTTAGTGAACTTCCTGAGATTTCTTTTGGTCCAATCCTCCAATTTTTCTAGGTCTCTTAGAATCCTCCCCCTCCCTTCCAGCATATTTACTACTTGACCCAGTTTGGTGTCATCCACAGACTTACTGACAGTGCACTCCATCCCATCTTCTATATTGTTGATGAAGACATTGAACATAACAGGCCCCAGAACAGAACCTTGGGGCACTCCACTTGATACTGACTGCCAGCTAGACATCAAGTCATTGATTACTACACTTTGAGCCTGACACTCCAGACAGGCTTTTATGCACTTTACAGTCCATTCATCCAACCCGTACTTCCTTAGCCTGCCTGCAAGATTGTTGTGAGAGACCATATCAAAAACCTTGCTGAAGTCAAGATATGCCAGATCCACTACCAGCCCCACATTCACAGAGCCAGTCATTCCATCATAGAAGATATTCAGATTGGTTAGGCATGGCCTGCCCTTGATGAATCCATGCTGATTTTTCCTGCTCACCTTCTCCTCCAGGTTCTTAGAAATGGATTCCTTGAGGACTTGCTCGAGGATGACTGGTCTATAGTTCCCTGAATCCTCGTTCTTCCCTTTCTTAAAGATGGACACTATATTTGCCCTTTTCCAGGTGTCTAGGACCACACCTGATCACAGATTTTCAAAGATAATGGCCAGCAACTATGCAATCACATCAGTCAGCTCCCTCAGCACCCTCGGGTGCATCATATCTGGCCCCATGGACCCTATACACATCTACCTTTTCTAAATAGTTCCTAGCACTGTTTTTTGCCACTGTCAGCTGCTCACCTCCTCCCCAAACTGTGTTGCCAGGTACCATAGTCAGGAAGCTGACCTTGCCTGTAATATTCTAGCACTTCAGGGATTCCTTAGTTTTATACTTTGAAGTCTTTGAAGCTGTTTTGTAATCAGCAAGTCCCATTTTCAGTCTTTATTTTTAGTTTTAAATGTTTTTTTATTTTTTGTTTTTTAAAATAGCTACAATATGTAAAAAAACCCACAAACAATTCCAGTAAAGATATATTGGTACTGATATTCCAGTACCAATAAAGATAAAGTACCAATTCCAGTAAAGATACATTGGTATTATGCCTAACCTTGCTGTGGTTATGCATAACTCAGGAAGGGTGTGGTACAGTGCTGTGTCAGGGGCACTATCTGGGGTCCTAGTTGGGCTATTGTGAATTTATTTCTGATAGCAATAACTACAAAATCCAGCTTATCCTGGTATTGAAATTTGGTTCTATACTGATATGAGCCATCAGATTACAGGTTGTTTTGTGTCATTTTATGCATCTAACCACTGAATGAAGACCCATCCTATTATAGGAACAGTAGGACTTTCACAAAAGGGGAAAACCCTAATAAAAAAGCATAATTAAAGCAAGGGTTTTAATACAAATAAACAAAAAAAGAATTGACATTGTTTTCATCAATTACAGCACAATTAAGCCTATATGGAGGTTCACTGTTAAAAAGCTCAAGTGCTTTGCCCCAGTTTTTGAAACTATTTGTTTCAAAGTTTTTATAACACCCAACCACAGATTTTGAAGGTGAGGTTATGACCAAAAAAATAAAACTTGAACATGTAATTAAGAACTGTGCCATAATGTATGCACATATTACCTCACTGATTTCTGAGGAATGAATCAAGATCCATGGAGTACTCACATGGGCAGTTCTCCACATCCATATGTATCCATATATTTGTTCTTGGGCTACTATTTATAAAGGTCTTTGATTGCCAGCCTGGTACATTTGCTACATAAAAGCTGCCCCCATCCCCAGTGCATTCTGAAGCAAAATTAAGAACAAACAGGCTGCTTATAAGACAGGGAGTCTAAATATGTCATTTAAAACTAGCTAATTTGTGTTGACAGTATTCCTTAAGAGAGCAAGTCTTAGAATATTTTAGTTGCTACTCAGTTTCTTTTTTAAAAGCTGATTATCATCAAAGTAGCCTAATGGAAAATGGCAAGAACAGAGTGGTAAATCTGCTCAAATATATAATTATTCACAAATATTTTACAAAAGAAGTTGTCAACAAAAATATATGGCCAATAAAGGAAAATTGGCAGCTTCTTAGAACATTTTTGGAGCATGGATTGGTAACTCTAGTCTCCAAAGGAAAAGTGTTCATTTTCCTTTGGTCTCACTAGGGAAATAGACCTAACAACCCCAATGGCTCCAAAGAAAGGAGTGCAGGTTTACACATGGATGGAAACAAGTCATATTCTCATTCTACCCAGCCAAGGTACACCCTGCATTAATCTATTAGCACCTCCTCCTACATATCTCACATTTGCAGCCTGACATTTTACTACTTAATACATGAGGGTATTGAGAAATGTAAGGATCTCTGGATATGAGCAACAAACACATAAAGAAACTAGCATTTTAATATTAAGAAAGCTAATTTTTGTCCTAGATGCTTATGAGATTTATTATCCATATGATTTGCAGGCTCTTCTTCAGCCTGATATAGACACAAAGTAAAGTGCATCTACTGTGCAGAAATTAGGCTGGAGAGAAAACTCAGAAAGGTACAAAAGCCAGACTCCCACCCAGCATAGTCCATGTATTTCTATATTTGCATAAATTGTACATGCATGTCTATATTTGCATAAATTCTGGAAAGGGGAGCTACTGGTGAGGAAGAGAGGCAGAATCCTCTGCACATTACATGCTACTGCAAAGGAGTGGACAAAACACTGCTAAATCATTCACAAGATAATGCTTATAGAGCTGGCAGTACAAAGTGTTTTCAGTTGTCTAAAGCTGTTCTGGCAACTCTCCATGATGAATCTAGTAGCCTGTGGAGCTGGGACTGGAAGTGGATGCAGCACAGGGCAACCTTAGGTAGGTACATCAAACACATCTCCTTCCTTCCAGCAACCATCTGTGGGATTACCGCAAGTTTTTACAGGCTCTACACCTTTTCCATACACATACTGGGTTTGTACTGTGGTGGATTTTTTGGTGGTATTTAAAATGTTTTCACCTATCTCCTACTAAAGTAGATGGAGAGGCAGACTGCGATTCCGTTTAGGTGGATATTTGTGCTCAAATAATTGGTTGCATTAGCTTAAAAGTTGATTTACAATAAAGACATTGTGTTGCAATTAGCAATCCACTGTTATGAACAAGGTAGCTCACCCTTTTCAGAGCTCCTGTTTCAGACTGTCTGCAGAATCTGGAGGGTACATTGTGGGTTTAATCTTCCCCCTGTCCCCATCTGCAGAAGTTACCCTTATCATTGTAGAACCTAAAACCTTATTTTTTAAAACAAGGGCTTAGAAGCTGAAGCATTTTTGCAGAAGTGATGAACATCTTTGCAGAAGTGATGAACGTTTTGATGAGCTTCTGAGAAACCTGCCTGCAAGCTTCTGAGGAACTGCAGCCCTAAGGTACCCCAGCTCTGCAGGCTACCTCAGACCTAGGCAACCCCAAAGCTTTCAGCAAATGCTGCAGGATCTGGAAGCCTCAGCAATTCCAGCTCCACCCAGTGCTCAACTCCTGGATCTGCAGGAGGGAGCCTAGATGCCCCAAGAACTTTAGCTTGAGGTGAAGCTCTCAGGCTAGGGACAGAAGTTACATATAAACCAATTTAAGTAATCAGAAACTGATTTAAACCTGTGACAGAACAAAAGTTCAGTGCATATAAACCAGTTTCAAAATTGCTGAAAATGATTTAAGATATACCTGGTTGAATGTAGTATCAGACTTAACTGATTTGGGTCAAACTAATTTATGAAACTTCTGTCCCAGATCCCTTCCTGGTTCAAATTAAATCACAGTCCCGCAGCATCCCAGCATGCTATGCATCCCTGTGCTGTGCTGCCTACTCCAGTAGAGAAGGGTTGGGGGAGGGAAGATAGGGACTACCTCCCCAGGCAAACCCTGGCTAGGGTCTGAGGCCAGGGAGGAAGGTGAAATCCCCCTTCCTCCAAGAACAGAGCTGCTCTGCTCTGCTAAATTTACTGTTGGCTGTGACTGTGGATTACAAATACCAGAGGCACCTGGAAGCAGGAAGAGGGAGTGATAAGCAACCCTGCAGAGTCCTGCTGCTGTGATTCTGGACTGCAAATTTCAGAGACTTCAGGGGCAGCAGGAAAACCAAGTGAACACACAGTCCATGCTGACAACATGCCAGAGAGCCATGCTCTAGTGCTCTCCCCCCACACACTTATGGCCTGAGCTACTGCAGGCATGTGGCTGTATTTCCTGAATCAAAAGTGAATGTCTATTTACTTGTTAGTCAGTTTAATCTCTGCATCTTAGACTAACCTGCAAAGACTGAATCAATTCAGTCTTAGGGTCTTTAACTGCCTGTATTTAGCCCCATAATCTACTACAGAACTAAAAGTCTGGAAACCCTGTGGAAATATAAGCCTAGAAACTAAATCAATTCTGACCTTCCAAGGGCTCTACAACACCGGTCTGATTATGAGTAGAGCAGATATGCAATGGTGAATCTTATACTCTAACAATGCTGGATGTAAAGAGTTGTATTTCCCTTTTAAAAAGCACTTGTAACTTATGCAGCAATATGTTACAAAGTAACTAGCAATTCTCATGCTTTTCACACTTACAATGACGGCTGTATTGCAGAACCAGATTATTTTACAAGACAGTATTATGAACTGCAGCATAATTGTCCAATGAGTAGACTAGTCTTCTTTAAGATTGGAGTGGGGTGGGGTAAGAGGGTTGTTGCTGTTTTTTTCATGGTTTTTAAGAACTGGTATGTCCTTAAAGTATCAGACCCTAATAGTGCCAGGATGCCTACTAATGGGTTTTATGCTAATTATAAAAGAGTTGCTAGAGTCCCTGGTGGGGGGAGGACAGGGAAGTGAAGAGGGATGTAACCATATTTCCTCAAAGTTCTCTCTCTCGCTCTCAATTAACAGGACACCTGCAACTAAATGGGGCTTCCATATTTTTTTTGCATTATTGAAAAAATATATATATAAAAGTAAAAATTGTATAAATTATTTAAATGAAGAAGCTATATGCTTCATTGTTCCTAGACTAAATGGAAGCATCACGAAAGGCTAAATGGTGTTTCAGGCATTTCAAAAAGTGGATCCCATAGTGGTCATTTGAGACTGTATTGGTGCTTTTCCAAGAACATAACTGAGTGCATGTGGGGGAGGATTTTTATGGTAATTTTAGATGAAAGAGGTTAGGTTTGTTTGGCAATATCTTTTATTGGGCCAATAATATAGTTGGAAGAAATGTTAGACAAGGTTTGGGACACAAAATGCCCTCCTCAGTAACACCAAGTAAAATAATGATTTTTCCTTAAATTATGATGTTAAACAACAGTAATTGTTTTATAGTAGGGCTGTCCAACTGGAAGTCCATGGGCCACATGTAGTCTGCAAGGGATTAAATTGTAGGACTGCACAAAATTTCAGGTGGTGATTCGATTTGGAAGAGGTTCAGCCCAATTCGGTGGCCAAATCTCTGAATCCAAATCAAATCAGGGGACCAATTAAAAGGTCCAATTCAAAGGTCTCCAAATCTTTGGAAAAGATTCAAAGAGCTTTGATGATTCAGACAGTTCCCAGTTGCTGCAGCAGGGGGCTGCAGCTGGACTCCAAACTGGTAAGTAGGGCTGGGGGAGAGGGGACTGGAGGAGGGGACCATGGTGGGACCCCTGCCAGCCCCAACCCTCGTCTGATCTGAAACACCAGTCTGCAACACCACCCGACCCCTGACACCCGTCCACTCCCCCACCCCAATGGCTGCCCCACCTGCCCCATCTCCCAGCCCTTTAAAGAAAAGCCCCCGGTGCTCATTGGGTGCTGCTGGGCAGGGGGATGATGCCTGCTGCCCCCCACTGCCCCAGACTGCCATGACTCTGGCACTTTAAGAAAAAAAAAAAACAGAAAAATGTCCCAGGACTCTCCACTCCTGCAGCAGCCTTGGGGCTTCAGGAGGCTCGTGAAGAGACCCAATGTGGCACAGGGCAGTGGGGGGCACTGAGGATCACTCCCCCCACCAGCAGGAATAGTGAGTCAAGTGATTTTTCTTGTTTTTTCTTAAAGGGAACGAGG
>NW_017728910.1:2361900-2393297 GCF_001723895.1 Crocodylus porosus | reverse complement strand
ACGATGAGCTGGGACTTTTTTTTTTTGAAGCACCAGGAGCTGGGGCAGGCGGGGCAGCCATTGCTGGGCTGGTGGGGATGCGCCTGGCTGATTCAGAGATACAGAGATTTGGCAGCAGCTGAATCTCAGATTTGGCCAAATTTATTTGAGACAGTGTTTTGAATTGCTAAATCTAATCACTGTCCCCCGAATTGGCCGAATCTGAATCCAAAGCAAATACTAGCCGCTTCATACAGGCCTATTAAATTGTAGCCACTAGGCTGTCATTCAGCTGCCACTCTCCAGCTACAGCAGCAGCCAATGTATCCAAGCTCCTCATTCCTCCAACTTCTGCTTCCTGCCCTCACCACAGAGAATGGAGCAGTGCAGCTCAGGAAGATGAGAACTAATTCAAATTGCATAGAAGGGGAAGAGGGGAAAATCACACTCCCACAAGGCAGCAGTGAGGGGGGGGCAGGTCCATTGAAGTGAGTGGGTGGAGCCCGTGAGGGTGGATGCTGCAGCAGGGATGGTGGGAAATCATGCCAATGTAGTACTACAGTGGAGGGTGGAGGAATCCCATAGTGGAGGGTGCCCACAAAGGCACATAGAGCAGTGGGAGGAAGCATCCATGAAACATACAGCCTAGTGGTCCTTTAGCCTGCCCAGTGTGGCCAGATAGCATGCAGCCCCTGCTGGTGTGGCCCCTGGGGGCTTAGAAATTGGATTGGTCTGGTTTTATAGCTCAGGCTGCAGCTGCTTTGTTCCCAAACATGAGGAAATACATTTTGTGCCCCAAAACCTGTCTAGCATCTCTCCCAGGTGTATAGCTGGCCCAATAAATGATACCACCAATCTAACCTTGCTTCTGACATCATTCCCTGGACTGCCACACCGTGCCACTATGATCCTCCTTAGGATGAAAGGCAGGAAATAGAAATGGGACACAATTTCCTCCATTCCATTCAAATGCAATTGTTGCTGGGATATTTATTTGGTGTTCTACAAAATCTCCCATAAAATCTTTCTGCTAGCATGCCAAGATGAATGAGAACTTGTCAGCCAGGATAGGTTCCAAAGTGGGAAATGCCAGGGCCCCTTTAACTTGAAGTATTAAGGGAGATAAGATTTTAAAGAGTTCTCACCTTTACTTACAGAGGTCATGTTTGCTTAACCAAAAAACACAATGTTAACATTAACCAAAACCTACTTTTTGTTGCCATTGGCTTTGCAGAAACTTTGTAACAGCATAAACTGTACTTGAATGGACACTATTCACATAGAAGAGACACAAGAGGCTACATACACATACAAGTTTTCAGATACAGGCTGACACTCCTCATAGGATATACCTGGTGGGAAAACATGCACCTTGCAGAAATAAATCATCTCCCAGATAAGAGTCATTCTGAATTCCCAGAATGTAGCTTTCCTGTAAAGCATCACCACCATATTATCCTCCTCCCCTTTTAAACAATTCAAAGCCTGGGGACAACTCAACTCAAAAAGGAGGAGGGAAAGGGAGAACACACACCAAACAGGATTTAAGAGCTGTTTTTCTTCTTTCATTTTCTTTCTCTCTAATATATATTTTCAGAATTCAGCCCTTGAGCTATCCTCAGAAATCTTGACATACAAGTATGTAGTTTAGCAACAACAATCAGGATATGTTTGATACATCTCCAAACATGCAGAACCATAGAGGTAATAGACAAAACCATTGATGATGTGTAGGGGTTGCACGCGGGTGAACATGCACTCCCTGAGTGTGGTGGTGCACCCCCTTCAAAAAAAGGGGCACCAACACTGCTGGCAGCACCCACCATATCTCTCCCCTACATCTGATCTGTGGGCGGTCGCTGCTCACCAGCCCCCTTCCCCCCACCATCCCCACTGACAGTGTCTGCAGGCAGCCCCCAATTGCCACTGGTTGCCACTGCCACCACTGCTGGTGGTATCTGCAAGTTGCTGCCAACTGCTTGTTGATGCTCACCATCCCCACCCCCTCACCATTGACAGTGCTGCAGCAGCCTGCAGGAGCTCACTGCTTTTCACCACCATGCTCCTGCTGCTGACAGAGCTTGCTGTTCCTCCCTTCCCCCCACCTTCCCCTCGCCTCCAGGGGCATGCAGCATTCATGGACAAAAGTTATATTCCTTTAAAGGAAACTGAGAAGAGAGGGGGGGAAATAACCACTTATGAGCATATGTCAGCTGATCCAGCATAGTTGTTTCATGTGTCAAATCCTATTCTACATTAAATAAGAAAATCTGGGTTAGCTTTATACCAGAAAGAAACAACTGTTAAGCAATAGCAGGTTAGCTTTCATTTATTACAGGACAGGGGAGACACACAAACAATAACTGTGTTTCAGCCTGATCTGTTGTAAGTCCCATGAGCTCTTTTCTATTGGACTAATGGGGTTTTCTGAGGGAGAAGTACAAGAAGAGTTCAGTAGCACCTACAGAGTAGCTTTGTACTGATAACATGAGCAGAAGAAGTGAGGATTGCATTTGTCATCCACATAAGCATTTGGCTCTGCCCGTCTTTTTAACATTTCACCAACAGCTTGCTACAATTAACAGAATATGTTTACAGTTAACTCACTTATCTGTTCTTTCTTAAAACATGTCACCCACCCTATCTCTCCCCTACATCTGATTTGAGATGGGCCTTTTATTCTAGGTTTCCCTAATGAGCTCATTAAGGAAATGGAGTTGACTTGTCCTGAATGGATGGCTCACTGACAGGTCTTAGCTGCTTTCCACTAGTTCTAGACATACCTAGGAAGGTGTATTATCTACCTGCACATTTGTAAAGAGTTGTTCTTGTTTGTGAGACTGGCTAGAATTGGAAGAACTCAATACAGGTAATTTTAATTATTCAAAACTAGTAAATAATTTCTGAAAATACCCATTAATTGTCTGTTTACGTCTTGAGCTAAGCCCATACTGGGGAGTTAGGCGTGTTAAGTCAACATTCAGGCATGACTGGTATTCACAGAACCCAGATTCATTAGCTATCTAACTCTGTAGATACCCATATTTCACTGATAAAGTCCCTTAAGTCAGCACTTGGTGAGTTTTTCAAACAGCAGGCCAAAGTGACCCAGACCAGGTCTGAGGCAAGCAGGCACTAAAACTTGGTTGCTGACACTGGTGCTTTTCCCTGCTGCTGTATCTCCCAATCAGCCTCTCTGCTACCAAGCTAAGGCATAGGGAAACCTCTCCTTGTGCTGGAATGTCAGTGAAGCCACCCAGCTCTGCGGGCTAAATCTGATGGCTCTGTGGGCCGTAGGCTGATGATCTCTGCCATATGCCCTGCCTAATTCTTGATGGAATAGAACTGTCTGACATTTATCCCATGCTGAAGCCTGCTACAGATTCATAAAGTTGGGGTACCTTTAATTAGGATATCCAAGCAAGGGGGTGTACTTTAAGCAAGTGTAAACTTGTGTAGGATGTACCCTGGAAAAGGTAGTTCATTGTAGCAGGAACCTGATCCTTCAGGTTACAGAGGTATTCTCATGGCTGTCTGCAAAGTCCAGTGTAGTGTCATTTAGGGTACAGATAGAACTGGCATTTGTTGCATGATCAGCCCCCTGAAAGTGGTCTACTGCTGTGCTGTGCCACAAGTGCATGTCTGGAGAATGCTTTAAAAGCGCTGATCCCATGGCAAATTAACTCTCATCCAATGAGGGACCAGATGAAAGTGCTCAAAAGTGGAGCACCTTAGGTCATTTCTCCAATTCCTACAAGCAATCAGTGCTGGGCTGATGCAACCCAGCCTCCCCCACAGTGCTGTCCACTGGGGGAGGAGGAGAGATCTGAGGGCTGAGGTTTGCCCAGCCTGAGCTGTAGGAGAAGTGGGTGGATTGGAGCCCTGCCATCCCCTAGTGCCCCCACAGCCCCCTTCCCATCCAGCTCAGGCTGAGCAAACCCCAGCCTGCATCTTCCCTGCCCCAGGCCCCATTCTGCTCTCTCCCTGCAGACAGCATCAGAGCTGGGAGGGGAGGACAGGGTTAGGGGAGAGAGGCTGCAGGCAGGAACCTCCTCCACTGGATCAGCTCCAAAGTGGAGCTTGCTCCTCTCCCCAACCCTGCCCTGCCCCAACAGTAAACATCTGTTGGGTCAAGGGGCTTGCTTTAACTCATAGAGCTTTCTGTAAGTATCATTAGTTAGAGTGGGGAGGCTGCACATATGTCAGTGCCTGTAGAGATTTCTGAGCTAGCTCTAAACCCCTGTCCAGGCAGAGCACTATGTTAATATGGTTATAAAGCTTTGGCTAATTGAGCAAGCTCAGGTATCTCTTCTTGGCATGTATTTTGCCACGTAGAAAAATTCTCACTCTTTGTGGTCCAAAATTTATTTAAGTACTCTATAAGCATAAGCCAGTTTCAATGATAATCTGAAGCCTCAGCTCCCCAGAATACCCTATAGTTTAGTGTGTAGGGAAATCTGGGTTCAAATCAGGCAAAGGTCTCCCAATCTCAGGTAAGTGCTGTCACTATTAGACTATTGGAACAAGAGAAGAGGGGTTCAGTCCTTTTCTTGGCTGTGCTTCCCCTGAGAAAGGTTGGATCTGGCTAACATACCCAATTCCAAGAGAAGGTTAATGAATCCTGTGGAGAGAAATGCCAAATTAGTTTTGAGGGGCTAGATTTAGACCCTACCCCTCTATGCATCATTTCCAGTTGACTAGTTTAGGTGGCCCCCTGCTAAGCTGACTGTGGTGAACTCCCTCTCTTATATATCTAACTTCTCCCATACTTCGTACCTGGATGGTGGAATAATTGGTTTGACTTCATAGACATTTGGGCTGGAAGGGACCCTGGAGGATCATCAAGTCCAGCCCCCTGCCCCAGGGGCAGGAAGTCAGCAGGGATCATAGGATCCCAGCAAGATAAGTATCCAAAGGTGTCTTGAAGGTGTTCAAAGTGGGTGCTTGAACTGCCTCTGGCAGCAGTCTATTCCAAACCTTGGGGGCTCGAACAGTAAAGAAGTTCTTCCTTATGTCCAGCCTGAATTGGTCGTGGTAGAGTTTGTAACCATTCAACCTTGTCATCCCTTGGGGTGCTCTGGTGAACAGACATTCCCCCAGATCCTGATGAGCATCCCTGATAAACTTATAGGTGGCCACCAGATCACCCCTGACCCTGTGCTTTTCTAGGCTGAAAAGGCCTATGGCTCTCCGCTTCTCATCATAAGGTCTGTTTCCTGACCTTTGATCATGCACGTGGCTCTCCCCTGGACTCTCTCAAGCTTCTCCATGTCCTTTTTGAATTATGGAGCTCAAAACTGGACGCAGTACTCCAGCTGTGGCCTCACCAAGGCCGAGTACAATGGGAGAACAATGTCCCAGGATTTGCTTGAGAAGCATCTATGGATGCAAGCCAGTGTTTTGCTTGCTTTAGTAGCTGCAGCATCACACTGAAGGCTCATGTTCATCTTGTGGTCAATCATGACCCCCTAGACCCTTTCCTCTGTAGTGCTAACCAGCGTAGCAGTGCCAAGCCTATAAAGATGCTGTAGGCTTTTCCTCCCAAGGTGGAGAACCTTGCATTTTTTGGTGTTGACCACCATCAGGTTCTCATCCTCCCATTTCATGAGCCTGTCAAGATCTGCCTGGATCACCCTCCTATCCTCAGGTGTGGATGCTTTACCCCAGAGTTTGGTGTCATTGGCAAACTTGGCCAGCCTGCTTCTGACACTAATGTCCACATCATTGATGAAGATGTTGAACAGTATAGGCCCTAGGACAGAGCCTTGAGGGACCCCACTGGTGACTACACACCAAGACAATTAGCTTCTGTCAACCACCACCCTCTGGGTCCTACCATGAAGCCAATTCCCCAGCCAGTAGATCGTGGTGAGGTTGAGACTACAGTTAGCCAGTTTTGCCAAGAGGTGATCAAAGGATACCAGAGTGAAGGCTTTTTTGAAGTCAAGATATACGACATGAATCTCTTCCCCCTTGTCCAGGTGATAGGTCACCTGGTCATAAAAGGAAATGAGAGTGGTCAAGCAAGACCTACCCACAAGAAACCCATGCTGGGTATCCCTCAGGATATTGCCATCAGCTAGTCTGTTAAGGATGGCCTCTTTGATAATCTTTTCCAAGACCTTCCCCAGGATAGAGGTCAGGCTGATGGGCCTGTAGTTTGCTGGATCAACTTTCTTCCCTTTCTGGAAGATTGGCACCACATTGGCCTTCTTCCAATCTTCAGGCACTTCACCAGAGCACCAGGTTTCTAGGGAAATGTAAATCTATAATACTCATAGCTTCATGCAGTCAAGTGCAGTGATATTCCTAAGAGTAACTTAAAAATGAGTTCTCCTGTGTTATGGCTGGCATGAAAAAGTGATTCTTTACTTGGCCTCTACTTTCATTGGATTCTCTTTTAATCCAAAGGAACGTGTTTAATCCCAAACTGTCTCTTTTACCTTTTATTTAACCTTACTTAATAAGTTAAACCCATTGCTATACAATTAATGCATACTACATTAATTTTAAAAAATAACTTTACTGTGAAGTTATAAACACTTTGTGAGTATTTTTGGTTAGCTACTTAAATAATTATACCCCTTTCTGTAACATAAGTGACATGAAAACAGAGATGTCAGTTTGAAGATCCACACTTCAAAAAAGGACATGGACAGATTGAAAAGAATCTAGCAGAAATTATTAAAGGCCTGAGAAACATGATTTATGGGGAAAGGCTGAAAGAATCTGAAGAAGAGAAGACTGAGCAGAGATTTGATAACAGTCCTCAACTCCTTGTGGTGATTAGAGAGGATGCAGATGGGCTTTTCTCTGCGGGCATATAACTAGGAGCAATGGCCTTAAGCTGCAACAGAGGAAATTTAGTTTGGAGATTAGGAGGAACTTTCTGACCATTAGGGTGGTCAAGCATTGGAACAGGCTACCAATTAGGAGAAAAGCTGTGAAATCTCCATCCCTGGAAATTTTCAAGAGCAGGTTGGACAGACACTTGGATGCAATAATGGAGTCAGAGGGCTGGGCTAGATAACCATGTGACCTTCCAACACAACTTTTCTTTGATCCTCTGATCTTTTTTCAGAGTTATTAAGTGCCAAGAATTTACAATTTACACAGCTGCAAACTCTGCAAGATCATTGAAATTATAAAATGGTAACAGGCATGGCAAATCCATCCATCTAGTCTAATCTAAGACAGCTAGACATACAGGATTTTTTCTTTATTTAAAATAAACAAGCAAACAAATTATTACATTAAAGAAATGTGGCAAAAAGAACATTGAATGGGAAAGGGATTTCCTGAATCAATTAATCCAGTTCCGTATTATCACAGACAATCATTTCATAAAACACTTTAAATTAATTTATGAATCTCTATCTTAAAACAAGTTAGGTTTCTTGCCCTTGCAACTCCTACTAGAAGGTTGTTCCAGCAATACTTCTAATTTCCAACCTAAATTTTTCATTACCAATTGAAACCCATTTGCTTTTGTGCCTGTATTCTTTTTTAGCTTCAAGAGCTTATTTCCCTCCCTGGCGATTACTCCATGATGCATTCACAGAGAGCAATCTTGTCCTTCCTTAGCCTTAATTTTCTTAAACTCACCCACCCAAGCTCATTTAGTCTCCTCTTCTCAGGTAATCTCTGCATTCCACTGATCATCCCTAGTACCTAGTACTTCATTTTTTCCATCTGAATACATCTTACTTTACCACAGGTGAGCACAACTGTACATAGTATTTTAAGATGATAGCTTAGTATTGCCTGGTACAATGGCATTTATTCTTCCTTTCCTGTCCTGATACAATGATGCCTGAAATTATTTTGTCTTGTAAAAGGACACATTGCCTTGGGGGCTCTTATTTGTCCTATGATCAACTGCTGCACTACAGATTTCCTCTTCCTCTGCTACATCCAACTGATACATACATTGTACTGTTCACTTCTATCTAATTTTGCTTAACTCAGTTTTCAAGGTCACCTGGTTTTTTCATATATGACATTCTAGCCTCTTCTACATGGCCAGTGCTTCTCAACTTTATGATGTTGGCAAGTCTTAATAGCACGCATCTACTGGTAATGTACAGGTCATCAATAAAAATACTAAATGAGATTAATCACAAGATTGGCTCTTGAGAAACTACACTAATAACCTCATCCCACTACAACTTCTGCTTTTAACACAACATGAAGTCATCTCTTCTCCATCTTCCTTAAGTATTTTACAATTTCTTGTCCTAATTTCTATCTTCTCCATTTTAATTAGTAGTTTTCCATATAATGTTTTTACTGAAACCCAGATAGATTAGATTTATTGTGTTAACTTTGTCTAAATACACAATGATCTTATTTAATACATATATCAAGTTTATGTGTCCCAATCTATTTATGGTTAACCTCCTGTTGATTTTATTCCATTTCTCAATATCCCATTTATTCCCATTTCCACTAGTTATTCTTTCCTTTAGATATGTTTCTAAATCCTTGCAAGCTGTCAAGGTCAGGCTAAAAGATCTGTGCTTGCCTGAATCATTTTCCCCCTTTCCTCTGTATATGTTTCCATGCTTTGGTGATATTTTTGTCAAGAACCCATAAATATTCTATGTTGTATCACATTGTTTTAATTATGTTCATGTCATCAATTTTCATGATGCTTTACAAGCTTAAAATTTATTTTAAATGAGAAAACTGGACACGATCCCTATGAAATCACAGCTCCAAATGACAGAATTTGGCCTTAATTTGACAGATTGATGTGTGGGTAAAGCAAAAACAAAGACATTCTAAAAGGGCAACAGAAACTCCAGCTGTTTTGACTTGAACATCATTATATTCAGTCACCCTCATTTCCTTCACACTTGTCCACTGCTCCCTACTGCAACCATTGTTTATTTAGGTGATGATCTAGACAACCATTTTCTACTCCATATGTGGAGACAAGGCAATAAAAAGTTTTAAGTATACCCAGCAATTAAAGGCAAAAAACCTTTGCCTGTTGTCACAATATCATCACTCAAAGTGAGTGTCAGAAAATGCAACAATCTTTACCAAGAGAAAGAAAAGCTTCCAGCATTAAAAAAAAAAAAAAAAAAAAAGCCAGAACTATATCCCAATTTTGTATCCTCAGACCAGCAAAGCTTATTTACCATGTAGCCTTAACATCACACAACTGGCTCTTCTTGAAGATATCTATTAATGACTTGAATACGTTCTTTTTGGGAAATGGGTCATTTTTGTTCCTGTTGTTATGCATCTGTAAAGCACCAAGCACATCATCTTCCATTTGTGGAGCTCCTAAATACTTCTGCAATATAAATAAATCAAATAACAACATTCTGCCTCTTTTCTTGCCATGGGCAGGCCTTCTGGGCGCTGCAATGTTTACATTATCTAAAACTCTTAAGGGGAGCGAAACCTATTAAATGTACCAGATCTGAGGTGATGTCAACTGGACATTTATATTCTTTAACTATTTCTTATTTTCATTCTAATTACTAGAAAAGATACAAACAATAAAGTCCTGTCTTCAGACAGGAGAGCGAGGAATCCTTGAAAAAATAGCACTTTAGCAGCACTCCTTCATCTTAACCTGGAGGCTAAGTTATAAAAAGAAACAAGGAGGAAGACGAGGAACCAACCATGTTATATGTTAATGTTTTTTCAGGGACTTGAACGGGATATATAATATGTTCACTATTAGACGTTAAGGTATTTAAATAATATTTATACCCTTAAATGTAGAAGTTCAATTTAAATGCCTTGTAGGTGAATAGAATCTAACTGTAAGACTGTTACAGTGCTTGTATTACCATAGCCTAAGAAAATGAGGAATTTCAACCGAACCTACCATGCTTCCAACAGTGTAAAGAAGTAGTATGACATGTCCTGCCTCAGAAAGTTTACAATCCAGTTTTATGATGAGGTAATCATGCCAATTTTATTTCTTAGATAAGGATGTAATGCAGACATACAGATAATTGAGCTTAAGTACTAGCTTCCTCTTGGCGCTTGTACAAAATTTGGGACTCATTGAATCTCACTGAATCTGAAAGTTCTGTTATAATGCAAAACCAATGCAAGTCAGAAAAGAACAGTACTAAATAATAAAACATCTCAGTAAAACATAACAACAAGTTCCCATGCACTTCCACTCAAGTGCATAAGAGCTCAAGTACTCTGGGCCAATAAATACCAGAGGGACATTCTTTTGATACCAAGGAAGTACAGAATCTGCTGGTTCACTTTGATCTGTTGTGACTTTATGAACTTCAGCGTGTTGCTGCAAGTCCTTCACTTCGTGAAATGGCTGACAGTTCTTTTTGATCTGTCTCTGTCCCATGTGGAAGAGATGCATTGTGTTTATTGCTGGAGCCACCATCAGCCAAAAGACATGCACACTTCCCAGTTGGTAAGGGAGGGGATGACTGTCAAATAACAAAACCCCTAGCTGCATGCTGAGAGGGAAAATAAGGAAGAGGCAAGAAGAAGAAGGTGGCAAGTGAGAATCAAGAGAAACAGTGCTTTTAAAGTAGTCAGTCAGACTTGTCTGCAAACTTAAAAGAGATAATAAGATATTAACAGATATTCCAGGAGAATATGTTGCAACCTGGAGAATATGAACATGAAAACAATATTCCATGTACTCACGGCCTCAAGGCTAAGTCACTCTAATGCATCGTGCTAGGAACTGAATTTGTCAAAGTTAAAAAAAAATCTCACCTTTATTCAGAGCCCAGCCATATAAGCTACAATGTGGTACTCCAGTGCAGAGCTCTCTCCCCACAAGTTTCCCATTGAGTAATAAACCGAATTCAAGATTTTGGTCCTCATCTTTCGGTCCCCCAAGAACCTGGCCCAAATTACTCAATCATGTCACTGTATGCAATTCATTACTTCAGAATTATGACCTTCCTAAAATTATGGATTCAGCTAAAGTCAAACTCTGTAAAGCAAGAAATTAATTATCCCAATGCAGCAGGCCTTAAGTAGAGAAGGTCTGTCAGTGAACAACCTTAACTCCTTTCCTCTCATTTCATACAACCATAATTCCTTTTCCCCTTATTTCCCTCATCCAAAAACTTACAATAGCTAATGGGAATTAATTGCAAGTACTTACCACTTTCATTTTTAAGTGTAGCTGTATTCAGTGGCAGAAGCATTTGCTGGAGCATGTTGACAAAGCTATAATTGTGCTGTGAGGCAATCTGGGAATGCTGTGCCATTCTGGAAGTGGAGATGAAACCTCTCTGCCTGACTGACCCTAATGTGTGATTAAAGAGGTACATGTGTCCCTTGAAAGATCCACTATATCTTCATTTCAGTACTGCGTTGTGGGAGCTATGTCAAGGACAGGCATAAGGGTCCTTTTGCCATATTGTCAGCAGTCATATGGGAAAAGAGGTTTTAATGCTGAGTATGTGGAAGTACAGTGTTAAATGGTATCATGCACATGATGCTGAAGAGGTTTGGGTTTGACTGTAGGGCAGATATAGGTAGCTCCTGTTCAGTACAGTTCTAAGGCAGAAAGCATGGATCTTAGGTGTATGTTGGGGCTTAAAAGGGGGGTGAAAATGGCATGTTAGGGTTTAAAGGGGTTGAAAATGTGAGGAGGGATACCTCAACTTGTTTTCTGATTTCCAAAAGTTCAAGTTTAACTGAACCTGGCATTCTGAAGGGCACAAGGTGCCCATGACAACCTTAATTGTACCTTAATGAAGATTTTTGTCAATGCTTTTATGGGAAGTAGTGGTGATTCAGACAGTTATTATTAGTATGTGGCTTTGTAGTTGAGACAAGCCTGAGGCTGGGTAAAGGTAAAGAATGCTGGGCAGAGTGGAACAGGTAGTACGGTTCTACACAGAAATGGTAGGAGTGTGTCAGACAGAAGTGCCAGTGAGTCATATGCATAGTCTACATCCCCCAAACCTGGGAGTTTTATTATAAAGTGGTTACAATAATTAAGCACGTAAGCGCAATCTAGTGCATCTCTCTCCTCCTGTACCCTGACATTATATAGCTCCCCTGCTACCATTTTCAGCTGACCATTTGCTTCCTGTCTCATTAAGCCCTTAGTATATAAGAAGTTGCTTTTGGCTGTCTGGTACCCTCTTCTGTTTTTCTGTATGTGAATATCCAGATAGAACCCAAAAGGGGTGCTCCCTTCTTTGATTGAATAGCCTTAGCAGTACACCAAACCAACCTGCATACAACCTGCCCCGTCTTAGTTTCCTGCCTTGTTCAGCCCAACTCGTTAAAAAAGGTATAATCAATTATTCTGAAATCAGTATTGCACAGATGTAGTTGCACTGCTTCTTGTCCAGGAACATATAGAGATGTGGAGAATGGTACTGTTAGGCTGGTAAGCTCGCAATCCAGACCTGGCCTTTGGGTTTAGAACAGGGTTACAGATCAGTTTCCCAGGTAAGTAAATCTGTCAGCCTTACGAAAAGTTGGAAGTATTTGAGGGGAAAAACTATCTGGCTCAGATGATCCCAAATTTGGATCACTAGCCCTATCCTGCAGTCCACACCAAATTACAAACATGGATTTTACAGCACTTAAAAAATTTAATCTTTAAACAGTTTTCAGAGGTGCAAAATAGCTTGTTTACCTCACCATGATAAGAAGGCGCGCCCATGGAGATGAATATAGTCTGAAACAGAAGGCGCAGACAGAAGTGACAATTTTTGCCCAAGCTGGCCACTGAAAGTGCTCTACACCTGTCACCAAACACAAATGCATGGCTGCAGAGCACTTCAGAAGGGCCCAATCCCATGACAATTTGAACCCTTAATGCATGAGAGTTCAAACGAAGATGCTCCAAAATGGAGTGCTTTCAATAACTACAATGCTACCAGCATTGTCTTCAGAATGGGAAGGGCCAAAGGGAGTGGAAGAAGCTCAGTCTGGTGTTTATTCAGCTGGTGCTAGAGGGTGGGGCACGTGGGTTGGAGCCCCCAGTCCACTTACTCCATCCTCCAGTGTCAGCTGGGCAACCCCCAGAATGAGCTCCCTCTGCTCCCTTTCCCCCCTCCCATTCTAAAAGCAGCACCTGGAGTGGGAGGGGGATGGGCTACTGGCATTGCTATGGGAAAGTGGGTGCAGGCACATAGCTGCTCTAAACAGCAGCTTGATTCCCCAGTAGCAAATTGGGGAATCAAGCTGTTGGGTCTGGGGGATCATTGTAACTCATGGTGTTTCCAGAAGCTGTTTTTTTGTTTGCGCCTGTAATTCTGAAAAGTGTGACCATATCACTTTGGGGGATAAAGTGACCACCATGCAGGGAGCAACATCTGGGATGCAGTCCTGGACAATCCACAGATGGCTAATGGCAGCTCTGAAGTTGGTAGCAGTTAGTTAGTTTCTAGGCTGTGCAGATTGGCACATGTAGGAGAGAGTGTGGGAATGAGGCACCTCAGCCTTAATTGCCTAACTCACCCAGAAAAAAGTCAGTCTTAAAATGTTGGGGGTCCCCCCACAGCAATAGTTGTAGTGTCATCTTTGGAATGTTACATTCCTCTCCCCCCCTTAAACTTGAGAGAAAGAGAGATTGGAACAAGAAAATTTCCCTAATTTTAAGATTTCTGTCAAGAGTAAATTCAGACTGAGACTGGCTGGGCAGGCATCAGGCACAATGATTTCTGTATGTTGCCTTGAGCTGTGCACTCCAGGTGCAAACTGGTAGGCGAATGCAAGTGTAATCTGTGCAGTTTGTGAGTGTTAGATTCATTCCTGTATTGCAAGTTTAACTCTTTCATGAAAAGTATTTTCAGTTTTGTTGCCTGTGAGCAGTTCACTCATTTGTGCTGGTGCTCAAGGGTGGGGTGGGTGTATTGGAGCCCCCTCCCCCCACCTCAAGGGTGCTCCAATACACCTACCCCATCCTCCAGTGGGGGCTGAAAAAGCCCCGGACTAAACTCCTTCTTCTTCCTTTCCCCCCTCCCATTCTGAAAACAATGACAGCTGTCAGGCAGCGCTGACAGAAGTTACAGAAGATGCTCTGTTTCATGTAATGAGGGTTCAGATTTTTGCCCAATCATTCATTTTTAAGTGGTCTGTAGCACTGCACTTGTGTTTGGCCACAGTTGTAGATCACTTTCTGTGGCCAGACCTGGTGGAAATTGTCATTTCTGTCTGCACCCAAAGTGACTGTCAAACTAAAAAACTTAGACTTGTATGTACAGCAGGCAGTTTCTTTGGCAACAAACCCTTGACTATTTCCAGAAGGGCGTCTAAAAATTATTGCTTTCAGAAAATGAAAAATTCACTGATTAGATCTGCCATTTCTACAAACCTCACTGAAGTACATGGAGTAAACAAATGCCTGACAGAAAGAAGAGAAAGAAAATTACAGGGGCTACCCTGTGTTCCTTTTATATATTCCCTAAGGTAACACAAATGTTACCAGGATGGCAGCAATTACAAGAACTAAAATAGATAAGATATGGCCTGACCCAAAGACTACTGAAGCACTTGAAGTCTTTCCAGACCTGGTAAACAGTAGTTCCCACTTTAGGATTGGATTTTTATGTGAGAAAATTGCTGTAGAAATCATAACTAGAAATATGAATCCATGAACGTAAACCTATACCTAACTATTGGCTAATTACAGAAACAGTGTAGGTGCAAGCAAGGCACGTTCCAGGCTGCAAACTCAGATGCTGTAGAAGCAATTAATCTAGCTACAAATAAATGGTTGCTACATTCATATAATTATAATGGTATGATTAAGTGGGAGATTGAGAAAACTAGAAATTAATATGCAGTAATTTCACATTTATAGCATAGTACTTGCATACAATGTATTTTCAGGTGGGCTACACAATAAGGCACTTCCATTTTGTTTGGAAAACTCAGAAAACCTACAAAGTTACAATACTCAGTGCTCATTAGAGTGGGCACAGAGGCATTTACCTGTGTAAGTCTGAAGTCAGACAGAGGGCAGGATATAGCTATACCTTATAGACTAACTGAATCAGAAATGCACAAGCTTTTGTGAGCAAGACTTCACTTCATTAGATGCTCACAAAAGCTTATGCAGCTCTGATTCAGTTAGTTTGTAAGGTGCATCTCTATTCTGCCTTTATTTGAATGGGGTTTTGTTTGTTTGTTACACCATGGGCTCTCTCTAAATCCCTACTGACTTTTGTCATTCCGCCTGCCATAACTGACCAATCAAGTCTCCTGACACTTCTTCTTTCAGTGTGGTTGCACTTTGGTCTTACATTGCCACTGCAGCACTGTGCATGAGGGATCAGTCAGTGTTCATTAGCCGAAATGAATGTAATAAAACATTTGTTTACAATGGTTCTTATAGACTTCATTAAAAGTTGGGCTCTATTTGAGGTGTTGTATAAATACAAAATAAAGAACACTTTTGCCATCCATTAGAGCTACATTCTAACCAGGGCAGATGCAAGCATACAAATAAGAAATTAACAATAATTGAAAGTTCAAAACCAATTTCTAAGCAGCTAGTTCTCTACACTCCCCACCCTACCCACCAAAAAACCCAGAATGGGCATGTCCCAATGAACATACGTGTGCATTTCTCCAGGGACAAATAGCAGCAGCACGTATGTGTGCCGCTGCTACTTGTCCATGGGGAATGACATCACACATGCTCTCTGCAGCCTGGCAAATTGCCCCAGGTGGGATAGGAGAAGCTGGGTCCAGCACTTACACTGGCACCAGCAGCCTTACCTGGGGTCCTGGGGCTGCAATGGAGGTGATCTGGGTGTGCAGAGCACGGCCAGAAACTGGATCAAGGCTCTGGCTAGCCAGGCTCCGATTTGGGGCAGCGCACGTTGTAGCCATGTACACTTGTCTCACTTTTTTTAAGCATTATTTTAGATACCAGGATTTCCTAGTATCTAATTTCACTGTGTTCCACATGCAGCACAGAGAACCTTTTCACGTGCACTGTGTGCGTTTTGTGGGGCTTCAGAATCCTTTGGATTGCCACAAAACACATGTTCCCGCTTGTCTGGACGTGCCAATCTGTGTACCCACACTTGACCAGGTACCAAGCCCCAGTCAATCATGCAACCAATATAACTTTCTTTCACTTCACTCCAGCCCTAGAAGAAGGGATTAACCTTAAGTCTGGAAGGAAACATAGAAACAAACAAAGAAAAAACCATTCCAGAAGTGATGGAAATAGAGATGGCTGAAAAGCAGAATTTTTAATTCAGAGGATTTTCCCCATCAATTTGGTTTTGCTCTGAATCAGACCAAAACAATACAAATCAATTTTTTTTCACAAATTTTAACATTTTGATAACATTTGGTTGCAGTAAACTTCACAAACAAAATGTCACCTAGGTTTAATGTCTCTGAAGTAAAATAGCTTCCTGGCCCCACCAGCTGTCCATAGCATGGACTGTCAATTTGTGCCAGACCCCAGGACTCTGTCCCAGAACTTTCAGGCTCTGAGTATCAACTCTTCAGCACAGATTGCCCTTTACATGCATTAACCAGAAGTTTTGACAGGAATTCCAGGCAGACCTGACTAACCAAAGCCCTCTCGGTTTTCTGGCTCTCTGCTGTGGATAATGTAACCAAACCTTGCAGCAGCTCTCAGGCCTTCTCAGGATCTTATTTTCCCATGGAGAGCTTGGAAGTTCCAGCACTGAAGACTCCAGGGTCCAGGGTCTGAGATAGACCCACCATGCAGGCTATCCCAGGACCAGGCTTGCTCCACAACTCAGAACCTTGGACTGGACTTGAGTCTAAGAATCCCCAAAACTGAGTTGTACACAGGTTATGTAGGGGTTCATTTCCATTTCATTAACACAACATTTCAGGCTCAATGAATGAGCATTTTCCAACAACACTTTTTTTTATCACCAGGCAGTAGTCAAAAAGCACTGCTGCCAGCTGATACTTGCTATGGAAGGGATAAAGAAAGGGGCTCTTAGCTGATTCAAGGGGTAGAGGCAAGCCCTGCATCATATATGACAAAATATAATAAATAAGAATATTTAAATGCTATCATTAAATTACGGTATAAGCAAAGGGAAGGACTTCTGAAAAATATTTTAAAATCTCATTAAGTTATCTTTAAGATCATAACTCCAAGGTATAGGGGAGGACCTCCACACTTGTGGCCCTCTCTAAATAACCCAATTCTGAGATAGAAAGAGACAGAAAGAGCTCTTTCCCATGACTGTGGAATGCCAGAGGAGGTATATCAAAATACATAATTTACAGGAGTGAAGTTAGATTTCTCTAACTTAGATATCTCCTAAACTGATAGCACTAGCTTTTCTTGTATGGTGAAACGATATTTCAACTCAAATATTTCCTCAAAATTGGAAGATAAAGTGTTAAGATGGTTCGTTACTCTTTACAGCCATGGGTGGTATCTTCTGATGCAGAATGAATAGTGGAAAAAAAAGTATGTTGCAAACTTTGACATTTGTAGTTACTGAACTGAATTTTTGTTGCTGTTAGTTGAGATCAGTTTGAGTTGAGCAACATGCTTATCTGTTAGGAAAATAACAGTCAGGAAATAAAAGCAATACAGAACCACATTTTTTAGAGTTAGCCTTAAGCAACCTTAAAGTTACTGTACTTAACATAAGTACATAAAAACATTTACTCATGACTAACCTTTATATCTCAGTTGTATTTCTATTTTATTTTCCCATTTTTCTGTTTTTTCTCTAGGTTATGTAATGTTCACAATAATGGTCAACTTTAAAGTCATGCTTAAGGCCATACCCAACAACCACTTGGACTGTAAACCCTAAACTGGACCACAGCACAGCCTAGCCTGAGGCCTCTGCTGAATCTACAGGTGTGAGGTCAACACTACCCCTGGTTGTTTCCATGCCCTCACCTTTAGAAAAGTGCTTGGAATGTACTCCAATGCAGCAGACCTGAAGCAGAGGAGGTCTGCTTTAAGTAGAGGGGGAATCCCACAGTTCCTTGCTCCTGACTTCTGGTTTCCCTTTTCTTTCCTGCCCATACAGATATACAGTCCTCAGACAGATTCCTAGGATAGCTTTGCTTTGCATAGCTCAGTGGAGCCATGCTTGTGAAATAAGCATAATGTGGGTAGTTTTGATGTGGATAATAGAAAGTAATATATTCAGGATAAAAACAACTTGTGTGCCTTGCTCTGGTCTAGAATAACATCAAGTTAACCCTACATTTTGTTGTGTACATATCCTTATTTGCTCATCTTCTTTTCTATCTGTTGCTATTTATATGGTTCTTGATAATGTAAGTTAAAAAATTCAGCCCAGGCAAAGAGTGGGACTGCTATTTAGTTGACAAGAACTTCTTTTAAAGAATAGCTAAAAATACATGTGGTTTTGCAAATGTCACACATAAAGGTGAACTAAAATCTAAGCTTTTTCAGAGCAGGGTTTGATGCTGTACGTTTCCTCTGCCAGAACTGATCATTAGCACCAAGAAGTCCAATCTGGTGAGGGGGATAAGCATCTGCTACAAGATACAAAGTACCCACTCTCATGTGACAATGAAAAAAAAATCACAGTAAGAGTCACTTTCTTCTAACACCCCATGAGGAATTCTGAGAAAAAGTGTTGTTTTTTATTCATCTCTCCTCTCTCTCTGTTTATTTCAGCCTGGAGTTCCTCTCTAGAACCTCATCCTAGGCTCCTGCCACATATATATAAATATATTACACCTAGCCTTAGACTTTCGATTTTCATTGATTCAGTAGAAACTGAGAACCCTGACCATCTCACAGACCTGGGGACTTATGATGGCATTGACCTTAAAGGCTCAAAATTGGAGTCATTGCTGGCAACATTTTGTTGAAATAAAGGACTATAAGATTAGGAATTAACTGTAATAGGTTTTAGCACCTAAATAGAGAAGGTTATGTTTTATTTGTATTGTTGTTGTTTTAAAATTCTCTATGTAACCATTAAACATGTAACACACTCTTATCATAGAAGAAGTATATACAGGGTACATATGAGTAAGTGCAAAAACTCTATGGAAACTAGGGAGGATGTAGGGTAGGGGTGTCAAACTCATCTGGCCCCACAGTCCAGGTAAGTGATGCAGGCTAGATCATGGGCCAGATGGACCCCCTCATTTTTCTCCACCTGGTCTGGGACCCTTGCAATCTGCCCCAGAAAGACAGTGCTACACAGGGTGACTGCTCTGGGAACTACGCCACACCTGGTGCCTGCTCCAGCTGGTCTGGGACCCACACTGCATGTGGCACTCATAGGCACCATGTGCAGCATGGATCCTAGACTGGCTAGAGCAGGCTGCATGTGAGGCACAGTCCAGGAGCCACCAGGGTAGGTGTGATTTGCAGCCCACATCTTGGAGCAGGTACCACACACAGCCCAGGCCTGCTAGGGCAGGCACCATGGGTAGCACACCACCAGCTCTGGCCAGTCTGGGATCCACACCCTCAACTAGACTCACAGGTCCTGTCTAGGCCAGTTCCTGTCTAGGCCACTCCAAGATCCGTGCCAGATACAGCATAGGACCCAGACCAGCTGGAGCAGCTGCTGGATCAGACATGCTGTGGAAGGGGGAAAGAGGAGGCATTCTGTGGGCCCAATCCAGACCATCAACCAGTTCTACACCGCGCCCCTTGTGGTTCTTTCAGATGTAGGGGCAGTTCAGGGCCCAGATAGTGGGGCTCCATAAATTGGATTCAGCCGATAGGCTGTATGTTTATGACCCCGATGTAGGGTGTCTATATATGGTACTCTAGCCTTTGGGTCCAAGAAGAGTGCCCTAACCTGCAAATGGGGAGCTTGTAGCAACTGAATACTCATAGCTCTGTACATTGTGGCTATAACAACGTGTCTCCAAATCCCTGAGGAGAAATACCATAATACTTCTGTGCTGCAAATTCTATAGTTGCTAGTGAGTTGGTTGTATTTCAATCCTAATGACTTTTATGGGGACTTGAAACAATCTTTTAAAATAATTTTATTTCCAGGATTTTAGTTTGCATTCAAATTTAAACATAAAAAGTTATTCCATGTTTCTAATAATTCTCATCACCCTTCTCTGACCCCATTATAATTCTGCAATATTCTTACATCAAAAAGTGCATAGCAAACACAGCCTTCTTAACAGTTACTTGTCTTCAAATAGAATTTACTATCTTAATACGTATTTTAATATGTTTATTTTACAATATATAAAAGCACCGAGAAACTGGAAAATTGAAGCTATTAGCTCAACCTGCCAAGTACCAATCTTTCTTACACATTTTTAAAATGGTCACTTCTGGTCATGAATTAAAAAACAATAAAATTATTTCAGCCTTTAGTTGCATGGGCTACAATATTAAGGCATCTGTATCAAAAAGTTTCAAACACATAAACAAATTAAAAGTGAAATTTAGTTCTAGATGGTCTTTCCAGAAAAGTAAATTCTTTTTATTAATATTCATAGTTCAATAGGCAGCCAGAACATGTGGGAAAGTCCTGTTACATTGTTCAGCAGAACAGATAGGCATGTCATATTTCTATTGTATTTTATGATTTATAAAAATTGTGAGTGTCCCATCATGCAAGTATTCTGGTCCCTTACTTAGCTTAGAATGATTCTAATATCTAAGAAAATAATGGACATTTTAATGCCTTACTGGTTTTACTGTGGTAAGTAAAAGAATTAATGTTAAACAGTTTATTTCATTTAGTAGATACTACATTTTATAATCTACTTTCTCCACTAACAAAATCATACTGAATTTCTACAAAAGACAAGTATTTTTAGTCCAAAAAGCACATTATGCACTTGTCAACCCTCACACCATTCACCTTCTGCTTGTGTTTTTCACCTGCTGTGTTTGTGCTGTCTTAAAGAAAAATGCATGTTCTTTAGAGCAGAGACTTTCTTTTATTCTTGAGTGCCTGTTGTAATAAGGATGTAAGTTGATTAAAAAGTCTAGGCTTTACTCCAATACAAATAAAAGATATTATAAGGTAGTAGAGAATAGTTAATTAAAAAGTTTCAAAGAAGGAAGAAAGCTTCTGAAGAGTAAACAAATAGTTTTTGTTGCTTATAGAATCAATTCACTGTAAAAAAGGTTAAGATGCCATATTTTTGGAGAAGTAATAAGAAATATGAAATAGAGATAAGAAGATAAGCTGATTTGAAGTGAGATGAAACAAAACGATTGGAAAGGTACAATATCATGTGTCCCTGATGCAGACCACAGGCAACCTGCAACAGAGTTCAAGACCAACAGTAAAAAAAAAAAAAAAAAAAAAAAAAAAATCAAACATTGCCTACCATTAGAGATCAAGTAGAAGCTCTTTTCAGATTTACAGCCTAATTCTAGGACACAATAATAAAAATTATTCATCTCAATGAATAATTCTTACTCAATTTTAGGTGTTTATCTTGCTCTGAAATGTTCCAATTTTATTTGAATCTAAATCAAGTACTAGATTAGTAATACTTTAAAGATGCTGGAGAGAAAAAAGAAGAGTTGAGACCTTTTTCACTTCAAGTGGCTAAATATCCTATTAAATACCAGCAAATTAATTTTAAATAGTCATATACATTTCCAGTTAAGCTGTACCAAATTTTTGTTTAAAGTTAACAGCTTAAATGTAACTACAGTTGTCTGGTACCACAGTATTTTGATCAACATGTATGCTTTCCTGCAGAATTGACTTAGTTGGAGACAGTACTATTTTACGGCAGAGTAAGTGTGACGAAATGGACCTGTAGATGGTGACAAGGGCTGGTTGGGGCATGAGGGTGCTACAGGGCAGGAGCTGCCTGTTGCACGGCTCTGCACACTGGGCATTCTCGTGCCCCAGCCAGTCCCTCCACCACCTGAAGTCCAGGACTAACCTTCCAAGCCTGCTGTCAGCCCAGGGCTGTTCTGCCCCAGTTCAAACTGCTGCTGAATCAGGTGCATGTGCAGACACTGCACCAGGGAACAGTTTACTCCAGCACAAACAGCTCCTGATTTTATTGTGTCACATTAATTGAATGTGTAGATGTGCCCACTGTGGTTCCAATTCCAACCCTCTACAAATTCTTGTTTGGATCAGAACTTTGGGTTTAGATCAAAGTTGTCAAACATACACCCTTGGTTTAGAGTCATCTATGCACGTAAATTTATATCAATAACTACTATCTGGTGACCAAGGATCTATCAATCCTTCAAACAAGTAATTCATGTGAGTAGTCTCAATTTATTTTGTAGTACTACTGCACTTATTAAAGTTCCTTGTGTAGATTAAAGCGGGTCAAAAATTTTCCAACAGAACAGATTTGTTGAAAAATGTTAGTTCATTAAAATGTTTTCATAGATTTCATAGACATTAGGGCTGGAAGGGACCTCAGAAGATCATCGAGTCCAGCTCCCCGCCCGAAGGGCAGGAAGTCAGCTGGGGTCATAGGTTTTATTCAAAATCTCTCTGGTTTGACAAACCTTAACCAAGTTCAAGGTAGGGCTCTCACTGAAGAAAATGACTGGATAATACAAATTGGAAAATTATTGGATAATACAAAATTCAATTTTATGATATTATCAGACCAGAAATACCTTTTTAAATGTATTCAGGATCTTTTTACAATGTTTGAAAAAATTTACTTCATTTTTTAAATTGTAAGCTACCTAAAAGGCAATATGGAATCGATCTTTAAGCAGAATCAGCATGCAACAAGCATGCATAAAAAGAAAAAGCAATGTAAATACATTTTAGTCTTTGATCTAAATATACTGGGGCGGAGGGGTGTTATAGTATGTCAGATAAATGTTGTTGAGGATCCACAATAGCGGGAGAAATGAATACCTGAAGCAGAAAGGGAAAAGGTTAGGGAAAATTAAGAGTGAGAATCATCAAAACAAACTTTGTGGTAGTTGAAAAAAAAGCAGCTTATAAAAAGGTTCTTAGAGGAGGTATAGAGTATGCATGAAGTATATATTCAAGATTGGGGCAGAATCTGATCTCAGCTATTCACATGTACTCTCAGCAGTCTTTTACCCTCTATAAAGATCAGTATTAGGAAGTAGATCAGACCCCTGTTGACTATTAAATGCTCTGTTGAATAAGATATTAGAATGAAAGATCATGCATAATGATGTTTGAAACATGTTTTCCCTCTTCATCCCTTGTCTTAAACCTCAGTGGGTCAGACTAGTCCCTCAAGAACTGTCAGAATTTCTCTATTTCTGAAAACCTTTAATTAATGATTTTGTCAAGTGCGAACAGAGACAAGGCTGCTGTCTTAACCTGAGAATTTAATTTATCATAATAATATAGAAACCAGCAAAACGATGTTTCATGATTTTATTGGGTCTTGTTCAGTCTTAAGTTGCTAGATACAATGCCAGTAACTCTGGCGGTTGCACTGCAGTTCTGTTGTCACTAAAAATAGTTACAGCTTCAGTAGCCATGCCTTACACCAAAAACTGCATGCAAACAACAGTGTTTCATAAAAAACGGACATCTTTTTTATTCATAAGAGTTATATACAATTCTGGTTTTTTTCAGCTACTACTGGTTTAAACTAACTACGAAACCTGAGAAGCTTAAATATCAAGTAACACTGCTCTGTTGGCAAATAAAATTAAATGGCACTGTTAATCACAAATAAATTGGATTTACTCAACAATAGCAAATCACATAGAACAACAGAAAAATAAACATTTTCACATACTCACATGAGACACAATATAGTCCAAATTCACAAAAAATAGCCTATGAATCACAAGTTTTATTCCGTCATATTAGTTTGAAATTATGATGAAATACAATTACACCCCAGACATAATATTCTGTAACAGATGCAGATGAAGCAATCAAATTTTCAATAGTGTCTAAAACATCTGGAATTAAAAATAATACTATAAACATATGAGCAGCAAAATGTTGCTAGTTAACAGCTGTACTGTAGTTTTTCTTAGTATTTTTAGAATAGCTTTCATGTGAAGGGCAAATTCTTCCCTCAGATACACATGCAAGATTCTTACTGAATTACGTGCACAAAAGCAGCATAGTTTATATAAATAGGTTGAGAGTCACTCTCCTGAGTTCCAATCCCATCTCAGTTGCCGATTAAATGTTTGGCCCTAGGCAATTTGCTTTACCTCTCTGTCAGCTTCTTCGTGTATACATAGGGATAATTTACCTAACTCAGAGGGGCAATGATGTCTGTATAATGATGTACTGAACACGTAAACCATTATGTATCATTAGTGCTGTAACTTCTGTAGCCATTACTAGAAACTGTGGAAACACAGGAACTCATAAGCATGGAAGAAATGCCTAGACTGAGAGAGAACTTCAGGCAACATTTAGCAAAATGGTGCATTTCTCTCTCACAAAACTTGACTCCAGGCAGAAATTGGGCATTTTAATACTTAGGCTAGGAATAGTATGTATTAAATTATATTTTTAGAAAATATGCCCTTGTCACAGACAGAAAGCTGTATACATTATTAGGGGATAAAAGTAACATGGGGCAAAAAAAATCCCAGAAGAATGAAGAATTTGAAACATGCTTTCCCCCATCCTCCCTCCTCATACCCAAAGGAATGTTATTTTCTTGAGACTACATTTTGGGAGTGGGAGATGGGTACATAAAAATAACTGCCATTTTGTATAGCATTATGTACTTAGATTCCAGTAAAATATACCAGGATTTATGCTCTCTCCTATGTCCTATACCATCACTTCTCCATAGATGGGGAAACAGCAGGTGAAATAGCCCATTACCCATGGGTGCCGGATAACAGAGCTTTTGCTGTAGTACATAAACTTGACTCAAAACTGATCATATAAAAGCAAAACATAATTTAAACAGCCAAGATACCCAGCCAAAAGTGCCTGTAGCCTATGTGCAGTAACTGGATTCCATGGATGTTTCATTTTGCATTAAACATTACTCTTCCTGGAAATGCATGGGCATAAATGAGAAAAATTTAGCTCAATGGAGCTGAATGCAAATTGTATGCTATGAATAGCCATTTAATTCTTTATGGATCTCTGTAGCTCTGCTTAGTAGGTCAGGTATCCAGTTTGTTAAAAGCATTTACCCCAAGGGTTGTAAAGGTTCCCTCAATAACTAATTTATGTTTTGAAGATGACCAGCAAAGATGGAAAGCAAAAAAATAAGCCCAAGGAATTAACCATAAAACACAGAGCAATCACTTAACTTGCTGGTTCAAGTTTAGTAAAGTCAGTACTGGAAGGTGGTCTTTTTATGATGAAATGACTGCCTAGATTCAGTTACCATTGAACTTGACCACAAAAGGAATTATCATCATTGTTGCTAAATGTCATCATAGTTGGAAGCTTCAGCAAAGTCAAAGACTGATTAGAACAGACCGAGTTCTTCTTACCTACCTAAAGGTGGTCCCTTTTGGCCAGGAATGAGAAGCAATGCTGAGGTGATTTAGGGGAAGTTTACCCTTCTATCGCCTATACCATGCTTGTTCTGTGAATAAATGCAGGCATCTTTGGCCTCAAGACTAGTCAGGGTGATCATTTTTAGCACAAAATACATATTGCCAATATACCTCCAGGGGTAAGTTAAGAGGGGATTTAACATACTTTCCGAGACAGTGATTCTCAACCAGGGTGTTGTGACATCCTGGGGTGCCATGAGATCCATTTAAGGGTGTTGTGGGATATAAATACCTACATGATTCGCCAGGTAAACCCAGAGATTTCAAATATGTACCTACAGTGTCAAAGCCATTCTGGCCTGTTGTAGTCTAAGTTCTTTGCAACAGAAGAACTGCTTTATCATTTTTCCATGGTCAAGAAATCGAAAAAAAGCTAAGACCGAGTACTTTCCAAGGGATGCCTTGAGTCTAAAAAGGTTAAGAAACACTGTTCTAGGAAAACCTATTATTTATGGTCTGTAATTGCCATAGTTGACCAGCTTCCTCTTCGATGTGATGGCCCAATATACACTGTGCTGTGATGTTGCAGATACAAAGTAACCATGCTGGAGAATGGAGTTAAGAAGTCTTTTCTGCATGATCTTGCCATCGATCTACCTACTCTACGATATAGAGTATATGCCAAATACAGCAATGTTTTAGAAAAAAAAGAAGGGACTTAACATGAGATTGTGTGGATCAGCTCCATGTTCCAGCTGGGTTTAGTGGTAACTGTGACATCTCAATATGTGCACATCAGGGAGTCACATCGGAGCAGGATGGTAGTTCTGGATGTGGTAGGACCTGAAAAAAAGAAAATATATTTTAAGGGAAATGTATTTAATGTCTTTTCTCACTGCAACATGGAAGCTTATCTGTGAATGATATCTGTTGCTTGTGCAGGTTATTTCTAAAATGGAAGGCGATTACAGACAAGTGGACTAAAACTGCGTACCTTTCCCTCAAAAATGCACAGAAGCAAGATTTGCACTGATCTTTTTGTCGTTACTTCTTTTTGTACTTTGATGTGCTGAAGTTTCCCCTTGGCTCAGAAAATGGGTTAGTTATTGGAAACCTTCCAAATGGGTACTAGATCATTCCTTGCTATTGGGAATGGTGCATTACAGGAGAATACTGTATACCCATGAAGAAACAGAAGCACAGCAATCTCTCATTCAGGAAGAGTAGATTTTGTCCAGGGAGTTATACAGTTTTGCACTGGCCTTCACTCCATAAATGCAAATGGTACAATTATGTCTGTAGAACTTTACTCTCACTCTTAATTGTTTTAGGCCTAATGTACATAAATGAATAAACAATCATTTTAGCATGTTAGTGATACACATTTTAACATAAGGCTTTAGGTTGGGTAGGTTATCCTCCTTAAAAGTGTATCTAAATAGACTTACCTGAATTCAAGGCTTTACTCTCTACTGAGTGTCTAGGCATATAGGAACTTTTTCAAACAAAAATGAGTGGAATATCTTATTTCCTGATTGAAAGAAGAAAGAAAAATAGACCACAAAACTTTGGAAAGTAACATGGATTTAAACATGTAAGAACAAAACATTGAGAGAACAGGCTGAAAATCTATTCCAACATTTTGTCTTTAAACCATCTGCTATGCCAAGCAGTGCATGTCTCAGTTAAGTACAGTCTCAGATAAGTACATAATGTTTCATACAACATACTGTGGGCCAGATTCTCATTCTTTGGCAGCATAAATGGGATTTAGTGTAAGTGGGAACCAAGACCTATGCATCCTACAATAGTTTGTCACAAAGCACTGGCCTTGGTGTCAGTTTAGGGCTTTTTTGGAAGGTGTTTGTTTATTTTACTGTAGGTCTTAAATTTATAAATTTTAACATATTTTTATCATTATTGTAAGATAGAATGCTTGCTAAGCAGCAGTTTATACACAGGCTACATGTCAACAGTGAATGGTAGTCTAAAATGTTTAGTGGGGTGAAACAGAGTTTATTGTAAAAACTGTTCAGTTATAGTATACAGTATTACAACAATGTGAACATTTCATTAATTTTTTTCCATTAATGCCCAATTCTGAAAAATATGAAAAACATTTAAAATGTATTAGACAATACTTTACATTTGTACTTAGTCTTCCAATAAATAAATAAATATTGTTTGCAGATTAAGTAGCTTTATGTTTATAAATTCAAGCTGCTTCGCAATGTAGTCAAGAAGTACCTCAAGCTATTTTTTTCTGCTTATATTCAATCTTTCAAAATTAATAGTCAAGATGTAAATAGTATGTTTCTATCCAAAATATAAAATTTGAGGGGATAAGGATTTGTTAAAACCATTTACGAGATTATATAACACTGCATTTTATACACTAAATTTATAATTCCAGATCTTTCATACAGTTTTCTAGCATATATTTTGAAACACATATCAAAACAATATATTTGATAAATAAATTAAGTTTTATTCCACACAGATTTGTTCTGTTCTCAGTTCATTATAAGACTGCTCTTTTCCACTAATAGGATTCTGTATTGTTTTTCCTGATTTTAGGCAACCTCTTTCTACATTTGGATTAAATAAATTATAGGGGGTGGCTCAGACTCACTTCCACTGTGAAATTATCTGTAGCGTATTTTGGCATCTTGTTACTACAATAATACTTTATTCACAGCAAAAAAGAGAGAGATGAAGTTCTTTATATATTTTTCTGATTACAAAAATATTGTTCTTTAGCCCATTTTTAAAAGATTTTACAAGGGAATCAGCTCTTACGTGATCTCAGAAGATTGTTGATACCAAAGTAAGATTAAGATCATTCAAATAGTTGTAGCCTTTGCCCAGATAAAAGTACAGACATTTTCAATAACATGTATTTCTATGCGGAAATTGATACAAACTTTCAGCATTAGATGCCAAATGTCAGGTCTGTAGTCGGATGCTGGTTAAAATTTATCACTCTCAAGAACAACTGTCAATCAAGTTTGCAAAGTGCCCAGTTCTGCCATTCCAACCCATTCTGTGGTCTTCTCATTGAGAACAGTAGCAAGGAATGAGAACAAACATGGCATTAAGCGCTAAACTACTGAGTAGAGGATCACCTGCTCACTTTTCAATGCTGGCATCTAAACATAATTTTGACTACAATGGTGTGTTAAGCAGGAGTTTGCACAGAAAACTAGCTAGAAGCCTGTATATCTACATGTTTTAAAACCTGGGTTGCAATTCTTGCTTTAAGCCAGTTTGAGTTCTGGTGGGTCAGGATTTCACCAACAGGTTTCATGTATAATAATAATAACTTGTACATGCAATATACCTTCAGTAATCCTCATTCAATCATACATACATGGTGCTATTGAGATACCAAATTCTTTCTATACTATCCAAAAGTAGAAGGTACAGAAATCAAAAGACTGCATTCAAAATTAGATTACTGTATCACGATTTTAGCTTAAACAACTGTTAGGATGAATGGACTGAACCCATATAAGTTTATTTCATTTTTTTAAAATCTGTGACTAGTTAAGGAAAAAGCTTTTCTGGGCAAGGAGAATTAATAAATAAAACAGTAACACTTTTAATGCTATTTTTCCCCTTAGGGGTTTACTTTGTTTTACTGTATCTGACACCAATCAGAAAGACAAGATAAAATATTGCAAGCATAAAAAACATAAAAACTGAAACCTAAAGGTTTTTTTCCCCCATTAAGATTTTTTTTCACTTACTTTGCTTAAGTTTTCCCTAGGCTCAGAAAATGAGTTTGTTTTTTTGTTTGTTTGTTTGCTTTTTGTTTTTTGGGTTTTTTTTACAAAAGCAAGCTTGGTAGATTTTCCCAAACACTCATGACAGTGTGGTGTCCTACTGTGTTAAAACTAGGTGGACTGTGCTTCTGTTTGCAAATCTTTTTCATTCACAAGCTTGTGTCTCCATTCTGTTTATATTCTGCTAAAATATTGAGAGTCATTTCCTCGCTTTTTGATTGCACATTCAGTTCACTTCTTCTAGATGCTTTTCGAGTTGCCCTTGACAGCCTTCTTCTGAAGGTATCACCTGCCAAAAAGTAGAGAATAGGATCTACACAGCTGTTGAGACTAGCCAGACCTCTTGTCACTTGGTATGTGGCATAAACCTTGTCATTGAAGGCACACATTTGAGGAGTCTGAAAATCTAGCCTTGCTCTTAGATTCAAGGTTTTCATCACATGGAAGGGAAGATAAGATACAGCAAAGACTGTCAACACGATAATAACCAGGTAAATTGATTTTCTCCTAAGAGGAGAATTGTCCAAATCCTTGTAAATCAAAGCTTTCACTATTAGCCCATAGCAACCAAGAATCAATATGAATGGGATGCAGAACATGAACACAGTGGTGCACATACTGTAAATGAAGTAACTTCTCAGGTAATCGTCAGCAGTAGTGTCATAACATGTAATGGTTTTGTTTCTCCTTAACCCAGTTCCAGAAAAGAAGAATATTGGAGAGATCACAGCCACAACAATGACCCAGACAAGGGTACTGATATAAACAGCATTCTTCTTTTTCAGCCGCCCCAGTGATTTCAAAGGATGCACCACTCCTGTGTATCTATGCACACTGATGCATGTCAGAAAAAGAATACTACCATAGAGGTTCACATGGAAGATGAACCTTTGCAGTTTGCACATGATATCTCCAAAGATCCAGTCAGTTTTATTAAAGTAATAAAAAATCAGGGCAGGGAGAGTCAGCACATACAAGAAGTCAGCTAATGCCAGGTTGAACATGTAAACTGAGATGCCACTCCAAGGCCTCATGTGGAAGACAAACATCCAGATTGCCACACTATTGCCCAGGAACCCGGTGATAAAGACTAGGATGTAGACGGTGGGCAGGTAATAGAACTGGAAGCCAGTTTTTGTGAGGGAACATTTGCTAGTGGCATTTCCCAGAGACCAGCCACTGCTGGACAGCAAGTTGGCTTCAGTCCCATTCAAAACAGCTGAGAAAAGGACTTCAGTCATGGTCTCTCTACTAAAGTCAGATAGGTCCAAGGGTGAAGCAGCAAGCGTCTCTGGGAGGACAAGAAAGCATCTAAAACAAAAAAGGCAAAGACAGACCCAGTCGGAACTTGATATTGAATAAAAGCAAAAACAAAGATTATTTGTAGCTTAAGAATCCACGCCCACTTGTTTAGTGTTGCACTTCAGTTGTTCAATTATTTTTATCCTCTATCCAGCTTAGTTCAGTGCAGGGCTTGAACTTCTTCTATTAAATATTCGAATCTGCCAACTGCTGCCCATTTGACATGACTCTGACATATACCCTTCTACCCCACATTACAACGGCCTGTAGATTTTTGTCTTTTTCCCTGCTGCCGGGAGCTACTGTAGGACCAGGGCTGTGCAGAGCGCCAGGCTGACAATCCAGGTCCTCCCTCAAGGATCCCCTTGCTGGATCCTAGCAACAGGCTGTGATGAGGGAAAGAGAGAAGTGGCAGGTAAGCATCAGACTGGCTGAAGGGAAGATGCTGGAATGGAAATTAGGGGCTGAAGGGGAGTAGAAACAGGGGAGGGAAGAGAAGCTGAAAGGAACTTGGATTCAAGATGTGAAGACAACATGTTAGGGGCCACAAGATGGACATATAGGAACAGGGGATGAATGGAAAGAGAGAGAATGGAGGTGGGATGGGGACAGAAGGGATTGGGAGTTTCAGAAGGAGGCTAATGGAGATACAGGAGGGAAAGAATGGAGGCTAATGGCAGAGGCAGAACCAGATTTCCTGGTACCTGGCCTCCCTCAGCTGACAGCTATTCATATTGCCCCTTTCTGTAACATTTGAGCTCCTCCAAGGTTTCTTCCTCTCTCCCAAACATCTCCTTGGCCACTTACACTGCTCCTAGGTCTCTTTCCCCACAACCTCTGGGGCAGCTGGGTCCCTGCTCGCCCCACCGGGGCACGAGGACCTGGGCCCGCTCTGCTCCCCCTGCTCAGAGGTGGCCTGCGCGGGGGCTGAGCGACTTGCTCGGAGAGACGCCTGCCCCGTGGGCGCTGGAAGCCCCTTTGAGCCGCGCCTCAGAATGAAGGCTGAG
>NW_017728910.1:2344578-2361585 GCF_001723895.1 Crocodylus porosus | reverse complement strand
GCCCCGGGGCAGAGCCCGAGCGCGCCGGGCAGCGGCCCCGCCTCGTGTCCTGCTGGCCCCCGCTCGCAGCCGGGCGGACACCTGCACGTACCTAGCTCGGGCAGGCTCCGCTCCCGCTCCGCTCCCGCGCACACGCTGCCTTCAGAGTGACTGGAGCAAGCAGACACAACCCCCTCCCCTTCTGCAGGCAGATGCGAAGAAAACACTCACGGGGACGGGGACGGGGGCGGGAGCCCTCCCCCCCGACTTAATGGCCCCTTCCACGTTGATTAAAAAAGAAAAAGTCCTAGATTTGTTGGGGGGGGGGGGGTTCCTTGCGAGTCCTAGAATTCACTTCAGCCCCTGTTATTTTCTTCGTGGCTGGTTTGTCCCAAGTAGCATCCGCAGGATGGGTTCAGATGGCTGCTTGTCACATGGGCGACGTGTGACGGCTCCCAGGTTTCTCTTAGAGCACCTTAATAAAAGTTTCGTTATTTTGTTTGGGTTTCAACTAACCTCTGGATACATCGGTCTGGATTGGAAATCCCCCCACCCAGAAATAAATAAAACAAGTCAGTGTTACTGGTTGTAAACAAAACTGTAGAGTAAGCACTCTTAGAAGTGGATTTTGCATTGCTTTCCAAGTTAGCTCTCTTACAGTTGTTGCTACTTACATCGTATCTTGCTAAAGCAATTGCACAATTGTTTTGTTCCTTCACAAAATAATTTGCTGGTTGGAGCCATCCGGCTTCTTGCTGTAGCATGGGACACTGTACTCGTTACAGTCACTTGCGCTCATTTGAATTGCAACCATGGTTTAGGACTGTTACTACTTCATGCATTATTTATGTGTGATTTTTTTTTTCAATCTTGAAAGTCCATCCAAATTACATGACTAATTTATTGGGAAAGCTTACATGGGAAATCAACAAAATATTCTATGCCTTGAGGAATACACAAATGAATACAGACAGGAATCTGAAACTCCGCACTCCTTGGGGCAAATTATGGAAAATACATTTTTAAAGAAACTTCTTTTATTTCTACAGGATAAAACCTAATCCTTTTGTACATTTGTTGTTTTTCTTCCTCCTTTCACCACAATTCAGTAGCTACGGACTGACTACTTCAAGATGTCTTATTTGGGATAAAATTAAGACAACATTTGTAAAATGCTTATCATTAAGTCAAAGTCTGTACTTACAAAAATTGTTCCCTAGTGCCCTCTAGTCTTTAAAATACTAATGAAAAACTGCTTAACCAAACATTCCCACAAGGGAGAACATTTTACCAATAAAACATAAAATATGATGAATATGGCATGATTATATTAAGACCACCATGCTGTTTTATGAAGCAATAATCCTCATTCCTAAGAGGATAAACTACAAGGCTAAAGACCAAGTAGTTTATTTTAATAAGGAACTTGGATTACTGATTTAGAAAAAAAAAAGGTCACGCTATTAACATGCTGAAAGTCTTTTAAAGTTTACCTGTTACTGTATTTCTCGTTATTTGATTGTTAATGATTTTGTTAGTCACATAAAGCAATTTCCTTAGTGTTCCAGTCTGACTGAAGTAGTGTTACAGTTGTGTAATAGTGGCAGAATACACAACAAATTATAATACATTTATATCTGTTACCTAAGCAGTATTAGATCCAGTCTCCAAAGGTGAAAGGCCAATGCGTTAACACTCAGTGCCTTGAAACTACCAATTAAAAGACAATGTTTTTCAAAATTCATATTTATCCCTGAAATAGGTTTCCAAAAAAGTGGACAAAAAGGCAAAGGGACTACAGAGTTCAATGATCCATCACTAACAGGCTGACAACATAGTGAATGGTTGTGTAGATTGAAATGCATCAAAATCTTTCATTTTATTATTTCACAATAAATTTTAAGAAATGTTTTAAAAGTAGGGGTGCACAGATAGAGATTTTTGGGGCTGATACCAATAGCCAGTTTTTATGGAGGCATATCAGTTGATACCAATCCAATTTCTGACATGCAGGCTGGCAACTTGAAGAGCGCTGTCCGGCTGGTAAGTCTGTTGTGGTAGAAGGAGAGGGGGAGGGGAGGGGCATGGGTGGGGGGCAGATCGAGGCCCCTGTGGTGAGGGAGGGAGTGGGGCTGGGGCTGCCCAGCCAGGGTGGGACATGGGATGGAGTCACATCATCCAGGGGCCACGGGGCGGGGAGGGGAGAGTCCCACCACTGTGAACACCCCAGGAGGGCATGCGGGGTGCCTCTGGATCTGTGTGCAGGGTGGGGTGGAGCAGGATGCCACTGCAGCTGGGGCCAGGGCTGCACTCAGGGTAGGCAGCGGTGGCACTAGAAGGAGGCTATGCGGATGGGAGCTGCAGCCAGCACAAAATTCACCGTAACCCCACCATAGCTCCCTTCCCAGCACTTCCACAGCCCACCCCAAGCACAGCCCGGCACAGCCCGCTCTGGGAAGAGCCCACAGCAGCTCCGGCCCCAGCCTGCAGTAGTAGCCTACCCTCACCCCATGTAGATCCAGCGGGCACATAGCCCCCATACCCCTCCAGGGTGCACGCAGCAGCAGGAGCCGTCCCTCTCTCCCCACACCCTCTGAATGAGCCACTGCTCTGCCCTGTGCCCTACCCCATCCCAACTGGGTAGTACCTGCCCCTACCCCTGCCCCTGCTCCAGCCCCACTCCCTCTCTTACTGTGGGGGCCTTGAGCTGCCCCCCCCATACTTCTTCCACCACAACAGACTTACCAGCTGAACGCAGCTCTCCAGGGTTCACTCCTCACCACCTACCTGCTGCACTGCGGCTGCGTGCATGCCTGGGGCATTTATCGGCCACATCAGGCTGATTTCTGATACAGTCAATTTTTTTATATTGGTGCCGATCTGATATCAGACCGATGTATCCACTCTATATAAAAGTATATAGGCTAGGAATATAACTACAAAGAACATATAACAGTTATGTAAAGAAGTTACTATGGAATGACTCTGCTGAAAAAAGAGGTGATTAAATAGATATACATACCTGTACATATAAAGATAAGAACCTGGCCTCATTGCAATCATCCAGAAAACTCATATCAACTTTGACAGGATTCTCCTCCAAGTAATAGAAAAAAAGTTCAGTGGTATTATTTATGGAAGCCAACAAGCACAAACACTGCATATTTTAGCTTCCATTTGTATCAAATTAATCTCTTAAAATGAACCGGGTTTTAGGGGAAGAGTTGGTTAAATGGTCCCTTTGCATGTCATCCCCACTGCTTCTCTGCAGAAATTACTGTGGACTTTCCCCATAGACGTCTCCATCATGTTGGCCACACTGTTTTGGTACTCCAACCTGGATCAAAGCTCCACAGTACTAGACACTGTCCAAACATATAGTGACAATTCTCTTTCCCTAAACAGCTTACTCTGTAAATTGACAATGTATATGGAGCAGGAAGGCGTAAAATCATTCAGCTTATAATAAATACAAAATTTATTTTGTACTTTCTGCTTACTCCCTGGAGAAACTGCCGTGGTTACAGGTTTGGGTAAGATGACCATAAGGAAATCCGAGATATCTGGGGCACTGTCATTCCTCTCAACTCCATGAGTCAGCGATGCTGCAGCAGGCAGTGGCAGAAGTTGGCAGGCAGGGGTGTAAGCGCAGTTCATCAGGAAGGTGAAGCTGCCTGGAGCACTGCCACTCCTCCTCCCTGCTGTACTGCGCCCCGTGCCCCTGAATTCAGGGACACTCATTTTAATTTTTGCCAACCAGCTGGGACTGGTCTTTGAAATCGGAGACTGTCTCCAGTAAACTGGGACATGTAGTCACCCTAGGTTTGGGAGAACCAATGGAACCATTCTTCCTAGAGTGGTTGTCCTGCCAGGGAAGCATAGAAAAAGGAGACTGACAGCACAAAAAGATAGTTGCATCACAAAGTCAAAATATTGGAGGAATTTGATAGGGTTGTCCCTATGACCAAGTCATTCCCTAGGGTGACAAACACTACACCTAAACAAAGGACACCTCAAAAATGCTGCACATTTAAACTCATGGGTTCTTTTCTTGTTTTCTATTGAGTTTCCATGGTTTTGTCATCAGTTCAAAAACAAATTTCCAAGAAGGAGCACTCCGCATAGACTGGGGTCTCCAAGCCTTCCCAGCAGAGGCCTTGTGTGTATGTTGGTAAAAGCTTAAGGTTATTATACCATGGCTCAGAGCTGGGCAAGGGCAACAGCACACTCAGCCTTACACTACAAATATGAGTTCTCTACATTTCTTGCTAGTTTCCAAACCCTTCCATTTTAATTATGACTAAATTCAGCCTTCCCATTCTGGTCTCTCCTATTGAGTCTCCCTGTCTTTTCAGTCCTCTTCCACTTTGTCCTCCAAGATTCGGCTGCTGTCTCTGTCATGACTCTTCTCCTTATTCGTGTTCTTGTCATCTCTCATGTTGGAATGTAAAGATAGCCCTGGTACCCACAATGTGGGCAAGCTGAGGAGTAACAGATTTGGGTAAAGAAGGTGTTTCCTCCTTCCATTTCTTCTATCAGTTCTTGAGCCCAGGGTAACTGAGGAAATAACCTGGTTTGCCCAGCTGATCATTTGGATAGATGGACCATTTTGTTTTAGCCAGCCCATTGGCCATAATGTCATCATCCAGGACAGAACTAGAAAACCTAGGATAGTTCTTAATAAACAAGCTTATTGTCAAGCATACAATTAAATCTAAATCAAAAAAGGTTAAATATTTTTCTTCTTTGCACTGTAAATTTGATCTGTTAACAAGTTTATTAATCTAATGATTTTTTGTGTTTGCACCAGCTTTACTGATAACAAAAGTCTGACCAAATACTTGGAAACAAACATATTTTATAAAGGTTTTGTCAATTTTATTTCATTGCTGTCAAAAATTCAGATATTTATAAATATTTTCACAGTTGACAACCCAGAGATTGTAAACTCAAGGCCACAGCAAAACTGCTAATGGTGTGGCCTGTTAGATTTCAATGAATTAGCAAATTCTGCTAAATATCTTGTCGCAAGGACACAAAGAAGGAAGAACCACAATACTGAAATCTGAAAAACATCAACGTGTCATGGTAAGGCATTTCTAATACATTTATTTTTGTATTTATTATGTAGAGGCAATAAGACTGTGTATGGACTGGATTTCCTTAATGGAGATCACTGGGAATTTTGTCTTAGTAAGAAATGTAGGATTGGGCCTCATAAACCCTGACTACAATAGTAAAAGGAGCATGTAAAGAAGAGAAGACAAAAGAGGGTCGAAACAGAATATAGCCCAAATTACTCCAGCTCCCTCTCCAAAGCCATTATTATGCATTCTTCTTCTTCTTTTTTTTTTAAGTTTCTGAATGTGTACTTTAATTGCATCTTTATTGTGCTTGTGTTACTCCTGCCAGTTTGTTATCAGGCTATATTATTTTCCAAAGTGATGATTTCAGACAAATCCCTTTATTGTTAAACAATTTGCTTTGCATTTTAAAGCTAAATAGCAATAAGAAAGCTATGGACAACCCATTTCTTAGTGTTAGTTTTGCCTGTGCTTTTAGAAACATACCCATACACCAGAAACCCAGCCTAATTGCGTAGAATCCTCCAGGCAAGACCACGCTGTGGGAGTGGCATCACTGGAATAAACCTGCGTCACGAGCATGCCTCTGTCAAAGGCTGTTGGTGCTAGTAAGTGGCAGCTTCCAGATATTGCCTTACATAGCTCTGAGCTTTGCACAACACAGGAAATGCACATCTCATGAATGGGTTCTGTGGTGCATTGAAGTCATATTGCTTTAGTTGCTGTGGTCCCCTGCTCTCGACTCAGTAAAGGATAGAGGTGTCATTCCTTGAATAAATGTGAATCACCATTACTGTGATTTTGTATACAGCCAGCCAGTGCGCAATTTCCCTAATTTCATAGCATGACCATAAAATATGTAGCAGGTTAGCACTTATGTTTCTATACCTTTAGTATATATTTCCATCATTACATATTCCTATAGCTGAGTAGGCATCCCATCCAATATTTTGGATGATACGATTTACATTGAACTCATTCTAGTTTTGCTTCTTGATGATGTTTTGCAAAAAATCAAGTATTTTATTAAATTGATTTCCATTAAATGTTATGCTTCATTCTCTTCCCCAACTTGCTTTTAACAGCTGAATTGATTCAAATGGATGATAAATCCTTAACAAGGGGTGGAGGGGAGAGAGTATGCTAGAGATTACATGGAAATTCCTAGCCAGTTCAATTCTCTCTAAATTATATCAGTGTGTGGGTGTTTGAAGCGAATGATTTAAACAAATCCAGCTGTTTATGCCTTTTGTTTTAGGTTATCAAGATTTCAGTACTTGAAAGAATACCAGTATGAAAGACCAAAAATCAGAGCCTTTATCCCATCATTCCTCACCAGGCTGCTTTAGCAAAAGTGAGGGTATAAATGTGCTTGACATCCTTCCTCCACATCTGAGGTAAGGCTTTGGCTCTTCCTCAGGGAAAGCGGCTTTTCCTTTGGGGTTTCTATGGGAGATGAATTTTGGGTCAAGAATTTTAAGATCTTAAATTTAGAAGAGTTTTAAATATACTAAATTAGATCAGATAATTAATGGATGTAGTTTAGTATCCACATACTCAAAGGAAGGTTTGAAAAACCTTAGGATAATAGTGGAATGAGCTGCTCCTACCACACTTATTTTTATAAACTCTCCTATCTGCATGCTGTAAATTTGGACTCCAGCTTAGACACCATATGGAGCTGTGAAACTTATAACAAGCTGTGTCACTCAAGTTGGGCTCATCAGCCACAAATGGATGCATCAGATATCTGATTAGACCTCTTACGGGTACACCATGATCCAGAGGATCCATGGTCGCCTACTACTATTTGCCATGATGCTATTGCTTATTCATATAACCAATGCTTAACAGAATTATAGATGATGCCCCATTTTACACAATCCATGTAATATGCTGTGGCAGGACTAGTCCTGACAGGCAGTATCAGTACCTCCAGCTATCCTGACCTATCCAGCTCCTCTGTACTACTACCCAGTGTCTCACCTGACACACATTAATGGGATAACTACTCCTACAGGAAGCATCCTGAGCCCTGACGTGGTAGTCTTTCAGAACAGCCTTGCTCTGGGTGTATTGAACTAGAATAGCAAACTCCACTAGGCCTGACAAGATCCAGCTATGAACTGACTAGTAGTTGTAAATTGCCCCAGAGGCTTTAATAGCAGCTTTCTGTTGCCCACATAGCTGCACTCAAGCCTCACAGCTGAGATGATTTATTTAAGCCACCTGGCTCAGCCTTTAGGTATCTATATATGTGCTTGGGAAGGGGGGAAATGCTTTAACTAGAGAGGTTCTGAGAGCCACTCTAATTAAAGCACCTGCAGCATTGTGTGTATTCAATGTCCTGTGCTTCAAAAAGCAGCTGGGGGGGGCACTTAAGTAAGGCTCATTTGACAAGCTTTAGTTAAAAGCATCCCTGCTGCCATTTTGAAACATGGGGATATTGAATACATGTAATGCAGGGGCTGCTGGAGTATGCTAATTAATTGAGACTGCTCCAATGCATGCTAGTTACCATGCATTGGAGCAGAGGTCCATCATGTGTATATGTGCCCTTTGTGTCTGTCTAGGCTTTGACCTCTCAGTCTTGGCCTACTTATTCTGGCTACTACCCTTAGCCCTAGTCCCCCTTATTTCAGCCTCAGCTTCTCCTCCCCAGCCTCTCTGCTGAGGCTTTAAGCCCCACAGTCTTGGCTCTGGACTCTCTGGCCTCAAAGGAGTTCAAGTTTCTCAGCCATCTCATTCCTCATAGCACTCCCTTGTCTCTGAGCCTCAGGCCTAAAGATGGGGCAATACTTACAGGGTGCTTTTAAGGTACTTGCCATTTGGCCTGAAAGCCTCCTCTCACAGCCACTCTTAGTCTTCCAGTCCTACTAGCCTAAGCACAAGGAAAAGTACTGCCTTTCTGGGCCTTCATAAAACAGCAAACAACTTAAAATAAAACTTCATCCTAGGCCAACCCAGTCAGGAGGGGGGGGCAAGGGACTCTTTGCCCCTTAGGCACCAGGGCTCCCTTTATTGTGTCCCCAGATTTCACAGTGGCCTGCCTAAAAGATTTTCATCTTTCCCAGTCAGGACTAGAGCCCCTCAGAGATGAAGGCAAGCTCCTTTCCTAAATTTCCTAAGCACAGGGATTTTTTTATTAGTCCCTTCAGGCCTGCCAGCTGCCTTCCCTTTGGCTGTAATCTCTGCTTTAGTTCAATACACCTGTGGCAGGGCTACTAGTGATTACAGGGATCTTGTCTCTTTCCCCTTGGGCAGCTTGCCACCCAGAGCTTCTCCCTGGTAGCATTTTTTGTCTGTCCTTCCAGCTGTATTTGCCTCTCAAGCACCTAGCCTTTTGAGCCACAAAAACTCTGATCTTAAAATGGTCTTCGCAGGTTCTGTTTGCCCCACAGCCTTCTTCCAGTAACAGGGCAAGAGTTCCCTGTTGCAGATGCCCTCTTTTATCCCATTTCTAGAAAAGAGATTAAGGGCATTATATTTATCTTCATTATATTTTCTTCATTATTCTGCATATCTGTATTGTGTCCTGTCTTGTTCATTTTGTCTCTGAATGAAAGTAATGGTCTACCAAGTCTCTCTCTACATGGAAGTTTTCCCAATTTTTTTTTTTATTACTTTCACTCTGTCTATTTCTAGTTCTGCTTTTGCCTTTTTTCAGATTGAGCAAACAGAATGAATATAGTATTATATATGAGGGCATACCACTGTTTTGTAGGGCGCCATTATATTTGCAGTACTACTTTATTCCTCGCTTAATGTATCTAGCATTTATTTGGTTGTGTACCACCACTGCAGAATGAACTGTCCACATGCACATATCTTTTTTTTCCTGAGTTAATACAGTTATTTTAGAATCCAGAAATGGCTATAAGAAGTTCAGATGATTTTTTTCCGAATGGAATTATTTTGCATTGGTCAGTACTGAAAAATTCATGTTAAAATTTTTTCTCTTCAATTCAGTAGATCAGTCTGAAGTCTTCACTAGATTTCAAGTCTTCACTGAACCAATATTTCATCATATGCAAATTCTGCCATTTTTTTGCTCCTGATCTTTTCAGGTAATTAATCTGTTAAACAATATGGATTATAGTTGTGGCATGCCATGGTTAACTTCATGCTATGCTGAAAAGTGACAGTTTATTTCTAATCTCTGTTTTCTGCTTCTCAGCCATATTCCTATCTATAACTGAACTTCAACCCTTGACCAAGATCTACTTTGTTTCCTTAAGTAGCCTGCTGTGAGAAACTTTGATCAAAGACTTTAAGATGTAAATAAATCTTGTATCTGCTATTTTTCTGATATGCTAAAAGAATTTTCATAGATTGGGGAGGCATATTGTTTCCTTCCAGAAGCTATATTACTTTATCCTGATATATTAATCAAGGTCTCATACTGTATCCTTAACAGAGTAGCAAAAAATTCAGGATTTTTCCAATTCTCTGTATTTCAACATGACTAATTCCTAGTATTTCAACATTCCTCTAGAATCAAGGTGACAGTCAAAATATCAAAGTTGCACCAAGCATATCAATTTAGAAATTTCTTTCTTTCTTTCTTTGACTCATCTCAGTATTAAAGTGGATCCGCCTCGGGTGCATGTTGCCTCCTGGGAGATGTAGTTTGATTACTTCACGCCCTCACTCCTCCCTATGGACTTGGATCCCTGGCAAGACTACATTTCCTGTGACGCACTGCAATGCTGTTATTCATGGTACATGACTAGTTGGAGGGCCTGGTAGGAAGGGACAAGAAGGATATAAAAATAATCTTGTTGAACTAGGGGAGAGATCTATGAAGTGTCTTTGGTTTTGCATTTTTATACTGCTATTCTAGGGACTGAACTATCATGATTTGCTTAAAGGGAGCTAGAGAATCATCAGCAAAAACTGCTTCAGGATGCTTTGGAAGAAACCTGCTGAAGAACAGGAGTTGCTGTGACAACTAGGCAAGAGATCCCTTTAAACAGATGCTGGGGACAGGGTTTGGAGGACTGCATCAGTAGAAAAAAGCTAAATTAGGAAGTAGAACACTTTGTAGTACAGGATTCCAGGCTTGAGCTGGGGATCAGGAAAGTGCTTGGACTCCTGTAAACTGATGCCCAGTAATGCAGAAAACCCTGCAATGTCAAGCACTGAGAAGAACACTGTAGCCCATGGAGGGCCATGGATGGCTTGACTCTTGATGTACTCTTGCAGGTGTTCAGAGGGTTTAAAGTGGCCAAAAAATTGCATGCCTGATCTAAGTTAGTGCATCTCAGGAGGTGCACTAGCTTACACTGAGAAAGGGTTAACCTAGTCTAGGAGGGGGTTAGCCTGACCTTGCAAATGTCTGCATGTGTTCTCAGCACAGCCCCAGAGTTGTGGTATTCCTACCCCTCAAACCCTCTCCCACCTGGATAACCCTTCTCCCACACCTGGACCTGCCAGTTCCCTCCAGTCCTACCACCCGCTCTGCCTATCCCAAGTTTATCTTGGGCTCCCTGCACCGCTCCTGTCAGCAGCAAATGACTGCACCTACCTCTCTAGGTAGCTTAAAGTAAACCACCTAAACCAAGACCTGGGTGAGATGAACGCTTGTTTGCACCCTTAGTCTGTTGTCCAGTAGGTAAAGTGGGGTGGGCTATAAAGTGCATATCAATTCCTATAATGTGCAGATCAGAGATTTTTAAGACCAGGCTAGACAAAGTCTTGACTGGATGATCTAGTTGGGGATGGTCCTGCTTTGAGTAGGGGTTTGGACTAGTTGACCTCCTGAGGTCCCTTCCAACCCTATTTTTTCTAAGACTCTTAAGTGGAAAGTCTCCAAAATGAAGAAGGAAGAACTCCGTGGCTGCAGCTCTATAAGGGGGAAAGAAGGATGACGCTCTATTTTGCTTTTCTCCATGTCTTAGGACTTTTGACTTGTCCAGTGGGTGAGATCATTCCTTGGGGAAGACTCTTCACCAGGGAAATAAACGCAGGAGTGTACACATGCTGATAGAGGGGTAAGTATTCCTACAAAAATCTCTAATGTCCTTCAGTAATTTCCTGTTATCTGGTGTGTGAGTAGGTATGTACTGCCTTTTTAAAATTGCCTTTGGCTATTTACTATTCAGATTACCTCATAAAACTAGCTTGCATTTTATCTGAATTAGCTTATGATCCTTCCTGTTGGCTTTGACTGAGTGCAATTTCTACTTTCTGAAGAATGCCTATTGGAAACCTGTTTATCTCGAACAACATTAATCATAAATGTTAATTATACTGAGTCTTCCCCTCCCCAGACCTTGCCATTCTGTGGTTTTGCTTTTCTGTAACCAGTAAATATACTTTCTGTGACTTTCTTGCATTATATAGACCCCTTCCATGGTAAGTCAAAGGATGGTTTTTCACTCTTGAAATATACTGCATACCTAAGACAAGTAGTAATGAAATACATTTGTCTTGAACACATGCTGTATAAAGGTGGGAAACGGGACAAATGCTGGCTAAAGGTATTGGTCAAGCTCCTATTTTTATGAGAAATACAATGCTGTCTTGGCCTTTTTAAATGGTATTTGAAAGAGCATATTATAGTCTAAATGTTAGCAACAGCTATAGATAAGGCTGCTGGAGCATTTCTGTATTAACCTCCAGTATTAGATACTATTAACATTCAAATCTCTTGGTTTTTCATGCTGTAAATTACCAGCCCTGACCTCTGCCTCAGATTGACCGTAATTAGAAAGTTTCATGACAGATGGTCCTGTTTGAGTATAGTGAGTGTATCAGCAGTGAAGGATATAAGACAATTCTGTGACCTCCTTTCAAATGCTTCTAACCCTTAACAGCTGGGATAGAAAGCTGAGCATTGGCAAGAAGGCAGGGTAGAAAACAGTCCAGATACACTCAAAGAAAATGTTCTTGTAATAGTAAAAAAATTACTTTTGAGCATATTATGACCTACTGAAAATTGTTCTTTGCCTGTGTGTGTAGTCAACCTTAACAATTAGCCAGCAAGGAAGGTTGGCTGCATCAAACATGCATGTATGGAGAACTTCAAAGGGTCACCTCAGAGTTAACTACAGTTCTGCATACTGAGTTAACAGGTAGGGAAGCTTGCACTTTACTACAGATTCTTGGTAGGTGGGTCTCTTGGTAGGTCTCTTGCACAAGAGACTTTGCCTAGCTGAGGGCTCATATTACTTGGGGGGAGGGAAGGAGAAGAAAAGGCATTTCTTATGTTAAATTATAAATTATGTTAGATAATGCAAGGTAAAAGCCTAGTAGACAATTTATAGCTTAAACATGATTTAGCAGGGTAAATTAAAGACTAGTTCCCTCCTATAGGCTTTTATTTGACTTGATAATCACTTTACAATTATAAACTACCTTACAGTTTCTGAGATTCTTACCTCACACTGGTTAATTCAAGTTAAAAATACACCTTTTTTTCTTCTCGGTGAAGACTAAACAAAAGTCAGCTCAGCATGGAGGACTCAAGCTTGTATCATTAAGACAATGAGAATGACTTCAATAGGAATATCATCAGACCCTGCATGGTGCTACAGTAGTGCTGGTCTAATACTGCAGTATGTTCTTCCTGGTGACCTGTGGTGGTGGTCGCTGCATTGTTCAAGCAAAAGTCCATTAGTGGGGTGTCTGAATGTACATTGGGTCTGACATAACATGCAGTTACTGTTGTACATTTGTGAGCCAAACCCTCTAAAGTCAGCTCATTTTTTGAGGGGGAAAATGTCAAATTCCTTTGGCAAAAGAAGGCCAATCAATTAATACAAATATTATCTTGCTTTCTGGGCAACAGTACTAACCCAAGCAAATTTCAGCAGTGGATGACCAGCCAGTAATAGAAATACCTCTTTCATCTTTGGCCTATCCTGAATGTCCTAAAAGTAATATTAAATATCTGCTAATATTTCTATAATGTACTGCATTGTGCTAGTCAGTCTCTTTACTAGTTATACTTCCCAGTTTACTTTTCCCTAAAGATTGATGAAATGTACATTAAACAGCAGCTGTAAACTGGCAAACTGTAATGTTTCTTACTAATGCTGCCTAAATGTCCTTTTATCCACTTCTGAAGGGCCAGAATTATTGATTTTTCGGCAGCCTTTTTAAAAGAATGCCAGATGAGCCAACTTGTAGCCTTAGCTACAAAGGATGAAGTCCTTTGACTGAGATGGAAGAGAAAAAAAGAGAGAATTTAATGTCACGTCTTTCTCAATAAGCGTCAGCTTGCGAGGACCTCATTCTTGAAAGAAAAAGCAAAAATGCAACAGACAGTATTAGAACTTAGAACAATTTCAGTTTTTACTTTACACTGCTCAACCACATTTCTAGACATCGGGGCTGAACCCCCCTGTGGTTAGAGTGCGCAGGGTTATGAAGTGGCACTATAAAAATTAATCAGAATCACTCTGTACATGAATGGTTTAGACCAGTGGTAACCACCTTCTAATGACCCACCTCGCATCATTACAGGGATGTGGGCACTAGGACCTACCTGTAGCCAATACTTCTACCTGTGGTGGCACAAAGAGAATGCTGACAGCCTGTATTTTGTCCCTGTGGCAATATAGGAAGAGTGCCCCCAGCTAAACCTCCCCACTACCAAATGCTAGCAAAGCCTAATGTCCACAGGGCAGATGTGGCCCATGGATTGTAGGTTGCTGACCCCTGGTATAGACATTCCACTGCTGGCATGTTGCAAGTAGACAATCAAATTGCCATTCTGCTTACCTGGTTATCCTGAAGTTTGATTAGCATTTCCATTCTACTAGTAGGCAGATTTAGGAATCTAAAAGGAGGGTGTAGGAAATACCAGCAGCACAGCAGGAGTGCTTGCAGCCCACGTCTCCCCTCCCCTAGTAGATAGGAGCTACTGGGGACTTTTTGTCCAGGAAGCAGGTAAGACTTCCTCCCCCTGCTCTTGGTAGCCCATCGCCTCCAGTGCTTAGCAGCATCTCTCATCCCTTCCCATTCTCACCTGCAGCAGAGGTTGCACATTTCCCTTCCTCATGTCGTTTGCTTACAGTTTCTAGGGTCAGAAGGGACCTAAGCAGATCATCTAGTCTGACCCCCTGCCATGGCAGGAAAGAGTACTGGCATCAAATGACCCCAGCAAGATGTGCATCTAACCTCCTCTTAAACACCCCCAGGGTAGAAGCCTGCACCACTTCTCTTGGAAGAAAGTTTATGCAAACCACAGCAAGAAGTGTCTTGCCCATAGGGAAAGAAGAAATTTTAAAGTCAAAGTTGCCCTTCACAATAGAAGAGTGGTTATGGTTTGACATCAATCAAAAGATAGAATTGCCTTTGGAAAACTTAATGATATTCTCACATTACCCAGACTTCTCAGCTGACCAAATATGCAAACAGATGGAAAGAGTAAAGACTGCATATTAAGGGAAAGAAAATTCAGTTAAGTATTTTAATCAACTATTATTACACTGTGTAGTAAAGGAAACAAAGTAAAGAATATACTCACAGGTGTTACAGCTGAAGCATGCCAGTGACTATGTATTGGTCACAGCTGAATATGATAATGGCAGGCTTTTTATATATGTTAAAATAAAGCCTGCCTCTTCTTTTCCCACCTTTAAATTGATAATGTAGGAACCATGCAGTTGGAGGCAGGAAAATACCACAGGCAATACTAGAAACAGATTGCTTAAACTCATTTGTCTGTTAAGAAGCTAGACAAGCATAACTGAGATGTAAGAATCTTAATCTCACTAGATCAATAGATAATAAGCTTCCCCAGAGCTATCTAGGCATTCCATCATCTAGTCTCATTTAAATCTGCTTAACTCTTCTTTAGTTAGATTTGTTTCTCCCAGACAACTGGGATTGATAGATTTCACTGGGAAGTTTGAGAAAGGAAAACACGAAGTTGGATCTTGGAGGAGGTAAAAGCTGTTGACATGTAAAGCTCCATTTCCCACTAAATTATGCTTAAAGGAAGTAAGGAGGAATCTACCACTTAGGGGAACTTGTCAATTTATTCAGTCCCTTTTACATTTTCCACTTCATCCTGCAGTAAGTAAAACTAAACCACAATAATTTATCACTGGTTTAATTTATCACTGGGTAAATTATTGTGGTTTAGCTTCTACTTATTGTGTGATAGAACTGACAGGTGATGTGCATGATCCTGAATGGCATTCCTCCCTCCCACTTAAAAAGGTATAGTGATAGGCTGTAGATAGATGTAAGATGCAATGGTAGTGAGTACCTGGTGCCTGCTCCCAAATAAGAAAAGACGAGAGAAGTACAAAGCTTAGGAGAGCTCAAGTAACAGTGCTGCAAGTTCATAGGTCATTTCAAGGCATGTTTTTTTTTTTCTTTCCCTGTTCTTTAACTTTCCTAAGTTGACCTTGCTGTGGTAGCAGCATCTTATTTGGTGCAAGCAGCTAGAGTGAAAGTTTCAAAATAATTGTTAAAGTCTTTGTAAAACTTGCAAATATATTCACTTAAAATGCAGAACCTTTTTGCTCCTGGGAGATATTTAAAGGCATGTTTACCTATTTTCCCACAGTGGGTACACAGATTTTTGCAGGCACAGGTGGAAAGCACTGAAAATATCTTGTAAGTATTACTGTGTGCAAGGTATGTATCAGTTTTCAGGCTGCAAAAAACATGAAGTTCTTAGCTTTCATTTTGCTGCATAGCATTCCTATCATATCATCTGACCATTAAGAAAATGTTTTCAAGGACATCTTTGACAGTGGCAAACAGTGCAGTTGTATATAAACCAAAACAGCTAGAGCACTAATACACTATGAAGAGTTGATACCATGTAGCTGTAAAAGTAAATTTTTGGTAAATGCTGCTGATTTATAATTACATATATCCAATTATTGTGAAAGTACTAGGATACTAATTCTGGAGATAGTTAGCTTCCATGAGTGAATTAAGGTTGAAGAAGAGTGCATTTGTGGTTAATAGATGGAATTAGGACTCAGGAAGTGGGGATTCAATTCCCTTTTAAATGTGATATTGATAAAAAATTTCAGCTTCTTGACACCCGCTTTCCCTTCCCCAGCCCCTAAATGCTGAGAATGTGAAAACAGATCTGTAGAACTAAAGGACTGTCCAAATTTGCTCCACTCGTTGAGTGCTCCTGTATTGTATAACAAGGAAAGGATTCAGATTGTCACAAAGGCTACGTCACCTTAACCCCTGCCATAACAATCCAATTTGAGAAAGTGAATGATTTCTCCACAATCCTGATAAATCAGAATGACAGGCTAAGTACAACTTCAAAAAGTCTGAGGCAGAATCAGTATAAGCTATGGGGTTTCCTGTATGAGGTATAGGGTAGATTGGTAGCAAACAGAACACGTGTTCATGCTTTCGGGAGCGAGGAAATGCACAGGCTGCTTACGCCAGCCAAGGCCAGCAGGTTTGGGGCACTCTTGCATGCCTCCCAGGATCCCCAGGCTGCCAGAGACTGCTGAGCACATCTGAGCAGCCAGGCCACCCTTGACTGACTGCCAGGCACAGGCGAGCATTCCCCTCTCCCTCTGACACGTTGTCTGTCAGCCACAGGCATCTGTCAGCTGCAAGCAGGCAGTGCAGGGGGGAAGGGAGGCAGCTGTGTCCCTGCACAAACCCATCACAAAGCACCCCACAATGTACACACAGACTTGACACTGATCTCAGGAGAACCTCTGCAAGTGGGTGCAGCACTGCATAGCCCAACTGGGCTGCTGGCCAGCAGTGAGTCTTCCCGCCCCAAGCTTCCTGCCTGCACCTGACAGATGCCTGTGGCTAACAGATGACATGGAAGGGGGAAGGGGAATGCTCACCCATGCCCAAGCAGCCTGGTCTAGCTCTTTGGGGCTGTGCTCACTTGCAGGGGTTTTCCTGGGATCAGTATCAGGTCTGTGTGTATGGTGTGGGGTGCTTCCTAATGGGATTTGTGCAGGGATATAGATGCCACCTTCCCCCTCCC
>NW_017728910.1:2336904-2344478 GCF_001723895.1 Crocodylus porosus | reverse complement strand
CCCACCCCCAGCTATACTGCCTGCCTGAAACTCACAGCTAGCCAGAGGGAGGAAGTGGGTTTGCAGAAAGGATCTGACCTGACTCAGCACTGTGACAGCTTAGGAGCGGGGCCCACTAAGCGCTCAGACAGAGCAGATGAAAGCAGGGTGCTAGCTAGTGTTCCTCCCTGCACCGGCGGGGGGGGGATAGTAAGGGGCTGCAAGGAGCTTGGGGTATTGGCAGATAGTGACCTAGCTTGAATCAGTAGGGGACTTGGTACTGAAGCTCAATGCACCGATCTAAGCTAAATCAATTAAGTTTAAGTGCACATTGATTGATCCAGGTCTATCTTAGACTGGGTTCTACCAGTTTTATATCAGTCTCTGTGCACCAAACTTCTGTCCTGTTACGGATTTAGACCAATTTCTGATCACTTGGGCTGCTTGCAGACATTAAAAAAGTGCTTTTGGAAGAAGCAGCATGTTACTTCAGGCACCTCAGCAGGGCTTCTTGGCACTTTTATTTAAAACTGATTCAATCAACTATTAGATAGACGTGCCAAAAAAAGACCCACTAAAGTGCCCAGTCTATACAGACATTGGGCTAGCCAGGTCTAGCTAAGGCCTTGTCTTTTCTGGGCATGCTCAGGGCTCAACAGGGCAATGCACCAAGTTTATAGTAAAGCATTTTTTGGGGGTTTTTAACATCTGCAAGCAGCCTTCAATTGGTAAAAGTGTCATGTCTGAACCTGAACACAGTCTTCCTTGTTCTCTTTCCTAACAATTGACCAAACAATCAGCCTTAATTACAAAGGTTGTTCTTACTGGTTTGGGTTCATGAAGATTCTTTGTGGAAACATGTTTCCTAAAAAGAGAATTGTGCAAGCAGAAAGAGGATTTGCAGCAACCTTTACCTCTAGCTGGAGCCTAGTTTTGAGGTCACACTGATGTTTAGGAAGCAGTTCCTTGGCTAAGACTCCTAAAAGAGTATCCAGCATACCTTGGATGCTGTTTAAGCACCTCTGTTCCAGTGCTGGTGTAAATAAAATAAGTAACACCTAAAGTTTACTATCACAGACTTCTCTTATGCTGATAAGCTGATATATGCAGCAGTAACATACATGGGGCTAAATTCTGTTAAGGTGTAAGTGTTGATAATGTGACACATGGTGGTTTTCCAGAATTAATCCTGGAAGTGAAGTTTCCTATTTTGTAACTCTAAATTTGGGAAATAGATTTAATAAAGACCACCTCAGATCTATGTTGTAAAAGTAAAATCATAGATTCAAATATTTTGATTGTAAACCACAAAGGCAACTTTGCTAAATAAGAAATTCTTGCCTTTCTATTGGAATGGGAGCAAAAAGAACCAAGTAATAATGGAGGTGAATTATCTCTTCAATCAGCAAAACCACTTAATGAAGCCATTAGAAGCTTTTATCAGGCAGCTTTTGTTATACCATATGCCAGGGGCAGGAAAAATGATGGACTCCATTTCCCACTAGCCCCTGCCCACCCGGAGTGTGCAGGCTGGTGGCTCTGCCCTGGCCATGACCAAAATGCCCCTGCTGCAAGATCCCAGCAGCTCCAGAGCAGCCCCCTGTCCTGCCCTGCTGTGCGCCTACCAGTGCAGCTGGGGCCAGTCTCCATGGCAACCGCAGCCTTGTGCTATCACAGCAGGGTTGTGCCTCCATGTAGGGGCTGCTGTGAAATGGAGTCTACTGCCAGCAGTATCAAACCTGCAGCCTGGACTTTGCCCGCCCCTGCCACATCCCAATTTCCTTACCTGATGTGTGTATTTTGATATCTGAACTACTTATTTGGATTTAAAAAAAGACAGCATATCTACCCTAGAGAAATCCTAGCACATGCTTATGCATTGAAAGATATAAAGTGAATGATAAATATTTTTCCACAAAATAATATCAGGTCTGTGAGAGTTGGTACAAAGTACTTGATTTCATTCTAGTAGCACAGTGGTCACCAACCAGTTGATCTCCATCTCCATCGACTGGTCAATCATGGATCCTCTGACAGTCTGTCTCAGTCTGTCAGAGGTTCCATGATCAGGAGCAGCAGGATGCATGTGACTGAGCAGAGCCATGTCCCCTGCCACCCGGGCCGGGCTGGGTGAGTGGGGCCACAGGCTGGGCAGCTTATCTGAGAGGTAGGGGGACAGGGACTGGGGTGGGGTGTGGGAGGTAGATCCTGGGGTGCCCTTTACTTACAAAAAGTGGGAAAAGGTTGGAGACCACTGTAGTAGTGTATACATGCAAATCATCATCATCACCACTTCCGTTCAACAGGAGGGTTTTTTGTTTTGGGGTTTTTTTTCATGATTTCAATTGGAACAAACTAAAAAACAAAATAGGTTTTATGTGGTATACATTTTACTTGGAAAATGTATGACTAAAATAAAGTGGAATCTTGCCAAAAACGGCTGTACTTGCACTCTTTAATCTGTCTGACTACAGATGAATGGTATGTGTTCAGTATGGCTAGTACAGAAAATAGACTGTCTCAATTTTACTTCTAAAGGGATCAATATAAACTCATTAACTAATGATAACAGGAGTGAACTGTCAGTGTTGAAAGTCTTTTTCCACATGGATAAAAACAGTAATAAAATATCTTCTTGTGTTCCACAGTTGTGGTCATATGTTTAGCAATGCTAAGTAGCCAATTTCAGTGAAGTAAGGAGAAGAGACCCTCTGCTTTCCAAGTTCCTCCATTTTCTAAACCAGACATGCAGTCTAAATTTTAGGGCCTGAACCTAGTAGAGCAAAGCAAAATAGCTCCACTGACTTCCTTTGGATCAGGCTCTTAGTTAAAAATGATACTGCAACAGGAACCAGCAAAATATGATTCTTAATATGACCTCATTGTAAACAATGGAGTTAAACTACTAACTGATTATAACTCTGAACACTATATATCTTTGTAGTTGGCATAAACACTTTTGCTCCAGAAGGCAGTATTGGTCACCAGAAGTCTCTGCCAAATCAACATGTCATTATTATTATTTTTTCCAAAAACTGTCTTCTGGCCCTTGTTTTCATCAGATGTGAAATTAGTCTCAGTACACTGTGTAGTCATAAAAGTAATAATTTAGAAGTACTCCCTTACTTAGAAAATGGCCAAAGTTGGGAATTGGGAGATGAACTCTCAGGAGAGTTAGGCACATACAGACATTCAATTTTTCCTGGGAGAGTTGCTGCTCTACCAGGAGAAATCACAAGCGATGTTCAGAATTTGTCGCCCAGAGCAAAAATGGCCACTGCAAGGAAAAAATAAACCAGAAACAACCAGGGTTAAATCACTTTTGGAAAATTTCTCCTGGGAAAGCAAATATATGTTCTCTTATGAGAGAAGCCATAGTACAGTCCTCCAGCATCTCCCCAGTGCTTCTAGAAACAGTGTGTCACTTGATGGACTGTACTGCTTCAGCTAAGCAAGGAGCAGAATATAGCCCCTCACAAGGCTTACACTGTAGCAGGGAGACACAGGCTGATCATGAGCGGTCAGGGCTGCTGGGCACTCCCTGCCTGCCCCATTGGGATGGATGAGAAGGATGATATGCCCTCTGTCCACAGTGCCTCGGGTTCCCTTCTCAGGGACCCCTTTGTCAGGGAACCCTTTTCAGGGATGTTGCTCTAAAGTCTCTGCTTTTGTATTCTTTTCCCCTCCTGTTGACTTCACCCATGGCTATCGCTGATTGGTCTTTCTGTGGTCACCATTCTGTTCACGTTTTGTTCTGTCAACATATTCCTTTGTTTCACAAGCCCATTACATGCACACATCCTAATTTGGGCTTTCTGGGTCTTCTCCTAATTTGGTCTGCTCCTCCAAAACTGGAACTCTCAGGCCCCCCATTCTCGGGCCTTGTGAGCTGGTGCCACCTTATCTCATGTCATGGAACACTGTGGTATATGTCCACAACTTCCCACACTGTTGGCCTTGTTGCTTGCCTAGGTTAGACACCCTATCTGCCTCAAAGGCTGTGAGAACTTTGTGTGTGGCAACCAGGCCTTTAGAAATCAATTAACCCTTGCTGCTGTGATGAACCATTATTTTAATACATATATATTTACCTGCAAGTCAATTCCCAAAAGCAAACCTCATCACCAGCCTGTCACAGTTTTCAGAATGGTGGGGCTCCAAAGGGGGGGAGGGGGCTTCAATTCACCCACTCTTCCACATCAGCTGGGGAGCCCCAAGAGCAAACTCCCTCCACTGCTTTTCCCCTCTCCCATTCTGAAAACAGCAAGCACTGGCAGAGAGCCCTGGCTGTTGCTATGGGAACTGGGCTGCACGCTCCCAGCTCAAGTTAGATTCTCCTCCTTCCTGGAGCCACCAGAGAATTTCTGTTTGGTTGGGGGTAACATAACTCAGAACACCTTGTAGAAATCATTCTGAGTTGTACCTGGGAGCTGAACTTCTGTCTACACCCTTAGAAGCAGACAAAAAGACTGCAGAAATTGTCTACTGTCCACAATAAAGTTAGTTATTGTTATTGTTAGTTCTTCTCATTCATAGAATGCCTGTATTTATTAAGCCGGGTGGTCACTACACGCTGAGGGTTTTTTTTTAATCTCTAGCATCTCTCACTACTAACCACCAAGGAAATGCTGTGTCCACTGACAGCCTACATCACCAAACTGAAAAGAACCAGAAATAATTAAGGCTGTTCCAGTTTCCTTTTCATTCTGTTTATGGCTCACTCAAGCAACCGTTGACAATTTTAATCCCAATTTTGAAACTAAAGAGAATGTATTATCAGGAGCCACGTTGATATTAGAGTCTCTGATTATTAGGCAGCTGTAAGGGTGCAGACAGAAGTGACAATTTTTGCCTGATCTGGCCACAGAAAGCAGTTTATAGTAGGCCTGTGCAAAGTGGCTAGTATTAGCTTCAACTTCTGATTCAGCTGATTTGGGGGACAGTGATTTGATTTTGTGATTCAAATACTGTCCCAAATCAATTCAGCTGAATCTGATTGGAGATTTGGTTGCCACCAAATTGGCCAAACCTCTGAATGGAACAGGCCTCATCCCCTGCCTGCTCTTCCAGCCCCATCAATGGCTGCCCTGCCCGGCCCCAGTGCCTTGGCACTTAAAAGAATAAATAAATGACTTAAAAAAAAAGCCCTGGCAGAGGTTGGGCAGGGAGGGGCTGGAGAGCGATTCCCCACTGCCCTGTGATGCATGGGATGGGGCAGGGGGGGCTCTGCCATGAGCATCAGGTGAGTGTGGGGCTATTTTTTGTTTTTAAGTGTTGGGATGCTGGGGCCAGGTGGGGCAACCACTTATGGGGCTGGGAGAGTAGGCAGAGGCTGAGGGGTGTTCAGGGGAGCTGGGGGAGCAGGTAGGGAATAGGGCCTGGTGGGGGTCCCCCCATGGTTCATTCCTGCCCCCTGCTTACTGGTACAGAGCCCAGGTCCAGCTCCCTGCGGTGGCAAATGGGGACTGCATGAATCTCCAAATCTTCTCTGAATCGATTCAGAGGCTTCAAATTGATTCAGACCTTTTAATTGGTCTCCTGATTTGATTCAGATTCAGCTGCTGAATCGGGCCAAATCTCCTCCAAATTGAATCAGCAACTGAAGTTTCACACAGCCCTAGTTTATAGGCGTGACCAAACGCAAGTGCATGGCTGCCGACAGCTTAAAAAATGTTTGATTGAGTAAAAATCATTGCATTAGGGGTCAGATGAAGATATTTTAAAACAAAGCATCTTCTGTAACTTCTGTCTGTGTGGCCTGCCAGCCTGTCACTGTTTTCAGAACGGAAGGGAGGAAGGGAGTGGAGGAAGTCCTTGTCTGGGGTTTTTTCAGCCCATGCTGGAGGATGGGGCGGGTGTATTAGAAACCCCCCTTGAGGTGGGGGGGGGGCTCCAATTCACCCACCCCACACTCCAGCACTGGTTGGGAAACCACTAGAATGAACTCTTTCTGTTCTCTTTCCCTGCTTCCATTCTGAAAGCTTTGCAGCCTTGCAGGGAGAAGAGACCAATGTTAAGGGAAATGGACTGCAGGCTAGCAGGCCACTGGAGCCAATAGTGAACTTTTGTTTGGTATGGGGAATTGTTGCATCTCAGAATGCTTCCTGCACAGCACTCTGTTACGGGGGGAGCAACACTTCTCTCTGCACTTGAAAAGGTTATATGTATGTGTGTACAGGTTCTTTTGCTAATCTACTGAGGTAAACAGTGAGATGACGTAACACTGGGCACATAAAATTAACAAGTCATCATTATTATTAGATATATTAAATACTTCAAGAACCATTCAAGACAATTTAGCAGCCTATACTAGATGAGCTGTCATGGAAACCTTTGTCTTCAAATAAAACCTAATGGGTAAAAAAACACTTGAATATGCTGTTGTATTTATGAGTGGTAAAGAGAAAGCTGAAGAATCTGCTTTCCCCCTGCTTTTAGTGTTCCTTCACTTTAGTATAACAATATGTAGTTTCTAATGCATATTAAGATTATGCAAAATAATGCTGATGTCATTGATTTAGCTACTGGCTAATATTAAGTGTTAAAACCAATGGAAGAAGTTGAAAGTTAGAAGGATCTTATCAAATGGTCCTAAAATCTTGTCCAGATTAATTATCCTGCAGTGATAAACTTGTTAATTTTAAATTTAGGACTCTGAATTTTCTGAGGATTGCAATATGAGAGAAGCTTGTGTTCAATAAATACCATGTCATTCTTCCTCTCTAGTGAGATACAAAAACCTGATCACCTCATCAACTCTGGCTGGAGCTATGACCTTTTTGCAAACACCCTTCCTTACCTACTTGATTCTTATGGCTGATGGATTTAATTTAGATTATTTTTTTATGTGCAAGATTCCAATCATGACAGTGCTATGCAGTCACAGCACAAAATCTTTCATGTGCCAATCCAAATATGTGCCTTGGGCTATACTGTACAAATTAGTGTTACTATGCAATCCAAACCCTAATCTTTTTTTTTTTTCTGATTGAGTATGGAAAGTACACTTTACCCTTGGGTATCTAGAGAGATGTTCATTATAATGAAAATCATGGTAGTTAATTTTTTTTCTCTCCTGATTTTGGGAACCATTCTGATTTACAAGGATATGGATTCCAGATTGGAAGTTAATTGGAGGATAGTATTTGTGGTGATGCTTCTATATAGACTTATGCCTCAGTCTGAAAGCAGAGCAGCTCATTCCCTGCTAAGACATCAGAAAGCTAAATCAAAAGCCCCCAAAGAGTAAATAAATATAGTAAACCCTGCTCTCCAATTTCTTCCTGTAGTCAAGGTTCGCTATGATGTAAGTCAGGTTTCCATCTTCTGCAAACAACTTGGAAAGGACTGAATGATACTTTTGGTAAAATCTGTGCATTTCTATGCTGATATTTATTAGGAAGTGCTGGACTGAGTATAACTTTCTATAAATAAATTTTGATTACCTTATCCCTGTGTATGATTTTCATAGACATTAGGGCTGGATGGGACCTTGGAAAATCATTGAGTTCAGCCCCCTGCCCAAAGGGCAGGAAGTCAGCTGGAGTCATAGGATCCCAGCAAGATAAGCATACAATTTGCTCTTGAAGGTATTC
>NW_017728910.1:2283061-2336671 GCF_001723895.1 Crocodylus porosus | reverse complement strand
TTGCATGTCTGACGGGCTTGGGTTTGTTGCTTAACTTTGGGCAGTTGGGCTTGATGTGGCCCGGCTCTCCGCAGTTATAGCACCCCCTCTTTTCCGAAATGGGAAGTTTGGTCAAATCAGGGGCCCATCTGTGCTGGCCCATCTAATCACATAGTCACAGGGCAGAGATTTTGGGGAGAAACCAAGGTGGCTTTCTGCCACAACATCAATCTCTTATCCCTTGACCAGGTGATAGGTCACAGGTCATAGAAGGAAATGAGATTGGTCAAGCAAGACCTACCCACAACAAGCCCGTACTGGCTATCCCTTAGGATGTTGAGAGATTCTGAAGGTGAACAGTTTATCCAGGTCTCACTTAGTTTTAGCAATGGAGTAAGAATAGTTTCAATAAACATACCAGATAATCCCAAGTGTGATCAGAATACTCAGCTATCTAAAATAGGTGATGAAGTCCAGGAAGAAGAGTATCTGAATAATTATGACTTGTTTTTTCTCTCTCCCCTGCTTTCTTTGTGTATGCATCATAAATGACTTCCAAACATTTGCACCAATAAGAAAATGAGGCCTATTCAGAATAAAATCAAGTTGACCACACATAAGGAATGCTATTAAGTTGCCTGATCAAGAGAAGCCATTTAGTGTGATTCGTTGTTTTATATGCAGTGAGTGACAAAGCTGTCATTGCACACTCCACCAAGACATATAGACATATGTCATATAGACATCACCAGTTCATCAGTCAACTTGTGGAGCTGCCTGTGAGCATTAATGAATGTTCTCCATCTTAAGAGCAGCATTAGCACCTCCTCCACTATGTTATTGTTAGAACCCATGGTCGAATGGACATCTATATGACATAAGCCATGGTGCTGGGCAGATGACTGTCTTGTCAGATCCATCATGAAAATCCAGTTTACTCCAAAACACCAAAAACAGCCAAAAGCAATGCAAAGGACTCTCAACACATGATTTCTTCAAGATTAGAAAGTCTATAAGTATCTTCAACAGTAACAGTGTCTCCATGAAAAACTCTTTGTCCTATCCAAAAATTAAGGCAACATTGAGGAATTCTGGAAGGGGATTAAAACTGCCTGTGCTGACTTCATTGTCTATACCAGTGGTCTCCACACTTTTTTGATCGCGTACCCCATCAGTAAAAAAATTTTGAGCACACACCCCCAATCTATTTATATTTATTTTATATAAATATACATATAAGTTCTAATATTTTCTTCCCACACCCCAATGGATCGTCTTGCACACCCCCTGGGGTGTATGTACCCCACTTTAGAGACCACTGGTCTATACTACCTGTTGACACCAAGAAGTTCAATGAAAGTAATGCCAAGATTCAAGCCCTCCTCAATAGGCTCATTATGCTTGGCAAGATGACACCTCATCCTCAACAGAAGGAGATGTATTAGCTCCTCAAAGCTGAAGCTCAAAGAAGGATATGGGAAATCAAAAATCCATGGTGGCAAGATAAAGCCAAAGAGATCCAGCTCTATGCTAATAAACATGATAAGCATAGTTTTTACAAGCAATGAAAGCCATCCATGGCTCAGCTTCCCATAGTTCTACTTTCCTGCAATTGCAGCATGGCTCAGAGATCCTCAAAGACAGCAAATCTATCCAAGCGAGATGTAAAAAGCACTGTGAGGCACTCCTGAACTGTGTGTCAATTGTGATGGATACCACCACCGAGTCCATCTCCCAACACCCTGAAAAGGGGGATCCCTTGCCAGCCCTCCAGCCTAGAAGTCTAGTGTGCCCATCAAGGAAACCAAGAACAACAAGGCTACTGGACCAGGTGGCATACCTGATGAAATCTACAAGGCTGGTTGTGAGGAACTGGTACTGAAACTCAGTGAATTTATTCTTCAGATTTGGAATAATGAAGAAACCCCTGGGGACCTAAGGAATGCCAACACTGTGACTATCTTCAAGAAAGGAGTTAAGTCTGTGCATGGGAACTATCAAGGAATCATTCTCCTTTCCACAGCAGAGAAAACTCTCTCCTATATCTTTTTGAACTGTCTTCTTCTTGCTGAGGAAGTCCTGCCAGAATCTCATGTGGCATCAGACCACCTTGTCGGACAACTGACATGATCTTTGTTGCCTGCCAGATCCAAGAAAAGTGTCAGGAACAACATGAGGATCTGTATATAGCCTTCATTGACCTTACTAAGGCTTCTGTCAAAGCCTTGTGGAAAGTACTGGCCATGTTCGGATGTCCTGAAAAGTATATCAAGGTTCTGAGGCTTCTCCATAGACTAGGACCATTCTATGCAGTAGATCAGAGATGGATCCATTTGTCATCCAAATTGGGGTCAAACAAGGATGTATCATCACCCCAACTTTTTCCTCCATGTATTTGAGTGTCATCCTTTTTCTCATTAAGGACCATCTTCCTTCCAGAATTTACATTGAATACTGAACAAAGGGAAGCCTTTTCAACCTTGGATGTTTTTGGTCAAAGACCAAAGTACTCAGAACAACCATCCTTGACATTCAGTTTGCTGATGACTGTATGTCATCCTTGTACACACTGAGCAAAACCTCTAGACTGCGCTGGATCTCTTTGGAGAGGCCTACTGAACTTTGCACCTCTCTTGACACCGAGAAGACTAAAGTGCTCTACCAGCCTGTTCTGGGCTATGAATGTGATCCCCAATCTCCAAATTACCATTAAGGGAAAGGCCCTAGAGCACTTCCCCTATCTCAGCAGCCATCATCCTCAGAGAGTGAACATTGTGGAAGATAACAGTGCAGGATCTGGTGCTTAAGTGTCTCCTTTGGGACATGGCTTCGGCATGGCTTCATTCATCATGATCTCTGAAAAGACAGCAAGATTCAGATCTACAAAGCCATCATCATCCTCACTCTCTTCTACTACAGATATGAAATGTGAGTAACCTATCATCAACATATCAAGAGATTGGAGAGATATTACTAATGATGCCTCTGGAAAATCCTCCATATCGAATGGGAAGATCGCTGCACAAATGCATCCTTGCTGAAGCAAATGTTACCGGCATTGAGTCAGTGATTCTCAAGCATCAGCTTTGCTGAACCAGTCATTCTGTGAGGATGTCAGATGCCCAACTCCCAAAACAGGTGCTCAACTCTCAGCTTAATAGTGGTCTGAGATCTCATGGTGGTCATAGGAAATGCTACAAGGTAGACTTGCACATTTTTAAAAAGGACTGTAATGTTATCTTATTTGAACTATTATGGCTTTTTAACTCTTACTTTGTAGATAAATGAGTCACTATTTAACAATACCAGAATGAGGGAGGATTATCATGGCCTTGGTCTTTAGTATATACACTTGATAGATCATTTTAGTTCTGTTATTTTAGCTTATGATAAAAAATAACTGTTTGAAAAGTTGGTCAAGGTGACTCACAAGTCAACTAAAGGACACCAGAAACCTCCTGCAATTAGGATACTTTTAATTTAAGTGCTTGCAATGGCAATATAATGGACATATTTAAAGGGTACAAGGGCAAAAAAATGGAGCTATTGCAATCTCCCAGAGCTAAGGGCTGAATCTAGCATGGGGCTGAGTACCTTTCAAGAGATGTTTAACTCGCACGTATTCTTGCAAGTGCCTCTACTAATTTCAAATGCAACATCATGCACATTGGGACACTTATGTGAGTAAAGCAGTGAGCTGCAAAATCAGATGGCTAGTTAATAAGAATTAAGAGATCTCTGGATTTGCAAAACACCTTACAGGATCAGGGCTTAAGGGATTGTATAGTCTCATCATATGATACGGGTCCATTTTACATTGATGACCGAGACAGTAGTACAGTTGCAGATTTTTCATGAGGTGTTTAGAACCTGTTGTACAGTTCCTAAGGAAACATCGCTGATGATTCCATAATTAGTACTGACAGGGTTTTTGAGGAAGGAATGTACTGTTGTTATAATTTATCTGTCCTGCCAATACAATTACAGACACAGTAGCAACAAAGTATATTCTAAATGTCATAATCTGATTTAAATTCCCTGTTATTCTCAATCTCTAAAAATAGCTCAATTATACTCTTTACTAAATAGGGAGCTATCTGTTGGGAATGTGGTGATGGAGAAATCTATTTTTCCTATTATTTACTGATATATGTTGCGCAATATATAGTACCTTTTTCATTATTTAGTTCTCTGTGCATCCACAAATTGGGTTATATCCGCTTTAATACCCCACATTAATACCCTTCTATACTGTGAAGTGACTTTAATATGAGACCTGTTTTGTATCAAAAATGCTAGTTTTATGCTTTTAAAAAATGTTGGTAATCCATTTGAATTTCAGCCAACGTTTGAGGAGGTTGATAATTTGCATATCACAAATGCATAATGAAACTAAAGCAGAACTGTTGATTTAAAGCAGGGGTGTCAAAGACATGGCCCACAAGCTGATTATACCTGCCTCCACACCCTACCATCTGGTCTGCAGTCCTGCCTGAGGGTCTCAGACTTGTGCACTGGCCTGGCCCTGGCCTCACATACTGCATGCAGCCCATGGAGCTGATTTGGGGCACATGCTTTATGTGGTATCCTTGCTGGACTGGCCCTGCATGCTGGATCCAGGGTTGGTCTGGTAAGAGCTCACAGACCAGCCCTTTGTACTGGATCCAACATTCACCGGGCCAGTCTGTGGGCCTGATCCAATCTGCAGACCAACCACATGCCCTTCAAACAGCTTGTTGTCTAGCTCTGCATCATTCATGCAGCCTGCAAGGCTGGAGGAGGTTGATAGAAAAACAGCTGCTTTAAAGCGTCTTGTGCCAACAGAGGGGACAGAAAAGACTTGAATCATTATTAGCTCTTTTTCCAATGATGCATATATTGTAATGGTGGGGAAAAAAATCCCCTAAATATGTGGGGCTCAAATAGAGTGAAGCAGAGGGAAAGTTAGTTATTAAAAAGGAAGCTGTTTGATAGAAAATATTTTAAATGCTCCAAATCTATTGTGTTTGTGCTATCATCCAGAAATAAAAGCAACAGCAGATCTCCAGGAGGACCCATGTGTGTTAACTATGGTTACAGGAATGTAGGTTGTAGCAGTGTTGGTCTAAGGACATTGGCAGACAAGGTTCTTTGGGTAAATCCAATATCTTTTATTAGACCAACTCATATAGTTGGAAAAAAATATTCTTTCAAGCTTTTGGGTACAAATACCCTTTGTCAGGCTGAGGAAGTGTCTGTGGATGGTCTGTGCTCTTCCTGGATGGAGTAGTAAAGCAGCCGGAGGCCAGTACGTATGCAAGAAAGCCAGTCAATGAAAATGTAAATTGAGGTGTTCAGTAGGTGAGACACCTGGAGAGGGTGGGGGAAGGGAATAAATCTAGCTGTAGTGAATGGATGAGGGTGGGGGGGAAGGAATGAGAATAGCTGGTAAAAAGTGGAGAGTATACCTGGGGAGTCAGATGTTAGGCAGGTTATAATGTGTTATAAATCCAGTGTCTATATTTAGTCCATGATTTTTTGTATCCAGTTGGTTAATAAAGTGAAGTTCGTAGGCTTATCTATAAAAGGTGTTTTGTAAATTCCCTATGAGCATTAGAACTGAGAGATTGGAGTGAGAGTGGTTTTCTTGTGAGAACTATGTCCCCACACGTAATTGGGTATTCTTCTCTTTGATACACTTTCAGTGTGCGTTCATTCTGATACACAGTTGTTGTTTGGTCTCTCCTAAATATTTTCCACCAGGGCATTTGGTGCACTGGATGAGTTATATTACATTTCTGGAGGTGCAGCTGTAAGATCCAGGAATGTTGATGGTTCTGTTTTGGGGGGTGGTGGAGAGATGTTGACAGGTTTTACATTTCTTGTCATCGTATGGTCTGAATCCATTCGGTATGTTTTGGGCCATAGGAAGTTTGCTTCTGGTGATGTGGTAGGCGAGGTTCAGTGCTTGTTTGAAGGCTAGGATGGGTGGTTCTGGGAAGATCTCTTTAAGAACTGGGTCTCCTTGTAGTATGGGTTGCAACTGTTTGAGGATTTTCCGTATAGGTTCCAGGGAGGAATAGTATATCATAACCAGAGGTGTGTGATTCATGGGGGGGTTTCTTCTGTACTGCAGCAATTCTTCATGTGGTATCCAGGTGTGATCTCTCTCACTGGAGGAGTATCCGTGTTGTGCCCACATTGAGTGAAAGCCTTTTTGAGATTTGTGAGGTGACAATCACAAGTGTTCTGCTCAGTGCGAATTCAGAGGTATCAGAGGGCTTGACTTTATATTACAGCTTTCTTGGTGTGTTTAGGGTAATTGCTGGTTCTGTGAAGATTTATATAAGATGGTCCATGGGTTTCTTGTATATGGTGGTCTGTATTTTACCATTCTGGATTGTGACCATCGTGTTTAAAAAGTGAATGTTGGAGTATTCCAGAGATAGTCTGATGGAGGGGTGATTGTTGAATTCCTGATGGAAATCAGAGTTTGCAAGTTTTCAGTCCAAATGATGATGTCATTAATATATCATACGTATAGCAAGGGTTTGAATGTGCAGTCTTTGAGGAATTTTTCTTCCAGGTGGCTCATGAAAAGCTTGGCATACTGTGGGGCCATTTTGGTGCCCATGGTCTGCAGGAAGTTGGTTATTGAAAGTGAAGTTGTTGTGTGTGAGAATGAAGTGTCTAAGTTCAGTAATATATTTGGGTCTGTACTCTGAGTTGCAATTTTGCTCTTGGAGGTACATAAGGCAGGCTTGGATTGCCATTCTGGTGTGGGATGTTGATATATAGACTGGTAACGTCCATGGTAGCTAGGCAGATGTTACTGAGAATGTGGTCTATGTTTAAGTTTTCATAAAAAGTCTGTTGCATCTGGGACAAAACTCACTCTTTGGGTGACAAGAGGTTTTATGATTCGTTCGATTATACCTGGTATTTCCTCAGCTGGGGTTCCTTGGTTGGATGTGATAGTTCTGCCAAGGTTCCCTTGTTTGTGGATTTTAGGGAGCAGGTAAAAAGTCCCTGGGTTGCGTAGTGAGGAGATCAAGTTCTGTATTTTTTCTTGTAGTTCTGATGGAAATGATTTGATAGTAGTTTTGAGTTTCAAGGGGAAAAGGGGAGTAAGATCATCCTCTACTTTTTTGTAGTAGGTGTTGTTAGAGAGTTGTCTGTTGGCTTCTTTTATATAGTTTTCACAGTTAAGGATAACTATAGTTCCTCCTTTATCTGCTGGTTTTATTACTATTTGGTGGTTAGATCTTAGGGAGTCTATGGCCCTTCTCTCTGAAAGGGAGAGGTTGTTACGGTGGTCTGTGTTGTTGATTATTTCATTCTTTCCCTGAAGCAGTCAATATAACAGTCAAGGTTTGAATTTTGTCCACTGTGAGGTATCCAGTCTGATGTTTTTTGGGGGTTGATCTTTTCCTTAATGTTGTCAAAGGCTGAAGTGTTGCTGGAAGTGGATTCATTTTGGTTGTGGAAATATTCTTTGAGGCAGAGGCAGTGGAAGAGTTCTTCTAGTTCTCTACATTAAATTATTTTATTAGGGTGATTTCTATGGTTAGTAATGTTTACCTTAAATCTTCATCCCTGAGCATGACTTTTCACATCTTTATTTTCATCGGTATTTGACTTTGATTAAAAATAAATAAATCTTCGGCTCTTTCCCTTCATTCTTGCAATATATTGTAAGTCTAAAAGGTTCTAAAGGCCTTTTAAAACAATACATATATCCTTCTTTCCACATTTAAATCTCATGACTAACCCCTGTTATGCCACTGTGGGATCAACTTTCTCTTTAGTCTGCTGCATAGAACTCGATACAACTCATCAAAACTACTGTTTTCTGAGCTGAAAACATGAATTTAAAATTAAAATATTAAGAGAATGAAATACTATCATTAAAGTGTGTTAATACTCATATTAACAAAAGCTATCACCCAATTCTCAGACTAATGTAGTTTTCTGACCAAGAACAATTTATCTGGGTCATTTAATCACATTCAAAAGACTATAAAACACTTGAGAACCAAATACAGGCATTTGATTTGTTTTAATATAGTGTATCCAGAAAACAATATCACCAAAACCCCTTATACCTTGCTTGTTTTGATTATTTAATTCATAGCCACAATTTCCCTTCCTCTCCCTAATTATACTTTAGATGAATTTTCACTCTCCTGTAGCTTTTTCCCTCTTCAGATTTGGAGCACAGTCTGGTATCTGTAACAGAGAGCCAAGGGCTCCTAGTACTTTAAGGGAAAGACTGCATCAGAAAGAACCCCAGGTACTTGAACAGGGCTTACCTGCAGGAGGGAAGGCACAGTAAGCTGCCCTTTAAGGAGGGGACAAACCTGTATCTGGTTAAGAGGACACCTGAGTGAAGGGAGAGGAGCTATGGGGATATAAACCTGGGTTCTGGAAACAGAGGTAGTAGAGCCTGGAACCCTACTGAGAGAGGAGCTCTTGCTGGCTCACACTGGTGGGGAGAGGAAGCTGCAGGCCATGGCCAGTACCCCAAAGGCGGAGGGAGACAGAGAATTGGAAGGTGGCCTGGCAGCACTATGATGATGTGAAGAGGGAGATTTTTGGTTTAAAGCAGCTGCTTGTGTTTTTGTTCTAGTTTTAGACCACAGGACCAGTTGTGGCTTTTAGCAATGGATTGGAGGCCAGAGATACTGTAGGGACACCCAACATACAGCTGTTCCTGGGTCTGGCACCCAATGGGCTGCACGGGGAGAAGCCCAAACACTTCAGAATGAAGCAGAACTGAGACCCTGGAAGCCAGGAGGCTGAGACAAGGTGTAATATAGGGCTGAGGGGCCTGGAGACCAAGGTACCCAGAACAGGCTGAGGCCAAGACAGCTGGGCCTGAATCAGCAGGCCAGGGCTGGAAGTCTATAGCCACAGCAGAGCGGGGCTAAAGCTAAGAAGGCTGTGGCTTCTACAAAAGAACTGAACTGTAAATGGAGTAACATTTGTGAGGCATGGGCTTGGCTGTAGGGATGAAAGGAAGCCATGGTTAAAAGCCCTAACTAAGGCCTAAAAAAAGGACCAGTTAGGCCATAGGTGGCTCACAGTGCAAGTTAGGCACCAGTAGGTCCATCAGTTATATGAGAGGCACCTGTGAGGAACTGCATGGTTTCGGCTAGTGAGCAGAGGACCCAGCAACCATAAGAAGCAACTAGGGGAGACACCAGTGAGGGCACTCCAGGATTCAGGGACAGCCCCTCTATTAATATCTAAGAAGCATCAAGGTGTGTCAGGTGAGATAAACAAGAGGGGCTTATATAGAAGACCAGGAGTGTGGGCAAGAGTAGGGTGGTCCTAGGGGCCATCACAGCCACCCCAAAGGCCCATCCTGTTATAGTATCCTCTTTCTGAAAAAGCACCCATTGACTCCCTACCACTCTTCTCTCATATGTTTCCAAGGCTTGCTTTTAACTATGGGATTCTTTTTCCAACTCTGATCTGGATTTGTTCCTAATTCATTTCCATCCTGTCTGCTCCCCTGAAGCTGTTCTTTCACCAAAGTTTTAAAGTATTCCTTCCTAGCCAAATCTCAGGTCCTACATGCTTATCTTTTCAGTCTCTTTGCTGCGCTGTCATGCTTGATCCTCCTTTTCATTCTTGGAATCTTGTTATTGTGGATTTCAGAACATCATCCTGTCCTGTGCCTACAATTCGAGTCATTGCTCTTTCATCCCTTTCCAAGGGGTTTCTTTACTCAGAAAAGAAGGGGAGGGGTTACATAATCTACTCACATGTTTTTTAGTTACATTCTTCATGCTAATTTCTATTGTTTATTTATAAAGGTAAATTAATATACCAACAGGAAGTTTTGAATATCCATAAAGGAAAAAGAGCTTCAATAAACCAAGTAAATAGTTATGGTATAGTCTCATTGCATATCACCTGCAATGCCCCTTTAATCTATAATTAAGTATTTTAAATCTTTTCTGAACTCCATCTCTCTATCTGGTCCTGTATCTCACAGTGTGTCTCTAATACCACTTCCTAGTTGTTGAAATGTCTTAGCATGGACAAGATTGATGTTTATTTAAGAGGAAAATGTCACAGCAGAATGCACCACCATCACTCAGGTCCTTAACCTAAGGTTCAATTTCATTGCTCTTAATATTGAGAGATTAGTATCTTTTTAGACCATAGAGTTTCTTCTATATTATATCTAACAGTGTGTAATTCATGAACATGACCTGGTTTAAAGGGGTATGCAGCTGACATGCAATGAGACTATGCCATACATATTTACATGGCTTACTGATGCTGTTATTCTTTTATGGATATTCATTATTAGCTGATAGTGTCCTATCTGTATACAGGCAGTCCTCAGACTTAGGACATAATTGATTCCTGAAGAGCGCATCTTGCAACATTTTGACTTAACTGAGAACTGATTTTTCCCATTGGAACAATGTTATAAATGGGAGATTGGTTCCTGAACCAAGGCCAGAATTTTTTACTCAGTCAATTATAGATGAATAATCTAGCTACATTAATGTATTTGTATTGTAAATAGCAATCATATTGATTTGGAAGGATTTTTTTGATTTTAAAGTCCAAAAAGACTTTGCTGGACTTTTTGAAAGGCTCTTGATTGGACTTTTTGAAGGGTTCTTGGCTCGAATCTTCTTGGGAGTCTTGGTTGCAGGGTCTTCTTGAGTTTTGTCAGCTTTCTTAAAGAAAGTGTCCAAGAAAGTTTGGACAGATGTTCTCCAGGGAGATGGGCAATGCAACGAACTTGTTTGCTGGCATGGCATCAGATCAAGAATTGTAAAGTTGAAACTGATGTCAGAAAGTTGAAACATGGTATCAATTTATAAATGTTGTAAGTATGAAACATTGTAACTCAAAACATTGTAAGTAGAGGACTGCCTGCATCACTTTACCTTATCAATAAATAATAGTAATAGCATTTGACGCTTACACAGGAACTCAGAAATCACCCATGTCCCATGTTTGAGTACTTAATTAAAGGCACAATCCTGGCAAGTGCTGACACCCACCATCTCCCCTTGACATCTACTGTAAATATCAAATACTCTAATCCTAGAGAAGAAATGGAGAGAAGTCACAACTGTAAGTCAAAGTACTGTATGAATGGTTACTTACAGGATATGCCAACTCTGCCATGGCTGAAGACAGGTATCCCTACAGCATTATACCATGACTAATTCATTGTGTGCTATCTTTGTGCTGTGCAGTCAGAAATATGGATATGCTGTTAGTCACATATTTGCCTGCTATGCCATTGACTACTGAAACTGTAATATCCCTTACTGGATTCCCTTCTCTGTTTAGTAAGGGACCTTCACTTTACATAGTCATCTTCTTTCTTCTAACATATTTTTACAATACCATTTATGTCCCTTTGCTAGTTACCTCTCAATTTGTACTTTGGCTTTTCTGTTTTTTTTCTCTCCCTACATACCTATATTATACTCTTATACTCATCCTTAGTAATGTGGCCTATATTTCTATATAATTGGTGAGGATTTTTGTGTGTAAAATTATTTTTGAACTAACTGCAGAGTTGGAAGGAATATAGAGGGTTTTGGGTACTGAGTAGCCTTCCTCGGGTCTGTGGGTACTTAATACTTGAAAGCATGTCTCTATCCCTCTCACTTATATAGGTGTTTCCATAAAAGATATCAAAGAAAAATCTTTATCTATTGCATATGTTCTTTACCATCACAGCTACATCACTCCAGCATTATGTATTTCTATAGTCTCATTGTAGAAATAGATGCTTTTGAAATCATTTAATGGATCAGTTCTCTCAGTAACTTCAGTTCAAGGCTTTTTCAGTGTTAATGGCCAAATTAGATTTTTTTTCTTTTAAATAGCATACTGTACTTTCCAAGTCCTAATATCTTTTTCTATTTTTCCTAAGTAGCAATAATGCTATGCCAAATAAAGCAAATTCTATTTAATGGTAAGGAAATGCTGAATCCTACTTGAGTTTCAGACATGTGCCATGGAACACTTAAACTGCCATAGAAATTGTTTAGGACTACTGCAGGCAGCTGGCGTGTAAGTCAGCCTGCCCTATCCTCCAATGAGATTTGATCCAAAGAGCTTGGATCCAAGTGTCACCCCCCAACAGCACAGATGACCATGTTCTAAACCATATCTACTAGCTGTTCTCCCACACTCCTGAAAAAACACCTGGAATTGTGGAACAAAGATATTATTTGATTTCCTCAGTAATATCACGTATTTAAATGTATTATTTTGTTAATTCAAAACCTAGCTTAGACCATTGGCAAAATTAAAGACACACTTAAATCAAAGATAAAAATCAGCCATTGCTCTGACCTTGAGTAAGAAACAGAAAGTATATCTACTCCACATGATAATAAACATAAATGTTAAACACAAAAGCCTTTTCCATGACAGCCCATGAGTATTGATTATATTCCTCCATCTCCATAAGCCTGTATAAAATCACAGTCCATTTTAAAGGCAACTTTTATTTTTTTGTTGATATCTTTTTAGCCTACTGTGCATTAGCATCACTTTAAAAGTGTGTGCTTATGCTACTGTACATTAGGGCAGCTTAATTTATTTAGTACCTCACACTGGAGGTACTAAATTTAATATTCATTAGGAAAAACATATTAATGAACATGTAGATGCAGCCAGAGAAACTGTGTTGCCATGTTTAAAAACAATAATCTCCTTGGTGTAAATAGTTTGTGGAGGACATAAAGAACTCATTGTAGAAGAGTATAAATGCCGTTGCCTTGAGCCACTTCACATCAAGGTTAATAAAAAGGGGTCTGGCTGAAGCTGGCTGGGACCTAAAGGTATGAGAGTTTGTGCCCCCTCCCACCTCCTTACCTCTAATATTTTAGCCACAATACATAGACTCTTCCTCTCTCAGGTGGATTCTTTTCTTCCTGCCATTTCTGGGTTCTTAAGCTTCTTCGCTTAAGAGGAAGATCATCCTGCCCTGGCAATGCTAACTTCGCAGTTAATTGCTCTGCTTCAACTTTATCGCTCCATTCAGGCTTATATCATTAGGCCCAGATCTCCCAAGAATCCTGTTTTACCCATCCTTTACTTAATTGTCTCAACTGATGGACAAAAGACTGCTGGATCATCACTCAGCATTAAGTGGTACCCACATGCTGCTATAGATGTACATCATTCATGCTTTCCTTTTGAATTGACTGCACTGCATTAAAGCTGGCTATCTCCTTAGTGACTATATATTTGAGCTCTCAAGGGATTAACACATGGCTTTTAAAACTGGTGTTTCAGGGGCTTATTTCAGAGACCTGTTCTAAAAATATACTGAAAAGAATCACTAGCATATATAATCTTTTTATAATCTCTGGAATTTATCTAAGAGAACCTGAGATTAAGGAGGAAATGCTCCTACTAGAGTGCAAACATGAATGGATGCTTTGTTTTTTGCTCAAAGTACTTAAGACCAGTGCTGATTGTGATTTTTAATTTAATATATTTTAAAGGGGAAGAAAAGTAGCACTGATTTAAAATTAAAAAACACAAGGTATATTCAAAAATAAAAATCATTCTCTTAGTTTCTTCACATAGTGTTTCAATTCATTACTTTAATTGTAAATAGGAGAAAAATTGAGAAATCAAATTCAAATAAAAAAAAAACAAGAAATGCATACATATACACTATGTATGATTATATATGAAAGGACTCCCTAATCATTTGGTCCAAAGTGCCTTGTTTTAGAATAATGCTCACACATAGACCTAACTTCTTCCAAAGTCCTTGGTATCCAATATTGCACTGGCTAAAAAACTGTAATCAAGTATTGTTTGTGGGAAAAAAAAATTTTAAGATGCATTTTGTTCAGGCAGTGAATTTACACCTTAGTAAAATATAGAATGAGATCTGAACTATTGTCATATAACAAAACAGCCTAAAACCTCAAGAAAATTAATACTTGGAGTTGTACCAAGAATGACTTTACATAATATCTGGAGCACTACAGATTACTTACATAATTGTATGTCTCTGTTGCTACTTAGTATTTACAGATAAATATTGCACATAATATCTACCAATCTTCAGTAATCCCTTATCACATTTTACAACTAATTAAACACAAAAGGACTTGCAGTCTTATAAAATGACCTTTAGCACATTGTGTTCTAATATTTTTACTCATAAACTAATAGCAGTTATTATTCTTTTTTTTAATTTTCTTTTGCAATTTAGCATGGAATGTTAAAGCTTTAGCCTAGTGTCTATGACTTGGCAGGGAATTCAAAATTACGAAAATTATTCTGTATATTCCTCAACCGCATTTGCTGTGTATTACTTCTCACTTGCACATCCCACTTAAGGCCATTACTTACTCTTAAAAATAAGGGTTTATTTATATAGGCACATGACTGTGGAGCAAGAGAGCTGATAAATATTAATTGCTTTCAGAGTTTTATTAACCTGACTTACTAGTATACATCTAAAATCTTGCTCATCTTCACAATATCTCAGATTTCTGCATAAATTTCCTTTTTGCTAGAAATCATGCATTGTGCTTCCCTATGATTTTTAGTAAAATTACAAAAATGTCTAGGACTTCCTTTCAATGATTCTGAAGACACAAAGCATCAGGAGTGTCCTACTTTTGGTATGAAATATAGTAACATGGTACATCGACCATGAGACACAACCCATTGCTTTGATGTAATGGCAGAGTAGTGAAGGAAAGAACTGGCTAGATTTGGGAACTATGCTTGCAAAAGCAATCTTTAGCATAAACTGTTTATCTTTTGGTATGCTCTAATCTTTATAATAGCAGTTATGATAGCAGTTATAATAGCAGACACATCTAATCAATAGTTCAAAATGCCTACTAAGAAGCTTCCTCACTTGCAATATGGCTTGCATCTTTAGAGCTTGTAAACCCTCTTTTGATTAGCAATATTAAGAATAGCCAAGTGGCAGAGATGAATAGTTTATAGGTGCTGAATGTTATCAAAAGCATCTTGGGATAAATGGCTTCTGGCCCTTTGTGGATACATGAAGAGCATGGCATAAGGAGCCCTTCTTCTCAGTTCCCCCTGTTTGTAAGCACTAAGCATAACCATAGTCTTTACTACAATCCATGTTGCCTTCTCCCCTGTCCATGAGCCACTCAAGGATCCAAACTCCAAGGACAGACACTTGAGAGCAGGCAGTATGCTATGGCATACTTCTCTGGCTCCAACAAGGAATGCACTTTGTCCACTCCCAACAGTGTGCTCAGGAGCCCTAGGTTAAATCCTCATGGGCCAAGCAAACTTGCACCATCCCCAGTTATAAATTGTTTCATGTGCTCCATAATGTGTACTGTTTGGCTTTTCTTGCTTTTTTTTTGTGAATGTGCACAAGGCAGATAGAGTTGCTATGGGAGAGCTCAAATTTTGGGGATATTCATGTCTGAATTTGTAAAATTATTTCTCTAGTATGGAGCAGTTTAGTTAGTAGCTAGTAACTAGCATAGTTTCCTCTACTTTAATGTACAGTGTCCTTGAGTTTTAAACAAAATCCCAAGCATACATTTTGCTTTATCTTAATTTCCAACTATCAGTGACAAGAACTTAGTTTGAAAACCAAGAAGTTATTAAACATGTTGATGTCTTCAATAGATTATTCTTAAATATTTATGCTGTTACATAAATCACAAATGTTGCTCTCCCAGCAAGTAGAGGAAGTGTGTTAACAAGTGACTAGCATGATATGCAGTTTGGTGTTGTGTGCCTTGGTAAAGAACTTGGTGTTTAGTGGTATATTCTAGAAATCTGGCATTTTGTTAGGATTCACTGATAACAATGATGCAAGAATTGATCACTATTTTCTGACATGATCCTTTCAAAGCAGGGGTGACAGAGAGCCCTATGGTGTCGCCCTACAGAGGTGCTTTCAGTGAGATCACAGGTTCCTATATATTTTCTAGGTTGAAAAAAATTCCAGCTGTCTGTTCCAATTGAAATGAGACTTCTAAAAGGTCTCATGAGCTGGCTATCTTTTTTGCACATAGAAAATTTCTGCAGTGTATTTGTGAATTTGTCTGTCCCCTACATAACCATTAAACAGCTCATAGTTGTTTTTGCTTGAAGGTGACTTATGCCAATTCCCATAAGCTTCTTAGAGCTGGGTGTGCAAAGGAGGTTATAATAGCATTAGCTTTCTCTGTAGCGCATTAAGTTCAGCTAAAGCCTTCCTGCCATTAGCTAGTTTCTGAGTGGTTACTGTTTTCCTTTCATTAGGCACTAAAGAGGGACAAATGCAAGGCCAGGGACACTTTAGCCATGAATCTGCAGTAGTTTGGCTACATTTTCAGTGAGAGTATTTTAGATGCTACTATTGTAGGAGAACCTAGGAACTTTGCAGATATGCAAGTTAGATATTAAAAACAAACAAAGGAAGGGAAAACTTTTAGATTTAGTTTATTAGAACTTGAATATTTATTTTGGCCACTAGTTCATTAACTATTCCAAAACCAAGCATTGGGTCTTCATGGAAAAGCTCATAACCTAGGGTTTAGGACCAGGCAGTAGTCTCAGTGCCTGGTAGGTCTTATAGGCTAAGTATAGACAGTCAAAAAGCCTGAGGCTGAATTGATTCAATCTGCACAGGTTAGTCAAAGCTGTGTAGATTGAACTGAGAAGCAAATGAACATACATCCACTTTTGATTCCAGAAATGCAGCCACGTGCCTGCAGTGTCTCAGGCCAGAAGCTGAGGGGGGTGCTAGAGCATGCCTCCCTGCTTAGCTGGAACAGACATCTGGGGCCAAGACTGAAACAGGGAGGGGGGGTGGCTTACAGGGGAGGTGCAGAGCATTCCGGGATACTGGGAGACTGAGTTAACTTGAATGTGGAGGGGATCTGGGACAGAAGTTCAGTAAACTGATTTAACCTAAATCAGTTAAGTCTGATACTACATCCATCCAGGTTTATCTTAACTGCTTTCAAAATGGCTGAAGCGTTTATGGTAAACTAAACTTCTGTTGTGTTACAGATTTCATGATTTGTGAACCAGTTTCTCATCATTTGTGTGTAATTTTAGTTCAGAAGTTTAACTCACTGAAAGTTATTCTATTTATAATCCATAAAGGAGAGAGGAGGCGGGTATCTGCACAGCAAATGTGGCAGAGGGGAAATATCCAATGAATAATAAGTGCAAAATACTGGGGCAGCATGTGCCTGTCTCTTACTCAGCTAACTAAAAAAATAGCAGCAGAAAGTGTCCCTGCAGCAGCCATCCTGCGCAGCTGATGAAGGCCTTCCTGCATCTTTGGTTTTCAGATCCCTGAGCATAGGTCACCAGTCCTATGGCCAGCTTGTTATCAAATATACTGTGATTAGCACAAATATAATGCATTTATCATCATTTCTAAATTAAGGCAGCAGCCACTGTGTGTGGAGGAGCCTTGAGAGAGTTTTCCTATTCCTACTTAAGGGCCAGTTTTTAGCATCCGTACTTGCAGTGAGAAGTAATTTATTTCACAAGTAACTTATCTGGGAGTGCTTCTGATGTAAGACACTCCTCAGAGTAAGTGTATCACAATCCAGCTCATAGAAAAGAGTGATAAATTTATTCCCCTGTTGATTTTCAGAGCTGCTTTGAAACAAAATTAGTGTGTTACACTATGGAATCTGAGTTGAGTTACCTGAAAATATGTCCTTACACTTAGCCCAAGTGGATTGTTGCTTATAGCATGTGAGACTGTGGACTTTCTACAAGTGCTGCTCAGAATGTTAACCCTAGAATGGAGTGAGAGAATGGGCAAGTGTGACAAATGTGGGCGCTCCCCAACCAACAAAAGTGCTGGTCTCCCACTGCCTCTAGGCACACCACCCACCTATTTCTTCTACCAGGCTTTGCTGTTAAGTTATTAGGCAGGAGGCTGCCCATTCTGGGCCCTAGTGTCCAAGGCCTTGAATACTTATTCCTACCTCCCTTTACATGTCCCATGCCTGGTAGATGTTTCTAACAACTGTGTAAAGCTCCAGCCTGAGGCTGGGCCCAACTCCTTGAAGTATTAGGCCTCTCATGGCCAGCCCTATAATGGGCCATCCTCATACCGCCTCTCTTTCACACTCCATCACCTCTCACACAGTCTCTCATATTGCCCTTTCTGGGACTCATCCATATCATCCCTCTTTTTCCCCTGGGCCCACACTCACTCTGCCGTCACCCAGAAGGTTCTCAGGCTTGATTCCCTTTCCTCTGCAGCCAGCAAATGTGTGGCCTTCTGGGCATCTCCTGCTACCCTCATCCAGGTGGGCACTGGGCAGCTCACAAAATAGGGGCAGAGTCTGTGCAGTAACTCCCTCATCTACTCTCCATCCAGGACTGCTGACTTGCCCCCTCACTTCTCCATTGCTTCTACTCTGCTGATCTCCAATCAGCCTCAGTCCCACTTGTGGCCTCAGGCACCCAAAGGCTAACCTGGACCAAATTCGGTCCTTCCAGGTTAACAAGACCTCACCTCGCGTTCCCTACTTTCAGAGCCTCAACTCAATACTCTGCCCCCTTCTCTCAGGCACAGGGCCAAACTCTCCCCTCATTGACATGCCTGGCCCACATAAATTTATCACTCTTTTCTATGAGCTGGATTGTGATACACTTACTCTGAGGAGTGTCTTACATCAGAAGCACTCCCAGATAAGTTACTTGTGAAATAAATTACTTCGCACTGCAAGTACGGATGCTAAAAACTGGCCCTTAAGTAGGAATAGGAAAACTCTCTCAAGGCTCCTCCACACACAGTGGCTGCTGCCTTAATTTAGAAATGATGATAAATGCATTATATTTGTGCTAATCTCAGGTGCCCCTCATTGACATGCCTGGCCCACAGCGCTCTTTCTCTCTCCAGGGCCTTACACCCTTAAGTGCTCAGATGTCAGCCATGGGCATGCCTGGTCCCCATATCGCTCTTCCTGGGATCTTGCACTTCAAAAGGGCTCAGGTGCCCCACATGAGCATGCCTGTCCCCACTACCCACTTTGGGCCTTTCACCCCATTGGGCTCATGAACATACCTGGCCCCAACTCCCTTTCATGTTACTAGTAACTGTAGGCAATGCACGGGGGGGGGGGGCGGTACGGAGGCACATGCCCCCCCTCCAAGATTGGCCACCACCAGCTTCTGTAGGTGGTTTCTGCCCCCCCACTGTCAACATGGCAGGTGGCAGCTGAGGGCAGTCCCTGCTCACTGCCTGCCAATCGCCACCTCCCTGCCCCCACTCACCAACAACACAGGTGGTCCCTGCTCACTGTTATGGTGCCCACCCCCCCAGTCATGGGAGGCACCAGTCATTTATGCTAGTAACCTGGCAGATGGTGGGGGCAGGGGTTATTAATGTTCCCCAACCTACTTTTCACTGGGATGGTCCTCGAACCTGGCATTTGCTGGCCCTACCCCACCACTGGCAGGACCACTGAGCCTCCCTGTCCCAGCAGGGTGCAGTTTTAAGTCATGCCCAGGACCAGGAACCTCCAAGCAGCTACTGCCTTCCAACCCTGTTGGCCTGAATCTTAAAATGGCTGTTCATCAGGACTGGGCTAAACCTGCCCGCTGCCTGGGGCAGTTTTTAAAGTGGCAGAGTACCATGAGTACTCTGATATGCCTTCCCCCTTAAAATGGTTCCTGAAGGGGGTTTTCCTTGCTGCTTAGCCAACAAGCTCCCACAGAGTTTACAACCTCCATAATTGGTGAGCACCCCACTGGTGCTCTGCCACATCAAGCAATAAAGTCATTTAATCTGAGGCACTGTTAGGAAGTGAGATGATAAGCCTTTGTTTTGGTTGTTAACTTGCTGTTTGAATTATCTGGGTTAGTTACATTGAAATCCCAACGTTATATAGCTTTCCTTTTTTCACTCTGACTGTAAAATGTTATGCTAGCTTCTGGCTTAACAAGAAAGACAGGAGGATTTGGGGCATTTATTTATGAGATGATTAGATTAAATGTAATGATGTGTCCAATTTGAAGAAGTTATAGCTCAGCTGCAAATGTTCAACGATCTGTGATCCCTTGAACTCATGCCTAGTAGTTGGTGGTAGCTTTGTCTTGGAAATACGGTAACAAAATCAATATATTAAAAAAGTATGTTTATAAAGGCCAATATATATAATGGAATACAAGTTGGATAAGTTTGGAATATTTACTATAATATTATTAATATGGACAGGAAGGTAACATGCAGGCTAAGTTACTGCTGTTAATACAGACTGGGAAAGGTGTTAAGATTTTAAAAAATTCTATTTTGAATATGATCATATAGGTAATGTTCATAGCACACAGCTCCTGGGGCCAGATCCTCCTCTATCTCAAGTTCTCATACCTCAGTTGAACATTAAGTGACTCATAATAGGTCACACAAGATACAAATCTGGAGGGCATTCTTGAATCCCAACATTTAAAGCTGGGTTTCTAAATTCAGAGAAACAGCTTAAAATCTGGGGATGTTTTCAGTGTTATAAAAAGTCTAGTGACTTTCACCTTGGTTTAGTGACCACGGCTGAGTACAGACAGTCAAAAAGCCCAAGGCTGAATTGATGCAATCTTTGCAGTTTATTCTAAACTGCATAGATTGAACCAATAACTGAGTGAACAGACATTCGCTTTTGATTCTGGAAATTCAGCCACATCTAGAAGTTGGAGGGCACTAGAGCATGCCTCCTTGTTCAGCTGGAGCAGATAGGTTGGAAAAGCTAGCCCACCCACACTGCAATGGGGGTTTTGTGGGGGAGGTGCAAAGCATCCTGGGATGCTGGAGGACTGTTGAGTTAATTCGAACCTGGAGGGGATCTGGGACAGAAATTGAATAAACTGATTTAACGTAAATCAGTTAAGTCTGATACTATATCTATCCAGGTTTATCTTAAACCAGTTTCAGCTGTTTTCTAGAGGTAGTCAGTGTGGGTACCCTTACAATCTTTTTGGCCTTACTATTATTTTTTTCTGGATAAGAGACTGACTACCATCATGTCTACAGTACTGGTAATCTATTCAAGTCTATCTCAAACATTTTACTTTGTTTTAAAAAGAAAATATAACAATAATTTCCTAGCTACATAGCTAATGCCTAATTATATAACTGCATAGCTAATACATAGCTACTAGGTATGTGCAAAGTGGGCCGTATTCAATTTGGATTCAGATTCAGCCTGAATCAGGGACAGTGATTTGATTCGTTGATTTGGATCACTGTTCCTGATCCGATTCAGCCGAATCTGAAGATTCGATGCTGATTTGGAGAATCAGCAATTCGGACACAGACATAGCTTTAAATGTTTTTTTCACATACCTTGAGGTACCAGCGCAGCTTCTGAACACTATGATGCTGGGGCACATGCAGTTTTCCACAGGAGTGCAGGGGGAAGCCCTCCATGTGCTCAGCAGCAAACCTGGAAGTAGACTGGAATTACTTTCAGTCTACTTCTGGGTTGCTGGGGAGTGTGCACCCCTGGCTTGTCAATCAGCTGTGGGGGGACCCCAGGTGCCACCCCCCCCAGACCCAGGAGGCACCAGTTGCCAAGCCAGGGAACATGGGGTGGACCCCCAGCATGCTTCCCGGCATACCTGGAAGCGGACCAGAAGTGCTTCTGGTCCGCTTCTGGGTCTGCTGCCAAGCATGCTTGGGAGCCCCCCCACACTCCTGTCAGATGCTTCATGCACCCCACCATCTCAGCATTCACAAGCCTCCTGCTACCTAGAGGTATGTAGAAAAAACATTTAAAGCTATGTCTACATCTGAATCTCTCTGAAAAGATTCAGAGGATTCTGATTCAATTTGGAGAGATTAAACAGTCCTCTGATTCATTTCAGAGATTTGGCCACCAAATCAGGCCAAATCTCTGCCAAATTGAATCAGGGACTGAAGCTTCACTCAGCCCTACTATCTACATGGCTACTAGCTATGAGAAATCTTAAAGCAAAATAACACTCTTATTTAAATTAGGAATTTCATTGGGAATATTCATGCTGTAAATTTAGATTTTGACAATCTAATGAGTATCATAACCATAACCATACTAGCTGTCACAGTCTCTCATGTTCTTTAATGTGGAGGCATTTTGTTATTCTTAATTATACACAGTTGTTCGCTAGAAGTGACTGGTAATCTGGTAGAACCTTATTAGACACGTGTTTAACTGATATTTCAAGCTAAGGACTTGAAATAGTGCACCCAATGAGATAAAAGTCTCAGGTTTTTATTAATAACTTGTCCATTCCATCCCAAACACAGACTGACCACTTACGTGAGACATGGACACACAAATGAAGCTTTTACCTTGAAGAATGGCCGGTATATGGTTGGGATACAAATTCAAAATCTCAGTGTATTCAATATATGCAAGCCCTCCTCACAGAGATGGTTTGCATATACATGTCCAGTGAAGCAACATCTGGCATTATGTGTTGGGGATTTTAATTGTCATCACACTATGGAAATATCCCACAAACAATGAAAATGGTGTTGAACTGATGGACTGGGTGACAGCTAATATAATTCATTTTTTACAGGTAATGGTCCATGATGCAAAATTATAAGGAACATTCTATTCAGTGTGATAGTAAAGACCTTATAATCCAGACTTCTGTTTCATTCCAACAGATGATAACAATACCCCTTTAATGACCTCACAAGAAGTACTTAATATTTTTCCTAATAGCCAGCATTGTCTTATTATAACTGTAATTGCTATTACTGTCCCAGTTATAAATAGCCCTCCCTCCCACACTGGAATACAGATAAAGCTGTTTGGACAACCTTCCATAAATATTATAGAAACTAATGTCAATAAAATCCTACCAATCCCCAAAAAAGGATTGCCATTCTAGCACAGGACTCTTATTCTAGCATTATTGAAACTGCACTCAGTAATGATTTGGCAAAATCAGAAGATTATTTTAATGAATGGTATTTGAAGCCCAACCCTGACAAAACAGCTTATTCCTTTTTTTTTAATCTCACTAACATACAGGTGAATGCCTGAATAAGAATAAACTTTTGTGGAAACCCAGTCAACTATGAAGCCAACCCCAAATATTTAGGAGTCCACCTTGACCTGACCTATAGGCATCATCTACAAATAACTTAGAACAAACTTGTTACATGTAATAATATAATCTGAAAACTGGCTGGTACAAGTTAGGGAAGCGATGCTGAAGTTCTTAGAACAGCAGCACTGGCTTCTGTTTATTCAGTGGCTGAATACTGTGTCCCAGTTTTTCCATACCAGTCTGATTGAAACAATGAGACTCATAACAGGTACTTTCAGATCCACTCCTGTTCTTTGGTTGTCTGTTCTCTCTCCTCTTCTTCCTCCTGATCTTCAACATAAATAGACTACTTTAAGATTCTACAAAAAGCTGGTTACATTCACTTCACTACCAGTTTTTGAGGAACTTAATGACCAACCCTAGTTCAAGGCTTAAGTCAAGAAGGCCATTTTGGAGTGTGGGAAAAGAGTGAATGACGAAAACGTTGACATCAAGAAAAAATGGATCCGGCAATGGAATACAATTGACATCATTAACAAATTTCTTATCATAGACCCCACATCTAAACCTTCTGACTTTTCTTTACAAAGGCAGAGCTGGACAACCTTGAACAGGGCTCTTACTGGACAAGGTAGATATAACAACCTACTATGTAAATGGAATTTTATTAAAGATCCCAAATGTGAGTGTGGAGAAATCCAAACCATAGCATGCATCATGAAGAAATGTCCTATTGTTCATTTTAATGGTTGCATTGAAGACCTGCACCAGGCTACTGATGATGCCTTGCAATTGCTATCCAATATAAAACTTACTCTAGCCTTATCCCTCAGTACCATTGACAGGTTGTTTATAGGATGCTTACAGCTTTGTCTGTCTTTGATTTCTGTATTCCATATGAATAAATAAATAAAATCTGACCAATATCATCTTCACCTCACTTCACTTTATTTCCTACAAATATGTAATACTCCAAGGAAGTGGACCTAACTTAATTTTCAGTGGCTGCTGCCAATTTCATGGTCTCAGCATGGTGCTGGCTACCATTTTCATCGTGGAGCATGGCAGGCCCCCACACCTCTAACGGAGGGACACTGGAAGTCCCTCCCCTCCCTGGAGATTGACAGATGGCTATTCCCTCATGCTTCAGGATGCCAGGGTTTCCTGCCTGTTTGCAGCTCCCTTTTTTCATACTATGATAATTTCTCATCTAGATGTTCTGAAACATGTTTTTTCAAGGCTACAAACCAGTGTCATTTACTGCAGGACTCAGGCTAGTACACCCTACTTTTAGATTTATAGAGTGAATTGTCAGAGCTTTCTAAAGCAGGGGCCAGCATCACTTAACAAGCTGTGGGCCAGAATAACCTAGCAAACGAAGATGGAAAAGTAAAGACCTATTGGATTATTTCCCTTCAACTGCTGGATTGTCCCCTGGTCTGACGTGTGCCAGGTGGCCTTGGTGGTGCTTTTACCATGCCCATACTAGGTCCAGTCAGTTGGCAGCTACATCCATGCTGACACCCCTTCTAGTGCCCCTCTCCTTGGCTGAGGCATGGGTGGGAGCTACTTGAGGACCAGGTATCTCCAAATGGCATCCATGCTGCAGCTGCTTCTCCCTACTCCTTCCCACCTTCTGCCTCCCGTCCTTCCTCCCCCTGGCCACAGTGCTGGCATAGCTTCCAGCTAGTGGGGTGCTGCACTGGGGTAGGACAACTTCCAGCTCATCTGCACGACAGCTGTGGGGTGGAGGGAGCGGGTTGGTATGTTATTTGGCTCAAATTAAATTATGTTATTTAATTCACTCTGAGCAAAGGGGTAATATTAAAATCAAGCCAAATAAATTATCAGAAACAACAATTATGCCTGTTCAATGTAACTACAATTTTTAACTGATTTATTTGTCAGAGATATAAAAATAAGCATTGAAATCAGAGCAGTGCTATTAATCATTTCATAACAAAACCATGGAAACAGACTAATTTTTTTCAGAGAGAAAGTAAAACTGTGCTTGTAGGAAAACACAGAAGAAACAGTAGCTTACTGTCTCATTTAGATTTCACAATCAAAAGGACAGAACAGCCAATTGTGTTTGCCTTTCAGAATATGATGTACAGAACTGACAGCAGTCACAGGTAATGGAATTTCCATTATTTGGGGATTTTCTTTTATGCTGTAATCAAACAAGAACATTTCTTAGGGTTTTTTGTTGTTGTTAACACAACTACTGAATTTTCTGCAGGGATATCAGTCCTAAGTTAAATCTTCTTTTCCCCCTGCCTCTCACAGGAAAAAGAAATGATGGTATATACCTACATTTTTTTTAAGTAACTGACCTAGAATTGGGTGTAGGTGAACATTCCTCTTTATTTGAAATGTTTTTCTCATTTCTTGGACAAATTTCCTTATGATTTGATTTCAAGGTGCTTGAAACTGTGAAGGAAGGCAAACCAAGCTGCTAAATGTTTCCTCTTAATGATGTGCTGACACACAGAAGTAGACAATAGCTGATTTAAAGGCATACATGAGATTTAGTATTTGAACAGTTGCAGGAACAATCCAACAGTTGAAGGGAGAGGATCCCATAGGTCTTTTTCAGCTTTATTTGATATGGCTCTGGTTGCGGCATGTGTGAATTTTGCATTTGACATAAATCTTTAACCTTGGGCTTGAAATCAAATTTTTTGAATTAGTCACTGAATTAATGTTTCAATTATTTATAGCACATTTAGGAATAATGGCAATGGCATTTTGTTTATCCTGAACCCTGATGTGCTGGCATGCTCTCCTGGGATTTTGTGTGAGTTCTTTGTTAAAACTGTGCTGTCAAATTCAAGTGAAGGTTGGGAGTGATTTTCCCTGCAAAAGTTCCCTGTACCAAAAGCTCATAAAAATACTTCTTAGAGCTTTAGTATGGATCAGCTTGCATTAAAAATGACAGGTATTTAAAAAAATTCCTGAGAGAGCGAGAATCCTAGATTTCTCCAGGAAGAGGTCAAATGATACAAGCTGAACTCCATACTGTGTTATCAATAAGCTAAATATAGTTTTCAGGAATAATGTACAGACCTTTCCAGCAAATGCACTTACTATAAGCTTGCTTGCCAAGTGGTGTTTTCATTCACCCTGTGACTGCCCCCTCCCTCCTGCTTCTAGCGCCTTCCTGAGACTGAAGTGATCCCGGCCTGGGCAAAGCCTGCTTTGACTGCTTCAATCCCAGGCAAATGAACATCCAGGTGTAGCCCTAGCCTGCTTCTCACACTGGAGTCCCTGGTTTGCAAGGAGCCAGTGTGGGGCAGTTGGTGGCTTCTCTTCTCATCTCCTCCCAGGCTACGGGAATGGTGGAGCAACTTCTGCCAGGGTGGAGTTGGATTATTTTTCTCCCAGAACAGTCATTTTGGGTCCAGGAGAAACACTGTGTACATTTGTGTGGGGAAAATGGTGATTTTCCCCTGTAGAAAGGTAATGCTTGCATGTAGCCAATAGGCAACAACCTACTTCATCAGCTGCTAGTAGCGGTAACAGCCTAAATGGTCAGATTGCCTGTGAAACCTTGTGATGCTGTGATCCAGTTAATCTGTGCCACTCTGCCCTACCTTCAGCAAAGTTTACATGGAAGTAATTTTTTCACCAAGATCTTATGCAGTGTAGCATCACACTTGCTCTGTTCCCTAATATAAGCCCTTCAATGTCTATTGTAGTATTTTCTTATGCTTTTTCACTCACTGAGAGGGTACTAAAAGCAGGAACTCTAAAATCAGTTTAACGATAGTCTCCCAAATATTTTACAGTCTAAAGAGAAGAGTACGTCTGTGGTTTTTTGGGAGCAGGTTCAATTATTTACAACCAGTCCCTGTGACAGTTCTGTTTTCCACACCAACTAGCACTTCCTGCTGGCTGATAAAGCCATTGTAGAAGTGGAAGAAAGTATTGTGATGGAGGAAGAGGGGGTTTCTTAGTGAGAAGGGATATAAGAACAATTTATCACCAAGCAAAAGGAGGCAAGGTTTCACAACATGCCAGCTGTTTCACAGAAAATGCCTTTATGTGTTCTTATCCTTCAGTAAGTAAAAGTTAAAGTAGCTAAGGCCTCAGAGAAAAGGCATAAGTTAGCCTTCACTTCTGCAGAGCAGATGAGATGTAGTAAAGCCTCACCCTGTTTTATATGCCCTGTGGAAAACTGTTCATATCACCATAGTCTGAGGCACTGAGGGACAATCCAGTAGATGGTTTTGAGATGCTGAACTAAACTGTATTCAACAGAGAGCCAGTTCTGTAAGTGGAGCCCTGGAGTGAGGGGAACAATACAGGGGAACAGAGGCTGCTGCGGTTTTCACCAGTTCAAGATTTCAAACTGTGTTGTTATGGCATTTAAAAATATTTACAATAATGCTAAAGCAAATGTCTGATGTATTGCAATGTGCCCTGCAGAATCAAAACACATTTCCACTCTGTAGGAGGATGAAAATGAGAAACAACATTTAGGGGGGAAAACTGCCTAGATGAAATCATAAAGTATTTGTTTGGATTACTGTTACCTGGGGATGCTATCAAGTGATCTCTTACTTGTACTGATGCCAAAGGAGGGTAGAGTGGACTTGCCCACAAACTGCAAGTGGGACTGGAACTCAGGGAGGAAAACTTGGTTAGGAGCTTTATTCTTTCCTAGTAGAGGTGCCTTTATTCAACACCGCTCCTTCAGCAACAGGGACAAGCTGGGACAAGGTGGAAATAGAAGGAAAGGAAAGAAGGGTAAACATAAGGATTGATTTGGTAGCAGAAGAGAAAAAAGCCACTATTTTAGTGAAAGCAGAGGCAACCACTGTGATCACTCCAAGACCAAGGCAGTAGCTTTCATTGCCCAGAAGGAGGAATTTAAGTGGAGGCAAATTATATAGTTCTTAATTAAATCAGCAAAGCTTTGAGACTGGCATCCTGAGGAGTAATGATTTTCCCCTGCCCTCAGTTTCTTTGCAGCTTCACTGAGAGCAAATGCTCTGTCAGCACATCTACTTGTTCATTAATTAGTATTTTAGTATGAGTTACCTTCTGAAGTTACTACTCTTGAGTTGCTTGATGATATACTGGCTAAATGCATAGTAACTACAGTTACTGCACAGTAGCATCGGTGCACTGTTTTAGTGATGCTTACTGTGCAGTACCTTATAATGCTGCACAGTAGCATATTAACATGGTTTTTGACTGGCACACTTGCTTACTGTACAGTAGCTTAACAACACTGTGCATCTCATGTAGACCCACCCTGTGCAATGTAGGGTCAGCTTGTCAGAAAGGTGTAGGAAAATTGAAATCATGGAGAACTGAGAGGGCATCATCACTTGTTCATTTGCAACAGTTGCAAACTATTGGACTGTAGACACCTATTAAAATTAGTGCTCATTAGGAGATCATCCCAGCCTGAAAGGAAACAACATTGCAAGACCAGGAAAGCATTTAAGAATTGCTAAATTGTTTGAATATTCATCTGCTTGTTTTAAGTTCTTTAACTGTTTTAAATTGATGTGGGGCACCATCCAGAAATATGGGACTATCCAATTTTTAAGCTCCCTGGGGCCACACACCATGCAAGCCTCAGCAAGCATGCTGCATAGACACTCTTCCCCACCCACCACTACACCCATGTGGGTGCTCCTGACTACTGCACCACATGAGCATGATTCCCTCTGTCCCCACCCCAGCTTGGCCTCAGACTAATCTTCATCTCTCTGTGCTGCATCCCTGCCCTATCCCCTGGGGCAAAGACAGAAAATGGCAGCTGGGGGAGCGAGGTGGGAGCTGGGAGATTTTGGCTGCTGTTGCAGCCAGAGCAATGTGGGGAACAATGGCTGGGTGAGAGCTGGGGGAAGCTGTACGCTAACCCCTTGCAGGCTGCCAGTGGCCAGTCTTGTATACGATAATATTTTTATTTTCCAGGTATAGCCCCATTAGTTGAGAAAGGAGTCAAAATAATTAGCAAAATATTCTGTTAAGGGCATTTAGTACCAATATGTGAGGAGCTGGTAGGCAGGCAGAAAGGAAGCTTTATAAATAAATCCTACCCTCCCTGAATGATTTGAAGAGGTGGCATGCAGCAAAATAAGCCTTACCATAAAATCTTCATAATGGAGAAGAACACTTGATGCTGATCAGACTTCCCAGTGAGAGGGAGAACACATTGCTCAGCTGACACGGTCAGTTAAACATCTGCTATAAATCTATCCATATTTACTTGTAGGTCTCTCTGATGTCTTTCTTCCAAACATAGCTCCAATTAATGCATGCAGAAGAGTATCGGGGAAAATGCACCTTGAACCTAATTGAAGAATACAAAGGCTCTTCTCAAGGGTCCAGACCTGGGGAGAACAACAAGAAAAGCAGAAGTGAAAGAAAAAAGTTTCCATTTTCCGGTCAGCAATACAAGAGAGAAGCATTTTAAAGGGTTAAGGGAAAACTCTTCATACCATCCAAGCTTTCCTCCTCTGCTTGACACCTCTTAAAAACAGACATTTACTAAAATTGGACCAATGAATGAGTAGATTACTTGCTCTCTATCTGTGTGACATTTTTGTTAAAATTACTTAAAATACTTTTTCCAGTATTTTGGCTATGCTGATATCTACCTTGCTCCTGTCCCCCGACCTCAAGCTTGCTTTTTTCTTGAAATCTATTGTGATCACAAAGGCAACATGACAAAATCATGCTCTTCTTTTGTGTAACAGTGCAGGGTCCTAGGGGTGGCTGTGATCTCCACTAGCACCCCCTACCATGCCAAGTCGGTGTGAAAGCACCCTCACAATCTCGCCCGCCACATCTTTGATGTTCTGTAGTTACGTAGGGAGGCTGCCTTTCGTTCCCTTGGCTACGGTTCTGCTGGTTCCCCCTGCGGCTCAGTTCTGTAATGGGGTTCCAGGCCCCCCAGCCTTATGGGCTACGCGTGGCTCCAACCTCCCCTGTACCATGCCCCAAGTTTTGCAGATGTAGCAGACGTTGTTTGTCTATTTCACTCTCCTGCGCCCCACCGGCGCGCTGGCTTTCCTCGCAACCGTGCTCCCTGGCACTCGTCAATCTCTGTCCGCTTTCTGGGGTTTCTCACACTGCCTGCTCTGTGGGACTTCTGAAGCCTTGGGGCTCAGGTGGCCATAGCCGTGCCTGGCCCCCAAATCTCCTCCTTGGGTCTTAAACATCCTGTAGGGCTCAGGCAGCCTCGGGCCCCAATCCTGCGCTCCCCATCTAAGGGCTGGGGTCAGTGCACCCCTGAATGTTGTGCCCTCTTTGGAGCCCCTATGAGGCCTCCTCCATCCCCTAATCGCCTCATTCGGTCCTCCGGTGTAACAACAACAAAACACAAGCCAATCAGCTATAACATAACTCTATGCCTCATGGCTAAAACGTCCTCCAAATCACACCGCAGGTATTCCATCTCTCACCCATGTTGCTAGCTGCTTGCACACCCAGGCCTTTTCTCTTTCACACATTCAGGGCCAAGCTCCTTCCTCCTTGGCCGCAGGCTGCCTCCCTCCCTAGGCTTTGGCCTGCGATTTATATCTGAGCCAGGCCCTGCCCCTTCGGTTCAGCTGACTAAACAGGGGTGTGTCCTTAACTCCCTCTGGTTATCCCCTGGCAGCCAGCACCTGAGCCACTACTTTGGCTTTCCAAGTAGCAGGTACCTTAGTGCCCTGTTACATTTTGCATTTGATATATTTGCCCTGTTCACCCTCTGGTTAAAAGTTTCCACTGTACTAACGGCTGTTTTAAAATATGGTGTTTGGTGCACTTTCAGTTAGTAAGAGGCTTCACTTGTTATGGTGCTGGTTTTACTCTGAGAGCCTTGCTATAAGCATCCCATAGAACTGAGCTATAGACTATGAAGCCGTACCTTCACTAGCCTTTTGCACACCATTGCTCTTGTCAGCGGGACTGAAGAGGAACGACAGTATAGTTTAGCCACTGATATACGTTTATGTGAAATTGCTTCACACTGTGCATTCATCTTGGAGTGGGCTTGAGACGAGATGCTTGAAGTGTTTGAGAAACTGACTGGACCTGGAGGAAATTTGACTGAGATAGGTACTGCTGGGGGACATGTAACTGTTTTGTGAATGCCATATATAATTTGAACAAGCAGGTTTGGGGACTAAATGATGATGCAGAATGTGATTCCATTGGTGGATATGTAGCAGTTGAACAGGCTTGGACTGGAAGAAACAATGACCTGTTGAATTAAAATGGCCAAAACTTAAGTTAAATATAAAGTTTTGTTTCCTCTCTAAAGTTACAATTTAAAATATGTCCTCTGTTTGGATATATTTTCCTGATACATTTATGTCCTAACCATTGTTGAGTTACAGTGGTATGGTGCAATGACTCTGAGGTGTTCTGCACCTAGATACATAACTGAGTTTATATCTAAGGGCACCACCAGTAAAACATACTTTTTGAGGTTTTTTTCTGTGCTATTATTATTACTATTTTAGATTGACAGCTAAGATAAGAAAAAATTAGTAATTTGCTTGCAAAAGTAGTTCCCCTGAAATAAAGTACTTCCACTGTGTCTAGTCACTTGCATAATGTAGGATTGGGCCAAACATTATTAACAAGCCAAAGTTCCTTATAGCATCTATAATCTTGACAGATTACATTTTCGATTGACATGGAAAAATGACTACTTTTGACTTGAGAGTATTTTTATATCATGTATATACAATGTAAAATTAGGTAACTGGATTGTCCACAAAAAAAAAAGTTGTACACATGTGAAATACAGATCTCTTTTGATGAGGTAATTATGTCTATACAGCTGAACTGATCTGTGAGGAGAGAGAAAAATTGTGGAAGGTAGGCAGGTAAATTCACATTTACGGAATGTATTTATTTGCTAGCTCTTTTTTGTCTTTTGTAAAAACAATCAGATAAAATAAACAAATTGCAAATAAATAATAATGGGTAGTAACATAGAGAATTGAAGATCTAGGAATGCTTCTTCTAGAACTGTTCCAGGATATAATATGCTAAGCTCAGAAGGCAATGCATTGAATACTCAAAGGGAAATTCTTAGTATGAACACAAGGTCAGTGTCAGGAAAGAAGGAGAGCAAACTCAAAGCTTTTCAGGTTTTTCTTAGGCAGCCCATTAGTGAAAAAATTATCTGGTTGATGTGTAATGTCTGTCCCTAAACTACATGTTTCTACAATGTCCAATACAAGATGGTCCTTATTCTCAATGGGGTTCCATGTGTTATTTTAATACATTCAACCAGGTTTATCTCAAACCAGCTTTAACCATTTTCAAACTGGTTTAAACCTGTAACAGAACAGATGTTCAATGCACATAAACTAGAAGAATGTGAAAAGATTGAAAATGCACCATTTCTAGTAACACCGGTCACACTACTTTTGCAAGTTCCTTCTGTTCCACATGTGATAACTCACTGTGGGAGGGAGGACACTAGCTGGAGTTTAAAAGCTCCACAGTCCAGGGGAAAAGAAGTAAAGAAATAGGCACAACTTGGTTTTCAAATCCACTAGAAGAAGATAAAGGCTTCTGATTAAACTGAGCTAACAAAACATCTGTTTTATAAAGAGAGAGAGAGAGAGAGAGATGTACTAGAGAGCTAAGTGATGAGGAAGATATTTAAAATATTGATCATAGATGGAATGTATCCAAGAACATTTTGACTTATGAAAAGTTGGAATGGAATCAAGAAGAGGTTTCCCTTTTGGCAAGACTTACCAAATACCAGTGAATGTATAGAAAAATAATGTGCCTGTATCAATATGGAAAAGATGCATCAAAGCAACTCTGTTGGATTGGAAATTCCAAACGCGTAGTGAAAACCTTGATGCTGGCATTTTCAAGCTGTATTTTCAGTTACCATAGAGGATTTGCTGATATCTGACCTTTATAGCCTGGGCTTATCTATTTGCCAAGGTAGAGTTTGTAAGTGTGAAGGAAAGAAGCAAAGCAGTCTCATTTTTAGCATCCACATCATCTTTGTGCATTGGCTTGGACCTGAAAATAGTCAGCTGAAGACTTGAAATAAAAGAGTTACATTGCAGAGGACAGTATCAGTAAATAGGCAGTAAGGGAGCTGGCAGCTAACTCAAGCATGACAGGAATCCCTTTTTCTAGTTCCAGTGATGAAAGAGAGCACACTGGATAGCTGTGAATGTGTTGTTCTTATAAATACCTTAAAGTCAAGTGTGGCAGCAGGGAAAATAGCATCCAATAATTTAAAACATATATTGTGCTGTTGGGAGTGATTCACTCCTCAGCAGATACACCTGCATGGTACCCGCTTTATTTTAGCAGAGACCCCTTAGAAAGAAAGATGTGCTTTAATTAGAGCTCAGCTCTCTGATAAAAGCAGTTTGTTCTCGGCATATGTCAAACAGCTTCACTAATTCATGTATTCTGGGAGCAAATCTCAGTTGGTAGTAAACTCCTTATTCAGCTGCTTAGAAAACAGCAAACATAGACAGCATACACCATACAAAATCTAGCTGTGTTTTGGCAAATGCACTCATATGATATTTTTATGTATTTATTATATAAGTTTCTGCCATGGTTTAAAATTGTTTTGCATTCCTTATGCTAATAAGCGTAGAGTACATGATTATAAGACTGAGCCAGAGTATACGGTGCAGCTCCATTTGCCAACTGCACCCCAAAATGGATTCACTGGAGAGATGGCACATATAATCTCCTCTTGGTGCCCTATAAAAACACTGCTGGAAGAGGCTGCCTCAGGCATGTACTGAAATAGAACATCTCTAACTGTCTTGACCTCACCCTTGCAATGAGCTAACATCACCACTTTTAGGACTACATCATACTATTACATCCCTTGGTTTAACGCACTCATGCCAGCATAAACCTAGGGGTTAATCAGGTCTTCCATGGTTAAAAAAAATCACCTGCACTTAATGTTGTATCATTACTAGCATCTTCAGCTATTACTCATGCATTGTTATGACACAGCTCATGCTTTCCCCTTATATTTTCTAAAGAAGGTTCATCAGTGGCTTAAAATGAGCAAAAGAGGTAGTCCCCAGGTGTTCCACACCATTACTGATTTCAGATACTGCTGTCTCCTGGTGTATGCTATCTGCTAAGAAAGGCTTATCTTCACCTTTAGGTTTTCAAATAGCCACACCTCTACCTGCATTTCCCTTCTCTCACTGTACGTAGCCCACTGAGTTCCAGCAAGTTTGTTGTCCATCAACATTGTTTTGTTTCATCTCTGCACCTGCTTTTGGACTATGCCTTCTAGTTTAGCAAAAGTTTAATAATTACTAAGCACTAAACAATGTATCTAAAACCTGGTAGGATTTTAGATAGAAAGTCAGTTGGGTCCCAGTGCAGAGACCTCAATGAATTTGAACTGAACTCCAAGTTCTCTCCCTCTTTTCCTTCAAGAACTTCTGTAACCTTTCCTCTTCTATAAACTTTTCTATTTAGGGCTCTCTTGTAGTACATGGTACTACAAGTGTGCCATTTGGTTGCAAGCCCTCCTTATTTTGTTGCAAGCCCTACTTATTTGTTGGATATTTTCTCTATTCATGTTGTCAAGTACCTTTATAGCACTATATGACTGGGTTTGTTTAGTTTTTGGTTCAGGTCCACAAAGGACTTAGGTGCCCTATCCCTGCCCAAGTCCCTCTTGAGAGGCCTAAGTCCAATATTGTGTTTCTTAGAACCTTAGTTGTTGTCTAAGAGGCATCTTATGTCTAGGGACATTTTCTGTGTTTAAAAGCCTGCTTCATGGCAGGGCTAATTAACTACATCCCTAGTTCACACCTACCCATTAGGAGTGTGACTAGCTTATGGCACATACCCAGTCCCTGATCCAAAAACTGGTTATTTTACATAATTGGATAAAGCACAGAAATTGTTCTTACAGCAAGGATTTAAACTCAGGTCTCTCCCTGTCTTTAAATTATCCATGACAACTGGCCATGGCCACTCCTACCCCAGACTAATTATAAGGTAATTTACTCTACTTTCATTGAATAGCAGGTGTTTCACTTACCGGGTTAGGAGTGTATACATGAGTATTTACCAGAAATGTTCTGGATGTTGACATCTTAGTGTACGTTACAGTAACAAATACATATAGGTATATCCTGTGTCTTAATGAGGACCTGAGATTTTGGCCTTTTGTGCAGACTTTAATTCATCTTTCATGTCTTATTAAAATAAATTCTTTTGTCTTCTATGGCAACCATACAAGTTCTAGGACATGCCCCATACATCTCATCTGGCTAATGTTTGTTTGTTGAATGTTATAATAAGTGAATGTTCAAAGAGTAATTTCAGCTATATTGTAGAGTAACAATCTGAATTTTTAATCAGCAAAGCTCAACAAGAACTCAGGAGGGACAGAAATTATACAGGCATCAAAGTAAAATAAATAAAAGTTAAATAATCTGCAGTTTTCTGCCTATGTTTGCAAAAAGTTTCCTGAAACTTTTATATTTGTCAGATTCTAATTTTAATTAGGTATTAAAACAGACAACCCTGAAATATGGAGTGTAATAAGAGAAGTGCAAGGAGAGACAACATCACCGAATGGAAGCAAGTTTCTGTTATTACTCAACCAGACTAGATTTAAATAAGTGACATAGAAATTAAATTCCCTCTGCTCTGTTGTCAACCACTGAGACCTCTCCACTCCAAGCAATATACTTTGTAAGTCTGGTTTCTTTAAAATACCTTGGAATTAAGTCCATGAGCATTAATTATAAATTCCAAGCTAGGATACTGTTTCTTGAAAATCTGACACAACCCGAACTAGTAACCTTTAAGTAGAGTTCCAGTGTAATAAATACCACTAGTCAAAATAAACCAGACCAATCACTGCTGATGCTATTTTGAGTAGTACAACCACAGTAATTTGATCACCATCTTATAGTTCCAAGTAGACTAATCATATTTGGTATCTCTCAGTGTTTAGATTTTGTCTTTATAAATACTTACACTAGTATTTGGGCTCCCCTTCCTTCCCACTCTCTCCTGCAAGAATCAAAGTTTCAACTCTTACTGGAATTTTCTGAGGTCCCCTCAACTGGTAACAAACATCCAGTTCATGTGTTGGCTTCTTCACTGTCAACCTTATCTTGGTAATAAAAAGTCTCACATCCCATCAGTGACATTTACACTTACAGCTTTTAACTGCAACTGGATCTAAAGCCACACCTTATTCCATGTTCCATAATTATATTCTGTTGTCATTACTCTTTCATTTTAAATACAACTTCCTGGTAAATATCTAAAAGACTCCCCAAGCTCTAGGACATATATAAATGCAATGTCTTTGCCTATTGAAATATTAATATTCCTACTCAGTTATATAAAAATTAGATAAAGAGCTGTGGGAACTTAAATGCACAACTTCACTCTGATGTGGTAGATATGCATTCATCCTGCAGAGAGGTGCTTGATTGACTCAGGTTCAATCATCATGGCTAGGGACACACATTACACATAAACTGGTTTAGGTGATCAGAAACTGGTTTAACCTGTAACAGAACAGACATTCAGTGCACATAAACCAATTTCAAAATGTCTGAAACCGGTTTGAGATAAACCTGGTTGAACATAGTATCAGAATTAACTGATTTGGTTCAAACTGGTTTATGCAATGTCTGTCCCAGACTCCTTCCTTGTTTAATTTAAGCCAGACTCCCCCAGCATCCTGGTATGCTGTCTGGGCTGGACTCTCTGCTCCAGGCCAGCCGGGCTAGGCAGGGCCAGGGTTCTAGCCAGAAAGAGGTTTAATTCCCGCCTCCCTGTGCTACTGGCAGGGACCCAAGCTAAGTCTACCAGGTGCTCCCCCACTTGCTGCTGCAGCAGCAGAGCACCATGGCCCCTGAGGCAGAGGGGGAGCAGGGAGGAGGGTTACTCTCCTGTCTACCGCTGTTGCGGCCACACACACTACCTGTGGTGGAATAAGCCCCATGCTATCCCCCCTGCTGAACATGAGAGGGAGGGGCAAAAAACCCTGTCTCTGCCCCCCCCCCACCAAAAAGGGGCCTTGCCTACTGGCACCTGGCCGTACCCCCACCCCATGGCTGCAGAGGGAGGGGGCAGGGTTTTTGATGCGGGCAGCAGCCCCTGTCATAATGTCAGGGAGCCTGAGCCTCTTCCCATGGGCACTGTGCTGTGGGGCTGGCAGAGCTCTGGTGGCCTGTGTGTGGCAGCACTATGGTCCAGGGAGAGGCAGTCCCAGCCCCCCCAGCACCACTGCGCTCCGCAGCAACTTCCCTCAACTGCAGCACAGCTCCCCACCAGGAAGGGGCTCACACTTTGGGAAACTATGACAGGGGCTGCTGCCCTTCACAGTCATTCCCTCCTCACTGCTGCAGCAGTCAGGCAAGGGTGGAAGCAGGGCCAGACACATCCTGCAGAGCCTCTTGTGGGGGGGGAGGGCAGGGAAAGAAGGTTATTCCCAGCTCTGCCCCCAGGGCACCGCAGACAAGTCTGCCCTGCTTGGCCACAGCTGCTACTCAGTCTGCACTGGGGCCAGCCATTCCACTGGATGCTGCTCCAAGTGCAGACTGAACAGGATCTGCAGCCAGGCTAGGCAGACCTGGCTAAGGTGTCCTGGCACCAGAGTAGGGAATAACTCCATTCCTTGCCCCCACCACAGGCCCTGTAGGTGGCCTCTGCTCCTGCCCCTGGCTGGCTGCTGGAGTGACAAGGAGGGAGCAACAATGATGGGCAGCAGTCTGCATCACAGTTTCCCCAAGTGCAAGGTCCTTCCTGTTGGGGAGCTCTGCTGCAGTTGAGGGAAGAGGCTGTGGAGTGCAGTGGTGCTGTGGCGGCTGGGAGGGATCTGGCCCTCTCTGGACCCCGGTGGAGGGACAGCAGGCAGCTTATTCTGCCACAGGGAGAGAGTGTGGCGGTGGTGGTGACAGTGGGTTGACCTGGCTGCCAGTGGGGGTAGAGGGGAGGATAACTCTCCTCCCTGCCCCCCTCTGCCTCAGGGGTCATGGTGCCCCACTGTTGCAGCAGCAAGTGGGGAACACCCAGCACACCTGGCTTGGGTCCCTGCTGGTAGCACAGGGAGGGGGAATTAAACCCCTCTCTGGCCAGTTCATCCCAGAATAGCCATGTCCCCCAGCATACTTTCCTGCAGCTGAGAGTACACTGTATCACTCCCCCAGCTCCTGGCCTGAGCAACTTCATGCATGTGCTCATGGTTCCTCAGTCCAGAGGAAATGTTTGTCCTGTTACAAACCAGTTCAGCCTAGGCAGGTTAGACTAACCTGAAAAGGTTGAAGCAATTCAAGCTCCAGCTTTTTGAATGTCTGTTCCTAGCCCATGGCTATAACTGTCTCTTGAGAGAGAGCTTAAGAGAGATGCTCCAAGCTACAGTGCCTAAATTGCACTGTTGGAGCATGGACTGATACACAGGGGGCTACATGTCTTGGACTGGTCTGGAGACCAGTCTCTGGATCTGTCTGTCTATACTGCCAGTATCTGGATATGGATGTGTATACTGCCCAGGCCAATCTATGGATTGGCCTGGAGGGAGTATAGACATAGTAATATAGTTTTCCAAGCCCAGCCACTTGTGCAGTGGGTAAGAGTGGATGGACCCAAGCTTCATTCTTGGACTTGCCTCAGAGGCAGATTGTGGCTAGATTGCTTCCAAGGCATGTGCTATCTCTGCTAGCTCTATGCTAAACAGCACTGTTCAGATATACCCATAGTCTGTCAGCACGACAAAAGGACAGTGGAGAGCTCTGTTGCACATTCTTTCATTGAATTTTTAACAACAGGATTGGAGTGTTGCTGTAGCTGTGATTGTCCAGGAAATGTATGAGAGGGAAGGGTTTTTGCGATGTACCAATTAAAGATATTAAAAAAATCCTTTACATCTCTTATATTTTTAATGATGAGAGTAAAGTAATAAATTATGGTCAATATGCATTTCATAATCTCCAGTAGCATTGGAGTGACTAACTCAACTTCAATAGCCAAAAAACTAATGAAATTTCAGCAAATATCATCCTCACTTAGCTCACACTTCAAATTATGGAAGAACATCCAACATGCTTTCAGCAAAATCTGAAATTACATTAAAGTTTTGCTGCCTTAGCCATCCAATTTATGAAATCCAAGATTATTTTCCACCACTTTTTATTGAAATGGACATTCTTGTATTTTTTCAGTCTTGCCTGAAGAGACTAAATTGACAATATTGAGTATGACAGTCTTCAGAGTTGAGAATAAGTCCTTGAGATCAGATGGGACATATCTGCAGATTTCTGGATAAATAATGATATTTGAGTTGATTCTGGAACATTTTTCTAAGCTGTTACCAAATCCCCTTCTAACCAACCCAGTTCTGTGTTGCTGATATTCTAATAGTCAACATTTTCCTATGGAAACTTATGAGCTAACTTTCATATTTTAAATGTTTTCAATTAATATATGAGTTATGAGCAACATAGCGTAGTTATGCACTTAGAAGGCAGACAATGTTGAGTACACCATAGGCTTTACAAAACAACCACAGGAATTACATCACTGGAAGTCAGCAGGATTTGTCCCTAAATCTCAGTTTACAGCCTCATTCTATCCATTGGAAAATGAATATGTGCAGATCATTCTATAGTTACTTAATTCATAGTTTTTTGTTAAGAAATTAAATTAATATTTTTCTAAAAACTATGCATTTATCTCACAGTTAAAATTCAAATATTCAATTATCATTAGATTTATTTAATATTTTAATGGTATAATTATTAGGTATCATCAGATGTGACTTTTGTTTTGCATAACAAGGAATTTTTGGAAATTGAAGTTTGAACTATTGTTAAAATATATGTACTGGTGGGGTTTCTGTCACTTAAACCAGGAGTTTTGGGTCCACGAGCCAGATCTGGCCAATAATGCCATGTCATTCAGTCTGCAGGGCTCCCCATGGGTCTAGAAATTTGGTGTCAGGAGAGCAGTAGCACCACACCTCTGCTGCCAAATTTCTAGCCCCTAGGGAGCCCTGGGCCCTACAAACTAGATTGAGCATACAATCCCAGCACTCAGGGCCAGCAATCCTGGCAAGTGAGTGTGATGTCAGGCCCCTGGGGCCCAATCCCAGTGTGCGGGGCCTGAAGGGGATGATACCAGGCATCAAGGATTCAATCCCTGGGGCAGGGTGGGGAGAGTGCTGGGCCCCAGGGCCTGGTGTATGAGGCTGGATCTGATCCACCAAGTGGCCTCACATTGCTCATCTGGCCCAATGGGCAAAAAGATTGAGTACACTGGTTTAAGCTGCTGAACTTCCACTGGTTCATCTGAACACTTGCACAAACACCTATAGTGAACTCCACAGTTCTAGGAACTTTCCTAGTGAAAGGTAATACAGACGCACTGTCCCTGTAGACTGCGTGTAGCAAAGGATATTTCTTTCAAACTGTAGGGAAAGACCCAGGGGCCGTCATGATCAGCAGAGGCCTTGATAATCACGGGGGTGGGGGTTTAATCAGTACTGCCCGAGAAAAGGGAGATTAGCACAATGCACAAGGTCACTAAACAGACAGTCCTTGCTCATAGACCCTAGAAGATACATGGGACTTACAGGTGGAACCTCAGACTCTTTCTCTAGGAGTTAATGGCTCCCTAAAACAAAATGATATGGGAGGAACCCAAGGAACTATCTTTTCATTTTCCAGTATGTTCTGTCAGAATGGAACAACTTGGTCCTCTGAGAACTAAAACAACTTTATACTCTTCTTAAGAAACTTTGGATTTCTTCTGAAAGAAGAGACAAGCTGTGTCTGACCCAAAGCCCACTGAATCCTGCTTTAATTTCATTGATCTTTAGATTGAACTGTTGGATAAGATTGCTAGCATTAAAATAGAGCAAATTTTATTATTATACCATGAATAAACTTACCATATACTTTAAATGATTCTTTTTATCAAGCCAACTCAACATTACAAGAAATATTTCCTCTTATCAAAATCTTCTTTGTCCCTCACTTGTCCTGTTTAAACAGGGTTGCTGTTGTAAATCCTGGCTCTTGACCAGTTTTGGTCACATGTATCTTCCTCCAACTCCTTCTCTCTCATGTCCCTTTCCACTATATTTCTCCATCTCATCTTGAGCCTTCCTCTTCTCCCTCATAATGCCATTCTCATAACTTCTTTTCACAAATTTTCTGGACTCCTTTGAACATGCCTACACCATTCCAGTCTTCTCTCTTGCACTTTTTTAGATGCTTCCACTACCTTCACTAATCCTGAATTGCTCTGGCCAGATACCCTCTGATGTAAGTATTCCTCACTGTATCCGTATTCCTCACTCCATACATCCATCAGAGCATTCTCATTTCTGTCACGTTCAATCTCCTTTCTTGAGTTTTCTTCAGGGACCTTGGATCTGCTTCATGATGCTTTGGCAGAGGTTTTTGCAGCCAGATGCCCTTCCTGACGCTACCCCTCCTCCTTTTTCCAGGCTTGGGACCAGCATTGGATGGGTAAAATTGCTCATCTACAGTGGATTTAGTTCCTCTTATCAAAATAATATGGTTTATTATAAGTAGAATAAACCAAACAACTTCCTTCATAACCAACTTTTTTTCTTCAGTTGAAATAAAATGAAAACCTTACCTATTTGTCCTTATAGATATATGTATGCATATAGGAAGGAAATATGTACTACTTACACTTCATATACATTCTTTTACTCTGAGTATAGTTTTATTCTGCTTACTCACTGAAATTAGCAGTCTGTGGAACTATAGCATGCAGAAATGGTCATGAACAATCTCCCAAATTCATGCCATTTGGGAAAACACCAAGAATGATATGTAATTTCATACTGAGATACAAACACTCAGGATAACATGCTGCCTGCTACCTGCACTTGAAAATTAAACAATAATTCAGCTAGTCAGCAGCAATTAATATCTCACTGCAGATGTCCAGTCTAGCAGGCACCATCAGCAGTTTTTATTAACACTTCTTAGAACAACACCTAGTCTTGAGATAAAGTCAAGCCAGGGGTAGTTCCAAGGCTCTGTGATTTTATTTAAACATGCAACTAGCTCCTCCTTGTTCATAAGAATCAAAATACTGAAAAAACACACATACTAGAATTGAAAGTTTATCATTTTTGCCAAGAGATGCTAAAGTATCCAACACCTTTTTAAGTGAATGAGATTGCACTTACAAAGAATTAAATGGCCCTCTTGGGTGCCTGTTGAAGTGTGCTACAGATGAGTCGTGAAGTAGCTTCCATTCCCAGGAGGCATTCTGTTAGCAAAGCCAGATTTTTTCCTGGGTCATTCAGATACCATATCTTGATGAAGTAAGTTCACTGTCCTTACAAAAAATTAACTAATTTCTCTGCATCTGACCTACTTAACCGACAGGTGCAGAGATGAGGCCTTACATTGGCCTCCTTCAGATGCATTTCATATATGTGGGCACTAAATAGGAGCAGAAGCTATACCGTTTTCTGGAAGCAACACAGCTGGGTAAGATATGGAAGAAAGCTCTTAGTATCTTCTACTTCTTTCCCACAGGGACTGGCCCAATTCCAGCTCAGAATTAGGAATTCTTTCAAGACTGCTTAATGTGCAGTCCTATAACGGACGTTAGAAGCAGTTCCAAATCAAAGACTAATAGGTAAGACTGGGGAATTCAGAATCAATGGCTGAAAGTGGCTTCATTATAAGAGCTATGTACAGTCTGATGATGTGTGATGACTGATAACATAGAGACAGTTAAAAAGCAGAATGTCTGAGATAAGAAATATGAAGAAAGGCTAAGAAAGTTCAGCTTGTGTTAATTGGGCCAAAAGTCGCTGTTATGCCAGCCCAGTACCAGTTAGCAGAATTTGTAGAAATAATTTCAGTAGAATTAGATTTTGGATAAATATATATTATTTACATACATTTTGAAGGACAAATTATTTATATTTATAAGCTCCATAACTATTCATTCCTTTGGCATTGAATAATTCTGTTAGTCTCACAGATGAACTGGCGATTTAGTAACTTCTGTTTCATGAAAATAGCCACAGAACATTATTACACATTATTTTATACTAATTTATGTACTGTGATAGGAATTCATTGTATTATCCAATACAGTTAGTAAAAGTGGATCTTAAAAACTTTTGGGTAAATCAACCCTACACAAGAGTGTCCTGTTCATAAAAGCTGTATAGCAACTTTGAACACACTGGGTCCAGCAAGGAGTCTTCTACAGTTTCCTTTGAAGTATGGTTCCATGAGCTAGTAGTTTCAGGGATTTTATTTTCTTTGTTAGGGGGAGCAGGGGGAATGTCCAGTGATAACTGTGATAAATTGTACGTTTTCTTTAGTCTCATTTCATATTTTTATTCCTAGTTCTAGCTCCAGCAATCCAACAAACTATTTGTGTTGTAAATTATGACTATTTGAATTACATTATAAAGTAATAGATTTATATGAAAAGGCCATTCTTGTTAATTTTACCTATTCTTACCCCTAACTCTATAAAGTATGCATTGTGCTTCACATGGAGAAGGTCAATACAATAAAGAATTAATATTGTCTTACTTTGTGTGGTAAATTAAATTTGATGATAGTTATTATAATATAAACAAAACAGAAATATTAATTTTCTTTTGTCACAAAGGTTGTCCTGACTTGGTCCTTAAAGAAGATGTTATAGAATAATACTGATAGTATTATTAGAAAAGCACTAGCTCAGAAGTTGTCCTATTTCCTGTTTGATTTTGGATGCAGTCTATTTTCCAAACTGTTTGATAGCCTACTTTAAAGACCTTTCCAGAGCACTTGTTTTTCCCTTGTATAGCTTCTGCTTCATTGTTCTAATTTAATAAAAACATAGCAAAATGCAGAGAGTAGACTCTTTCTGACTAATGATGGTCTCTGATTTGTTTGTGCTGCTTGTTATAGATTTTCTTAATTATAACCATTTTTCAGTGGCAGTTGAAAAAAAAAATAAGTGAGCAGCTGGTTTAGAGGTACAGACTATTACAATATTGCCAGAGCCATGGAAAAAAACGTTACATTCACAGCAGGATTAGTCTAATCAAAAGCAGGCGGGTGGGGACATATTGCACTAGGGGATAGATTTAACCTCAATCCCAAAACCCTAGCACTGGCAGCGAAAAGCCTATTTTCACTTTTTCAGGCATTCAACCTGAATCGCAGCACAATAGATTATCTATAAAATTGATTTTGTTTATGGGGTGGGATACTATACTGTGAGAGGTGTCCAGCAAAGGAAGGGCAAGCACAAAATGATTTTAAAACGACCAATAATCAAACAAACAAACAAATAAAAAACTCTGGAGATAAGAGTTAAACACTGAAAGGAATTTAATAAAGCAACAGCTTAATTTATAAGAAAATCTAGCTCTGCAAGAAAAGAAAAAAATAGTGAAGCCGGTGGACTAGAGCAATTACGTCTTTGATGTCCATTGTGCTCCTTGTTATTTTTCCCATGCTACTGTAACAAGGTGACACAAAAAGGTTTTTCTTAATATTGAATTTCATCTCTACTTCAGTGGCTTCAGGCACCCTATTAAACCCCGTGAAAAAGAATCATAGGCAAATGCATCTTGTAATCATCAGTATAAACAAAGACGAACTCAGAAGAAGGTTCCATAGGGTCCCAATATCATTTGTCAATTTAATAGTTATTGCTTCCATTTTTGAATATTCGGAAATACTACAGGCCATTAGTTGCCTATTTTTATGTTGTCGTTCTTTGTATTTTCCATTTGCTTACTTTAAATTTACTAACATTAGCTGTATGATATTGCTAGTTGTTGCCTATTAGCATGACTTCTTTAATGCCTCTCAGGATTTTTCTATTTTTCAAATATTAAAAACTGCAAACCAGCAGAGTTATCTTGCTGGTAAGTAACAATTGAATTATGTTTATGAGCACAGTGTTCAAAACTGTACACCTGAACATATAATAAATAGGTCAAACCCATTAATTTACCTAAGGGTCATGCTGTAGAAAGGCTGCTGCCTTTCCTGTTGTGCTACTTTGTCCTATGCAAGGAATCTCAGAAGTTGGTAGTTTAAGTTCACTGAGAGGTCAACATTTTTTTGTACATCAGCTGTATCTTTGTTGCCTAACTTTCCTGTCTTGTGCCAACTAATTGTGCACTTGCATTTGGAGCCTTCATGGCTTCACACTGCTTTGATCTTCGCATACTGCACCCTGTGTTGAGACAAGATTTATTTTTTATGGCATAGGTATATTTGTTCTAAACACTAGACACACTCATAGGCTTTTAAGAAAGCTCTTTCTTAATCAATTATGGATTTGGTTTAAAAATCTTTTAATTTAGTGTATGCTGCTTCATTGTTCTTCCAATGATTTATCTGATTTTAACATGTCTTGTTCTACCAGCCTCTATACACTGTGACAGTAATGCCTTCATCATTAAAATATTTATCAGCTTTGTATTACTTATATATAAATGAGTATAATTGGAGCCAATAACAACAATCTGTTTGCAGTCCCTAGCATTTCTTAATCCATAAAGCTTCATGCAGCTCTAGTAATTTGTCCATGTGATTCATTCACTCTATGGGAACCAAATCCCTGAGCCCTAGTCTCAGAAAATCCACTCAGAGTAAATTACATGGAGCTAAATTTACCAAAATTTCTATTTCACTGGAGGCCAAAGCCATATAGAAAACAATTAAAAGTGGGTTAGGCTAGTTTGGGGTGGGTTTTTTAAGACATCAAAGATTCAGCCCTGGGAATCTCCTGGGGAATCTTTAGCTTTGGGCTCTCTGGTGATTTTACAGATTGAAATCTGCTGTTCTGAGAAATCCTATGCATGTGTGTGGTGGGAGGGAAATAAAGACCTATATTGGTATAATCAATTCAGAAGAGCCATGACCCATCACTCTTGGAGCATCAGCTGCTGAGTCAGACGAGGCTTGATGGGGCTTCCTCTTAGTGGCAGTTGGGAAGTACTTCTTTGTCCCTTCAATCAAGTATAGGATAGATCAGGGGGGTTTAACCTTTTTTAATGAGTGTACCTCCAGCTGCTGGACATGGGGGTGGGGAAGGAGGTGACATGCAGCTAGACATGGGGTGGTGGCAGCACAGGGGGGTGGGTGGTGGTGGTAGTGGCCACTGCATGCAAGCCTTCCGCCCCATCTGGCCAGCTGGGCAGTGCCTGTCCAGCCCACAGAGGGGCACCACTCTCCTGCTCCCCACACCCAGCTCTGCTCTTTGAAGGTGGCAATACAGGCTGATGGCACTCCATCCCTGCTCACCCACATGTACCCCCTAGGGCCTTTGCAAGTACACCCTGGGCTAGACTGTCATCCAAATGGCTCAAACATCCCTTCTCTGGTTCTATTTTCTGTAAGCACTAAACAAAATACTTTTATTTTCTGGAGAGAAAGTAGGACTCGCCTATGTACTCACATTAACTGTTGCAGTTCAGCCTCAAAGCCATTCTAGCTTTCCTCCCTCTGTGGTATGTTTTTCCTCTTGCCCAGAGACTTGGGGGTGAGCAGAGCTGAAGGCATGTTCTGGGTGCATATTCTAGAAAGATTGCTTTGGTATGTAATTGCTGAAAGTATGTTATAATATTTTCATGGCTACTCTGTATATCAATCTGACTTTGTTTTGGGGTTTCTGCATGTTCTCATTTTATGACACAACTTGAGAAGCAGGTATAGTTTTTTGTAGAAGAGTCCAATAAGTCAGTTGTTTGAACTAGGATGGTATGTGAGGAGGGAGGAGATTCATATGTAATTACGATAACAACACTTAGAAGTGCACCTTGGAAGCTTCCACAATGACACTTCTCATGCACTGTTTGAGATGGAAAGTGACTTGTGATTCAAGCAATGTGTTGAAGCCTGGGTAATTTAAACTAGATCAATCCATCTTGCTGTGCAATCAGTGTAACTTTAGGTCAGATAGTGGCTTATGCAGAAGCTAAGCATCTAGGGTCTCCCTTTGTACAAAGACAATATTCCTGCCCTGCTTTCATTTGTTTATATTCCTGTGTGTTTGCTTAATAATGTTGAAGCCATTGTGCCATAAGCTCTATCTTGTATCATCATTGTTTATTTGCATTACTGATCTGCTGAGCATCCTTGGTTTCTTTTGAGGATCTCTTGGGGCATTGTACCAAATTTTCAAATGGTCTCCAAAGTGCAAGGGGTATTTGTATACAACAGCACTTGGTAGTACCATAAAATCTTAATGTATTTGATGCAAAATCTCCCAAACTCTGCACACTAGTGCAGTGTTTATTTACATCATTGGCAATTTGCATCATTTGCAATTTAACCTTGAAAATTTTTTTTGTAATTAATGGTAATAAGAAAAACAAGAGTATGTCTCTTGCCATTGCTACTACATTGAACAAAAATTACAATGCTTCAACCCAGTTAACAACAAATAATACAGTCCCAAAAGCATAGTTTTTGTTGGAAACCACTTTTTGGGTAAATTGCACAGCTGGTACAGCAGACTGCCTGTGTTTTTTGTTGAGTTGTATCAATCAAAATGATAAATTTGGTCACATAAGGCACTACTAAATGACAATCACAGCCTAATGCTAACTATTGTACTTTTAACATTTAGTAGGTAAAGCATTTTGAAAGTCATTTGAAAGAATGACTTAAATCATTTTGCAGTTCTCCTACTTGACTGACTGAGCTTGATAAAGTCACTAGAAAATGGCCTTGCATTTGCTTGCTCTGTACAGGTCATATGTACTATAATCATACTTTGGCTACATGTGAAAAACAATTATAATTTTTGTTTGAAGAGTCACCAAGCCGGATTCACTTGCTGATATCTATGCTGGTGACTGTTCTTCTCTTGCTGAACAATGGATTGAGCATTTACTGATGCCTTAGATGCACCCAGATGCAATTATCTCTTTGTGTGATTCAGGAATGAAAGTCTTTTCCTTCCCTTACTTATAAACCAATGTTACAATTGCATTGCTTTGTACAAGCTTCCATGTGATACAATATAACTGTAACCACCACACTTGCCTAGAGTGATGTAAATGTTGAAACACTGTAGCAACTTTAACTTTGTTTCATACCATTTAGCTCATTTGTGTCACTCCACCAGCATGCAGCTCTAACAGACCAGTGGTTTTCAACCTTTTTTCATTTGCAGACCCCTAAACAATTTCAAATGGAGGTGTGGCCCCGTTGTAAATTTTGAATGGAGGTGCAGACCCTTTTCAATTGTAAATGTGGGTGTTCCCATACGTCTGATTGATCATAATGATCTTTTCCGGACCTCTTAGACATCGGGGTCCACAGACCACAGACTGAAAACCACGGTACTAGATGCATCATACCAGAAAGGGCAAATCCTGGAAGGGCAACTTCTTCTCCCCTCTTAAACAATGAAACATTTTGGTTGTTTATAAGAAGACCATAAAATCATAAGCCCTGAATCTCTTCTTAAGTAAAGGGCTGACAAACACTGAAAAGCCTGTCATACGTCTATAGCCTCCTGTGCTCTTCTTTGCTTCCTTTCACTCACTTCTCTCAGTGATGTAGTGGATGTCTGTCTGGAACCTCTTTTTCTCACCTAACATACTCCAAGAGAAATATTTTACAAAGTGACCACTATCCCACTGTCTACTTCTACTCTCCTATGAATGAATGTGTAATACGGCCACTGTCCCAAATTCCATTCTCCTATGAACTTCTAAGGGTCAGTACTCTCTGAAAATACATACAAAACATTTTCCTGAAGAAGTGTAATGGGAGTGAATCCTATCAGTAATTAAAACATTTTACTTATGTTTATATATGTGTTTCTTATTAAATGAAAACATTCCTTCTTCTGGGTAACTGGAATCTAGATATTAAAGCAGACACTTCTCACTATGTGCCCTCCCAGTTTTTGGGTATTTCATATATGTGGCTCATTAAAATTCACACCAATGTTATACAACTGGATTGCTAAATCCTTGATTAACTCATCCTAGTAAAAGTCCCTGCATGTTTGATTCTTTCTGTAAACAAAGGCTGATGTTCACAGGAAAATAGTTACCGAATACGTTCTCTTAACCCCTTAGGCTAGTTGATTCTGAAGTTTTTGATTATTTAAGATGTCATCTTTTCTTTTCAAAGAAACTCATTTTTAAAAACACAAGAATGATAGTATAGCAGAGTAGGAGTTTTTACTCTATATTAGGCTGAAGGTGAACAGAACAGTTTCTTGTAATGTTTTCAAATAATTCAGTTCACATTTTAAAAGCCGAAGACCTGGTTCTGTTGGCTTTGTTTAAGCAAAATCCTCCTGATTGGGCTACAGTTGCCATTTTGACTCTTTTCTTGTGGTATATTTGTATCTTTGTTTTAGCTGCCCTATCTTTTGATAGGCACCAAGGAAATTCAGCAACATGATGATCAAAGACTATGTTATTAGAATTATTAAGCTAATCCCCTAGTGTATTTATGCCTGTTGGAGCAAGGTACATTAGGTAGCTAATAGCATTTCCAGATATTAAGGGAAAATGCTGAGCATTACATAGAAGGAGAAACTTAATAGACTTTCATACATGCATTACAGTTATGATGCATCTATTGATTTAGAAGAAAAAGCCTACCAATTCCATCTCTTATGTATTCCCCTATCCAACACTATCCCTGTCTGTCAGAGGCTTTTTTTTTTTGGCAAGTTATTACAGAAGTATCATGCTTAACTTTAATCATTCTTCTAGAATTAGTAAATTTATGTAAGTTAAAAACAATAAAGAAAAACAATTATGCAAGGCCTTATGTTTTCTACTGAGTTTAGAGACTGTTCATTTGGGGGCTCTTGCACTGAAGACACAGGAGTTTTACAAACAGAAAGAAAAGCAAAATCATTGAAGAAGTAGATGTGGCATCTATGCTTCCAGGTTTCAGGAAATTTCCAGGAACTAGGAAATTAAATTATAGCATTCATATAACACTGTAATGTTCATGCACTCCACATTCAGGAAATACCCATCTGAAAGATTCTACTGCAATGTTTATTTGATCCGTGGTGCTTACAATGCATTTTAGTAGTGTTGTCCTCAAAACTTTGTTACATCTTCTCCATAATCATGTATGTGTATGTATTTATGTATCTGTCTGGAGTGCAGTCATAATAATGTGATCATGAGTTTATACAGGCTACTTAAGAAACACCCTCATGACAGAATGATTAGAAGCTGGTAGACTATGTTAAACAAGATAACGAGTGGGTATCAGCACTGCCATTTTTTTGTTACCATGTCATTTACACTTGACAGTTTCCTGTAAGCATCCTAATAGAGGTCAGCCTTATTAAGGCAGTAAGAAGAGAACAAGTTAATGGTCTCCAGAGATCAATTTGGGAAGGGTGTGCCTTGAGGGAAAGGGTGGTCTGGGAGCAGATAAAGAGGTGAACAAGGCTGTTATCAGTAATGAAGCAGGTCAGGAGGTGATTTATTAAGGTACAAGAGCTGATGAGGAGGAGCAGTTGGAATGTTAAAGGTCAGGATAAAATGTTGCACTGGATATGATTAAAAGTAGGGAAATTTGGACTAGTAACAGGAGTCAAAGAGAGGGGTGGTATTGTGGTGAGACAGAAGGATGTTTGTTTCCTTAGGGCCCAATAATACTTCCACTGAACTCAATGGGGAAAAAAGCCTCATTAATTGAATCAGAAGTTGGTTCTGGCCCTTAAAGGCTAGGGACAGACATTCAAAAAGCCAAAGCCTGAATTGATTCAACCTTTGCAGGTTAGTCTAACCTGCCTAGGTTAAACCAGTTTGTAACAGGACAAACAATCTCTCTGGACTGAGGAACTGTAGTTGCTCAGGTCAGGAGCTGGGGAGCGTTAGAGCATGCCTTCCACTGCATTGAAGCTGTGCCGGGGGGGAGGAGGCACTCTAGGCTGAATTGGCCAGGGAGGGGTTTAATTCCCCCTCTCTATCCCACTGGCAGGGACCCAAGCCGGGTCTGCCAGGCACTCCCCTGTTGCTGCTGCAGCAGGGGGGCACCTTGGCCCCTGAGGCAGAGGGGGGACAGGGGGGAGTGTTAGTCTCCCCTCTACCCACACCGGCAGCCAGGTCTGCCTGATGTCCCAAGGGGCCCTGTCTGGCCATGCTGCCACCCCACCGCTGCAGGGCTGGAGTCCCCTGCCACATCCTCTTCTCAGCCTCTGGGCTGACTGAGGCCATTGGGGGGGTGTTTGGGGCAGAAGTCCGCAGTGGGGTTTGGCTCAGCCCTAGGAGCTGGAAGCCATGACCCACTCTCAGTTAGCCCAGAAAATAAGAAGGGGATATGGCAGGGGACTTCAGCTTCTTCTGTCCCTTCTTCCTCCCCTCTCCTCAGTGGACCCAGAGACAGAATGGGACCCGGGAATGGACTCCAGACCTGCTCCCACTTCTGGGGGGGAGAGGATGCAGTCAAGCCCCAGTACAGCCTCCTTGATCTCCCAGCCAGCCCTGAGCCCAAGAAAAGGAATTCTCTCCCCTTCTGTGCTGAGGAGTCAGGCTGCTGAGCAGCTGTAGCTCCATCTGCGCTTGGGGCAGCATCTGGAGGAATAAGCCCACTCCTGATGGAAGTGGGTCAGCCCAAGCGCAGACTAAGTAGTGGCTGCTGGTATCAGGGCAGCAGCCTGAGATCTCAGCACAGGAGAAGAGAGAGCTCTTCTCAGCTTTGGGGCTGAGAGAGGGGAGAAGGAGGGAGTGGACTGGGGGAAGGAGGAAGAGGAGAAGCTGAAGTCCCCTGCCACATCCCCTTCTCAGCCTCTGAGCCAACTAAGAGGGGGACATGGCTTCCAGCTCTGAGGCAGAGCCAAGCCCCACTGTGGGCTTCTGCACCCAGACCCCCTTGCCGGCTTCAGTTGGGCCAGAGGGTGAGAAGGGGATGTGGCAGGGAACCCCAGCCCTGCAGTGGCAGGGTAGGGCCCAGCCCCAGCCCTTTAAGAAAAAAAAGAAGAAAAAAAAAGCCCTGCACTCACTGGATCCTGCCAGGCCAGGGTGTGGGATGGGGTTAATTTCTGCTGCACACCACTGCCCTGCGCTGTATGGAGTGGGGCTATGCCACAAGCCCCCAAAAGCCCTGATGGCTGCTGCAGCATCCAGTGAGTGTGGGGGCATTTATTTTGGGTTTTTTAAGAGCCAGGATGCTAGGGCCGGACAGGGCAGCCATTGATGGGGCTTGGAGAGCAGGTGGGAGAGTCCCCCCATACAGTGCAGGGCAGTGGGGTGCAGTGGAGATCATCCCTCCCTCCTCCCCCTCCAGCCTGGTGGGAGCCAGTGAGTGTGGGGCTTTAAAAAAAAATACTAGTTCAGTAGGTTGTTTCATACTCAATCCCCAAATGCTCTGTTTTCAAATATAACCAAGAGACTCAGTGCATGGACCAATTAGAAATGGCCAATTATTGAGGACTTATTCCTTTTCTCTTCTGCTATCATGCATTCTTCAGCACTTCCAGGATCTGGACCATTTGTTTCCTAGAAGTGGCAGTTCTGGCAATAAGATGTGATACGTAATTAGCACCAGAAACTATTCTGCATTATGCATATAAATCAATCTGACCTGCAATTAGCCAGCCACTGAAACAACAGCCAGTCCTTGCTTTACAAGTGACAACTCCTTTGGTCATTCTAAGACCATATTTGCAAAGTCAGAGATCTATCTTGAGGATGAACCAGACAATACATAATAGCAACTTCCCTTTTTCGCAGCCTTTCTGTGTTACTCCTGTTTCTGTTCCTCCCAGTACCCCAGGTTAAGAATCACAAAAAAATATTTATATCGAGATGGTTTAGCTTCTCTAGAAAGTTACTACTTCACTCATACAATCGAACCTACCCCCAAAAATGCTTACTTATCAAGCTTGGTACTTTGTCTTATAAATAATATGAACTTACTCATGGTCATAAACATTACTCCAGTAATAGCACTTACTCTTGTTTTACCCTCAGGTATCATATTCTCTTTCAATTCTACTTTTGCAGTTTTCCTAGGCTGGTGGGATTACTTTCCAAGTCACCTCCGATCAATTTAACACAATATTCAGCATTTCAAATTCTAATTACTTGCAGTAGGAACTCCACATGTACACCTTTTGAGAACCTCATTTGAACAGTTCTTCAGATGTTCCACAGGTATATTTACTAGGCCTGTGTGAAGCAGCTAAGATTCGCTTCAGATTTGGCTAATTCAGGAGACACTGATTAGATTCAGTGATTCAAATCACTGTCCTGAATCAATTCAGCCAAATCTGATTCAGAGATTCAGCTGCAGGCAAATAGGCCAATTCAGCCGAATCGGCCTCATCCTCTGCCCACGCTCGATGGCTGCCCTGCCTGCTCTCCCAGCTCCTGACTCTTTAAAAAAAAAAAAAAAAAAAAAAGCCCCCACACTGCCATGAGCCCCCTGACCCACACCCACTCTCCCATCCCCACCATGGCTGCCCCACCCAGCCCAGCTCCCAACACTTTAGAAAGAAAAAAGCCCCAACTCACCAGCTGCTGCCAGGCAGGGAGCCGATCCTCAGTGCCCCTCACTGTGGAGTGGGGAGGGGCTCTGCTAACGAAACCACAGAAGCCCCAAGGCTGCTGCAGCAGTCAGTGGGTCTTTTTTTTTTTTTTAAAGGCCAGTAGCTGGGGCAGGCAGGGCA
>NW_017728910.1:2271681-2282496 GCF_001723895.1 Crocodylus porosus | reverse complement strand
TCCCCAGCCTGTAGGTATGCTGCTGGTTCTTCCTCCCTGGGTGCAATATCTTGCACTTGTCAGTATTGAAACCCATCCTGTTCTCATCCGCCCACCCCTGTAACCTGTCCAGAACTAGTTGCAGCCTGTCCCTCTTCTCCAGTATGCCCACTTCTCCCCACATCTTAGTGTCATCCACAAATTTGAACAAGGTGCTTTTCACCCCCTCATCCAAGTCAGAGATGTTGAACAGTGTGGGCCTGAGGACCAAGCCCTGGGGGATCCCTGTCCATATCCCTCCAGGTCAAAAATGAACCATCCACCACCACTCTCTGGGTGCAGCCCTCCAGCCAATTTGCTACTCATCTGACTGTGTAGGCATCAACACCACAGTCACCTAATTTTTTAATGAGAATGGGGTGAGAGACCGTGTCAAAGGCCTTCCAAAAGTCCAGAAAGACTACGTCTGCTGTGACATCTGCATCCAAGGATTTTGTGACCTGGTCATAGAAGGTCACCAAGTTGGTCTGACAGGATCAGCCTCAACTGAACCCATGTTGGTTGCCCTTAAGCATCATCTCCTTTTCTGATCCCTCGCAGATGTGCTCCTGGATAATTTTCTCAAAGAGCTTCCCCAGGACCAAGGTAAGACTAATGGGCCAATAGTTTCCTGGGTCCTCCTTCCTCCCTTTTTTTGAAAATGGGGACCACATTGTCCCTTTTCCATCCTCTGACACCTTTCCAGAGCACCATGTGTGCTCGTAAAGCTGAGCCAGGGGTCCTGCAATGACCTCTGCTAATTTCCTCAGCACTCTGGGGAGGGGGGGAGATCATCAGGACCTGCTGATTTGAACATCTCTAGTCCCACCAGAAGTTCTCTGACTAGGTTCTTACTGACCCTGGGCCTGGCAGCACCTCCCCTGGGTCCATCGGGGATTCCTGTGGGGGGGGATGATGCCCTGGTCCCCGCTCAAAAAAAATGAAGGCAAAGAAATTGTTAAAGAGGTTAGCTATGTCATCTGGTGTGATCACCAGATTTCCTAGCGTGTCCTGCAGAGGCCCTACATTACCCGGTATCTTTTTTTCACCCCCTGTGTATTTAAAAAAGGACTTCTTGGTATCTTTGATCCAGGTCACTAGTTCCAGTTCCATCTCTGCCTTAGCCTTCCTAACAACCCCCTACACTCTTGAGCAATGGAAGTATAATCCACCTTGGTGGTGGCCCCTCCCCTCCATTGGGTGTATGCCTCTTTTTTAGCTTTGAGATGTTCCTGGATGCTTTTGGTGAGCCATGGAGGCTTTTGAGCACTCTTGCCCCCTTTGATCTGTGTTGGGATTGTCACCTTTTGGGCTTGGAGGATCGTCTCCTTAAGGAACAACCACTCTTCCTGGACTTCCAACTTCCCTCCCCTCTGGGACCTCAGTTCCTCCCCGTCCAGTCTCCTTACCTCATTAAAATCTGCCCTCATGAAGTCTAGGGCTGTTGCCTTGCTGCAGGTCTTTGACACCCTGCGCTACCAAGGATAGTGAATTCGTTAGGCAATGATCACTATCACCCAGGTGTTCGAGAACCCGCAGTCCACTTACCGGGTCATCGCCTGTGGCCAGGACCAGGTCCAACAAGGCATTTCCCCTGGTGGGACTGTGTACCTCCTAGGCTAGATGGAGGTCCTGTAACTCAGCTAGGAACCTACATGAGCAGTCAGACCTGCTGACTTCTCTCCCCAGCATATGTGTGTGTTTTTTAGGTCACCCATGATGACCATGTCCCTTGACTTAACTGCCTCCGCGAGCTTACCTGAAAATTCCTGGTCTAGCTCTTCCCTCTGGTTGGGTGGCCTGTAGTAGACCCCCACCACTAAGTCCCTTTTCCCCTGACCCCCTTGTATTCGGACCCAGAGCACTTCAGTCTTCCCCTCCTCTGCCCCAGTGCTGTTTGTTGAGGATGTGTATTGCTCTTTGATGTACAGTGCCACACCCCCACCTTTCCTCCCTGTTCTGTCCCTCCTGTACAGCTTATAGCCCTTGATGTTTACTGCCCAGTCATGTGTGGGATCCCACCAAGTTTCAGTGAGCCCCACTATATCCGGGTTTGTGTTAGCTAGCAGGAAGGCAAGTTCCTCCTGCTTGTTCCCCATACTGTGAACATTAGTATAGAGGCATTTAAGGCATCCTGGAGGTATATGCACTGCCCCACTAATCCTGGGACTATCTGGGCCTCTGTCTCTTACCTGGGTATTTCTTGTGCTCGTTGCCCATCTTAGCTGGGCTGTTCCTGTGGGTGGCTCTTGGTTCAGTGTTTTGTGGCTCCCTCCATCCTCATATTCCCCTTCTCCTGAGGAGCCTAGTTTAAACCCTGCTGGAGGAGATCAGCCAACCTGAAAGAGAACACATGCTTACCTTTGGGGTAGAGATGAAGCCCATCCCACTCAAGCATGTCTCTTGTCCTGAAATATGGGCCATGGTCCAAAAAGCCAAACCCCACCTTGAGACACCATTTTTGAAGCTGCAAGTTGACCTCCTTGATACAGGTCTCATGGTGTCGTCCACGTCTGCTCACTGGAAGGACAGATGAGAAGACCCTGTCTTGAGAAGACCTTTGCCCCTGTCTCCTTCAGCTTGGTAGTCCTTCATCAGGTGATCAGGGCTGCTCCTGGCCATATCATTAGTGCCCACATGGATTAGGACCATGGGGTAGTAATTGGTGGGCCGGATAATGGCCGGGATCATCTCTGTCACATTCTGAATCCTCCCTCCGGGCAGACAGTAGACCTCATGTGACATAGGTCCTGGCAGGGGCCCCCCCATGGCCCCCTTTCTCCTCCTCCAGTCCCCCCTCCCCTGTCCCCTACTTACCAGCATGGAGTCTGGGTCCAGCTCCCTGCCGTAGTGAGCAGGGACTGCCCGAATCACCAAAGCTCTCCAAATCTTTATCAAATTGATTTGGAGAGCTTTGAATTGATTCAGACCTTTTAACTGGTCTCTTGATTTGATTCATATTTGGAGATTCAGCTGCCGAATTGGGCCAAATCTACCCCAAATCAAATCAGCCCCCAAAGCTTTGCACAGCCCTAATATTTACATTGGCTTTGCACCACTACATTAGCTGTTCCACCTATCTACTCCCACCCTGCATGCTTCAAACCCTAAAGTACAGTGAAAAGCCCCCCTCCCAGGTTTTTATATAATTGAAGATGATAAAGCTCATTATTTTTGTAAAAGAATTTGAGATCTACCAAGGAAAAAAGACAATTAACAACTAATAATTTTTATACTGCTCTCCATTGGAAGATCACAATGAACTTTCAAAAATATGAATAGTTGACTGAAATTTAGAATATTTGAACCATAGAAAATTCTAACATTATACTTGAAATATCCCATGAAAAAAAATCAAATCAATACATTAGGAAACTCTGATTCTTGAATTTCCAAATCTTGGGTCATAATATAAGACAAAAAATCATTTTATAGGTTTTATATTATTTTATACCAAATACATAAGTAATGGGGGTACATAATATGAGCACATACCAAAGTGTCAAGCTGTTTCATTACAACAATAGCAGAAGACGCTTTGCTCTAGAAAAGAAAATTCCATATTTACCTAAATCTAAGATAACTTCAAACTCAAGACAACCCCAATTTGACTCTATACATGGAAAATTATAAATGTATTTATAATCACTCACCTTCCCCCTGCACTTCTATGGTGAGGAAAGCAAAAGTGAGGGGTCCAGGGTCCAGACCCCTAACCCTTGCTTGCCCTGTTGTCTGCTTCCTGTCATGTGGCTACTGCATTTTGCCCCAGTCATGTGGTCTTCCATGCCTGTCCCTTGGTGCCTGTCTCCCAACTCTTTTCCCTCCCCCACACAACATGCCTGACCCCCATATCCATCCCCTAGGCAATCTCTCCCTTACCATTTACCTTCTGCTGTGGCTCCAGGGCAGTCAGCAACAGCCATGGCCCTGGCCCTGCCTGGCACAAGTCCAGCCCAGACAGGGAGAAGGACCAGCAGCTCCCAGCCAGGCCAGATCATAGCTAGAGTAACCACACCTGGAGGAGAAAAAGAAGAGGGATGCCCCTTACCCTGCTAAAAGAACCATCCCAGTGCTGATGGAGGTGGAAAATCCCTCATCTTGGATTTGAATAAATTCAGTAAGAGGTTTCAATACATGCTCAAAATACAATAAAATAATTATTTGACAATTATAGCATGTTAGTATTCTATTGTGCTTATTTGTGCTACTACTCTGTATGTCAGCAGCTTATATAAACCATAGAAAAATAAAAAACCTTAATAAGTGAAATTAAATTTTGAAATAAAATATTGACATTGTCCAAAATTAAATTTCAAAATGAGAAACATTTTAAAAATTTCCTATGGGAATTTTTGTCAAAATATTTTAAATGTCATTATATTACAGAGTCCATTGAATGAGCTTCCATCAACAAATCACTATTTTTACACAGCTTTTCTTATCAGTCCTGTGTTTAATATCTTGGTACAGATAGAAGAGTTGGTTCCAAAAAGGTTAACTGAGAACATTTGGGAAGTCAGTGGAAGAGCTGCAGTAAAGTTCAGAGCAACTGCTCCCCAGTCCTGCACTATGATAGCCTGTCATTCCAGCCTGTTTGACTTTATCATATTTGGCAATTTAAAAGTACATTAAACATTTAATACAGTACAATCTTCTCTGTCAAACTAAATATGCCTGTTTCTTTTCTCTTCATGACAGGATTATTACATAATTTTCTGTTTTTATTTGCATGGGTGAATTATATGTCAGGTAAAGACACATTCCCAGATAGCCACACCTAATTTCCTGGAATTTTGATTGAGGTAAAGAGATTACTGTAGCTCATGTGCATTTAAAATGCCTTTTGAACAGTGTGCAGCTATACATTACAGAATTTTATGATGCTGCATATTGCTAAGGGCATGAAAATATATTCTACTACAAAGCGATACGGCTGGCATATGGTCAGTAATTTTCAGTTTATCCTACAGATAAAGATGCTATGCCGACTGCTCTGGATTAGCATTTTACACTTGGGTAACATCATACAAAATAATTAATTTTTCAAATAAATTTAGGACTTTTTAAAAAAAATCACTGCAAAATTTGCATGATCGGTTCTTGTGAGCATCAGTGACATTCAAAGCACAGTTTAAGACTTTTTAACGGTTGCAGGGACACTAGGCAGTTTAGAAAAAAAGCCTAAACTAATCTCTAACCTATCCTAATTTCCTCACTTGACACCTACATCAAAGTGAGAATTCCAATCAACAGCTGACTGCTGAGTTGTGAATCTCATGCTGTTATGAAGTGCATCACTGTATCCAAATTCTTGACCTGGGCTACAGATGTGATCAGTGAGCCATATTTATATGGCCCATCAAGTCAAAAATCTATAAGCAGCAAATATCTCTGAACATCAGTTTGCTCTTAAGAAAGGAAGAGACAAGTGCTCAAATCTGTGCAGAAGTTATGAAGGTCATTTCTATAAGATTTTTTGTGAAAGATGTTTTGTCTCATTTCTAACTGATTGTATGCTTATCTTAACTCCATGCTTTATTTTATTCCTAATTTGTAAATCAAGATTCCATGCAATGCTACCTTGAACTCCAAACTCAAAAACATAGCTTGTTGCCAATATAGGAGAGACCACAAAAAATATTAAAGGTTGTGCTATGATGCATACAAATGCTTGAAGCCAAGATCTAGTCTGTACCTAGAGCGGAGGCAAAAAAGATGGCTATTGGTAGTGCAGTGAACTGAAGAAAACAACCATAACAAGCACAGTAGCTCCACATTTTCATATGGGCATTTCTTGACTAGGAAAAATGCGTACCAGCACAGCTAGGGTGAGATGGCTGCGTTTAGGGATTTACACAAATGTGAGCATTGCCTTGTCTTACGTAAATGACGCTCCACAAGTCCAAGCAAAAAGGGGATTTACAGTAATCAACCATAACTTCAAAAACTAAACCTAGGTGCTTTAAGAAAGTCAGCAAAATGGCCTGCTATCCAAGTCTGTAATGGAAAATATATGGGACTGAATTCTGCCAGTGTTCCTGGAGCTCCTAGACAGATAATAAGGGCAGATGTTTATTCAAAGAAAGATAAATAAAATTGGAGCTGACTGTCACCAATCAAACTTAAGTACAGGAACTTGTATGTCCCTTAACAGCTAACAACTGCATTGCTAGTGCCACAGTAAGTGATGTACCTTCTTATAATACTCAGCACTGGGCAAAGTTTGCCAGTGTGATTTAGAAAATAAAGTTTTAAGCCTGGTCTATCTACACATGTTTTTATTGCCATAAGGCTCTGTCAGGAATGAAAAAACCCCCCACACGTCTAGCCATGCTGACGAAGCCTGAATAGAGAGACTGCTTATTAGACTAAGTACGTGTTTTTGCCAAGAGTTTGTTGAACTGGAGTTGTAGCTGAGGGCTTGCCTAGAGCGTCCTGATGGGTCCAGGTGTTCTTGATTGTCTGGTCAGCCGCAGCCAGTCTTCAAGATAGCCGCTCACTTCTCCCACAGGAATATTGGCAGCTCTGAATTTCATGAACCTGTGACTGTGCCTGGCTTCTGATTATCATCTATTATTTTCTCTTTGTTCCTGTATTGGGTCTTGCCCTTGCCTGTCTGCTGGTTCCTGCCCTGGCTTGTAATTTCAAGTTTTGACACTCAGTTCCTGTTCTGGACTCTGGCAAAGTCTTTTCCTAGCACCTGATCTAGAACCTGCCACAGTCTTGGACCGCTTACCTTCTGATTCCTGTCGCAAGGTTTGACTATTGTCCCTGATTCCAGCCCTTCGAGCTGACTCCTGACTTCGTGGGCCCTGCTTTCCAGGTACATAACTTGGCTTTAGCAATTAAGACTCCCTCCCATGCTCAACGATAGGTATAGGCACTACTGGCTAAAGAACAATCTTGCCAGTCCAAGTGGGAGCTCCACTAGAAAAGGTGGCCAGTTATAGTTGCAAATTCTTTCTAGTATAGATAACGCCTTATGATTACCGATGATTTTTGTTCTATCAATAGGACATTTTACAGAGTAAAGCACAGCTCAGGATGAAATGGAATGGAGGGCTCTTCCTTTTCAGGAGTGACCCTGGCATTAGCAAGTTAAAATGTATGTCAATGCACTTTCCAGAATAAGATACAAATGTTGGTGGTTTTGACCTTGTTTGGTAATGAGTATGGTTTAAACAGCATATTTAAAATGATAATCAAGATTATCAGAGCCAGGCAGATGGTATTTTTAACATGTTAATTGAAAAACCCAGTATAATTTGGTGTGAGTTGGCACGAGTCCAGATACAGTTTAACACTGTTACTGTCAAATTATCTGAGAGTGGTAATAACCCCTTTGTTTCTGGTATACCCATTAAAAAATAGAGAAGTTACTTGCAGCTCTAAGGTAACTGCTGGCCAGGAATTTAGCCCTAGATTTTGTGGGGCTTTCCCCTTATTTTTTTAAATTGAGAGTTCTGGTAGTGGTGGCTAATGAAAGGTCTGAAGTCTGCTACTCCTTCACCATTAAGAGCTGTGGTATATAGTAAAAAAGGTGTGAGTGGCAGTTCATGCAGCAAATGTCTTCCCTATCATGATGCTTATTTAAAACTTTCCTAGGACTTGGGGCTCATGTTCTTTCCCTGGCAGACAAAATTATTGTGTAGTCCAGAATATTATGCCTGAAACCGTGACAGCTATTTCTGAATTCAGTGAAATGATGCACCAGGAAGTAAAACTGTTGTTCATTTATCATGCAATCTTCACTGCAAGTGCAAAACTTGTCAGACGTTTCTAATTGGCAATTTTTGCTTGTGCTTCCTCTATTATTGTGACTTGTTATTTCATAAAATTAATCTGAGAAAATTCTTGCATCTCTAAATCTGATCAGATTTTTCTCAGGAAATGGGTTACATGATACATATCAGAGTGAGGTCTGACTAGAGCCTCTGCAGCAAAATAATTGGAAGCTGTGGGATGTACAGAAGGACACTTCTGGTTTCCCTGGGCCAGAGAAGATAAACTAGTTTAATGAATTAACAAAAGTTGGCACTGAGAGTTTCTTCTGCAAGTGTCTAACTAATACATATCCTAACCTGAATAAATCAGTGATGTTGAGGAACACTGACCTCTCCCCAGCTTCCCTACATTCTCCTCTTAAACAGAACAAACTTGAAAAGAGCAGTGTCTGTTTTAGATATAACAAGAACTAACTTGCCCCAGTGTTGCTCATGGAGGGATTGGAAGTTATGGAACTCCCTGTGCCTGTATAATTCAGTCCAAAGCAATTTCATACCTACTGTTGCTGTTGGTGACTCAGAATCTACAGGGAATGTGATTAGTGGTTCTGTTTTTGAATGCCAAGCTTGTTGTGGAAAGGGAATTTTGCCAGTGTGAGTGCCACACACGCAATCTTGTTGTTGCAAGTTAACTAAGAAATATAGACTTGACAGCCTTATGGCAAGTATGCACAATTCCTCCTACAGAACACAGTAAGTTCCAACTGATTCATTTAGGGTGGGCTAGGAAGAGAGACACTGGCCTTAAGCTCATAGATAGCAGCTGAATTCAATTGAATAATCCACTGATTCTTATCTACAGTCTTTCAGGTCCTGCCGATACCATAGCTAGTAACCATTCCTGATATAGCTGTCCCTTTTAGAGCCCAGTATTACAGTTAACAGGAATTCTAAGGATACTAAGGACATACCTGCGCTTTTCCCCACCTTGCTGGGTTTTCCACTGTGCACATACTGCCAAAATGCACACCATGTAGCTGCCTTAGCAATGACAATTTAGCATGCCTGAGACGGGGAGTTTATTGGCATGCATTCAGAGCTGTCAGCTCCAGAATTTAGTCTGCATGGCATTGTCTGCCTGCTTTGCTGTACCACTCCCAAGCAAGGGTTGGGCCAGGGTAGATAAGAGCACTGTACAGCTGCATTTGAAAATACTGTAGTAGCAAAGCATAATTCTATGGCATCCTTGCTCAACCATTTTAGAACTGCTTTGCTTATCTTCTAGGAATCTTTTTTTCTTTCCTTTATGCCTATCAAGATATATTTTAGAGGTATATGAATAGTATGTCCTCCTCCTATTAAAGAAAAAAAAAGAAAATAGTACTCTGAGTTTCTAAAGGATTTTTTTTCTGTTAGCATGTTATTACCACCAAGAAATGAGCTCTAGTACTTCTACACTGTAAAATGGCTAGGTTTTAAATGGTTTTGTTGAACATGATCAGCATTCTCATATTTTTACATAACTACATGAAGTCAATGAGTTTTTATCATGGTAGATAGATATGCTTACCATGATTTGTGGTAGAGAGTGTGTGTTGGAGTGGTTCAATTTTATTTCACAACTGTTCAAACGAGGGCCAGATTCTGATGCCTTGACTGATGCTAAATATACTTTATTCCATCTGGGCCAGATGGTGACACACTTTCTCAAGTGTCTTGCGCTACAAGTAGTCCCACTGAAACCAGTGGTAAAAAGTTATTAAATTTTAAGTGGGGTTTTGAAATATGGCCCACAGATGTTTGTAGTTCATCTGGGACCCACCTGTCTCTGTATGATGCACAAAATAGGTAAAGCTGCTTGGGGTAGAAAGATAATGTGAAGACAAGATGGGGAATATGTTGAGTGGGTAAACCAAGCTAGAATTATCTTGGTGGTAATATAAATAACCAAGTGTAGAATTAAGTTTTATTTCTTTTGGTGTCTGCAGCTGTGTACTCAATCTTAACTGCTTTAAATCCACTGCAAATGTAATATGTTCGTGCTTGTAGTGTTAAGATTGTTCTTGGCAGATGCAACCCAATTCAGAACCATATTGCCCCTTTGGCAGGGCATGTTGCTTTTCAAACATGATAAGACATGAAATTGGCACACCCACACCCTTTTTTTTTCCCCTCGGTCCTATTCAAAATTAAATTTAAAAGCTTTGCTTAAAAAACAATTCACCTTATTAAGTTGTTGTTCTTTGTTCTTATTTCTATGAAAATAGCAACATGTAAGCAGGAATCATTTCTTCAGTAAGAATTGACTGAAAACATTCAAAATCTTGTGTGAAAATTCTGCATCCTGTATAACTATATTGATATCAATTAAGCTGCAACAGGAGTCAATAAATGTAGATTTTACCTCTACATTATAAATCTCTATATACCTCATCACTAAAGAAATTTTATTATTGAGTAAAACTGCCAGGCTTGAGAGTGCTGGACATTCCTCTTAAAAAGCACATTATCCTCAAACAATGGCTACTTTGAGTGGTTAATATAAGTCATTGTTAAAAGTGGTGGGGTGGGGGGAGGGAGGAAACAGGGGAAGAATAATGGACAGTTGTCATTTCCTCTTCTGCGTGTCATGGGATAATTGCTACCACGGAAAGTCAATACAGTTTAAATGACAGAAACAGATAGTTTTTAACAGTACAACATGTCAATGGATATCAAAAACTGAAAAGTGAAATATTCTAGGAATGAAGATATAGGAGTGTGAGGAAAGGAAGTGCTGGAAGTGCCTGATTAAACTAGGAAGTACAATATAGTTTTTAACACCATATAAGAAACTTAGCAGCAAGGAGCCAAAATGGCATTGTGTGCTACTTAATATTTTAACATGTTTTTGTATTTATTATTTTGGTTATACACAAGATAATATTTTAACCTTAGTTTACAGGTTAAGTGCTCGAAAGTTGGGAAATGCCAAAATTAAGGATACCTAGTTTCATAGTTAGTAGGGTTGGAAGGGACCTGAGCAGATCATCAAGTCCGACCCCCTGCCATGGCAGGAAAGAGTACTGGG
>NW_017728910.1:2259847-2271331 GCF_001723895.1 Crocodylus porosus | reverse complement strand
ACTGGACGCAGTACTCCAGCTGCGGCCTGACCAGTGCCGCATAGAGGGGGAGGATCACCTCCTTGGACCTGCTCGAGATGCATCTGTGGATGCATAACCTGTGTAACTTTCATTTGGGCCCCTAGGTGTGCAGCTGTGAGAGAGATTCTTAATCTCCCTGTACAGTGCATGATACTGATCATCTCATGCATATGCAGCTCTTGACTTCCTGAAGGGGAGATTTAAGCACCAAAGAATGGGATCTACAAAAAATGGCATCCTTATCCAAGAGTCATTAGCTGACTTCTACTTGGCTACCACTATATGCACCTAGTTCAAAATCTAAATTCTCAGGATCTCCACTTGACAGCCTCCAGTCCTTAATTGGCCACATTTTGCCAGTAAAGACACCTAAAAATACCTGGGTATGTCCAGACTTATTTAAAGTCTAAGGACACTTAGTATCCATCCCTCATTAGATTTCAAATCTAGCATTTTCTGTGCATCTTCCCTGCCACTTGGAATATTGAGGTTAAGAAAGGTTGACCCAAATACTTTCAAAGGTGGCCAATAATATTTAGAGGTAGAGGGGATATGAGGGTGAGGCAAACTTTACTTGAAATACCTTAGTTTCCACTTGGAATCAGAGCATCAGTCCAGTTCTGCTCCCACTTCAGTCAGTGGAAGTGTGCCCTTAACTTCAGCATGCCCTTAACTTCAACTTCAATGAGCCATAAATTTGTGACTTAGGCAAATAGAAGACTGAAATCCTGTGTGTCTGAACCCCAAGGCCATTCTTTCTGATAAGAGACTGGTTTTCCTTGTAAATGCTTGTCAGAGGGAACAAGGTGATTCATATAATATCTTTTGGTGTAAGTTATGCAAGCTAAAGAATTCTCTTTCTGTTGTAGTTAAGCCTTTTGATTACTGTCTGTAAATAGTGTCTTGGATTGAGCTCTGCTAATTGTGTGTTCCCTCAAGGCAGGTATCATTGGCAACCTCCAACAAAAAAAACAACTATGCATTTCACTATAGTTGTCCGTTTTTCAGAAAAAAATATTTCCTACCCTCCTTTTAGCTACATGTTATTTTTTTAGGTTGCATTAAGGATTGAGACCTTCATTCCAGGCACCAACCCTTTCATAGGAAGCAAGGTAGAACAGTTTGAAGTCAGTAATTAATTTTTAAAAAAAGAGGGGAAAAGGTTGAAAAATAAAACTAAAGAATCATAGTGCTCTATCTACTGAGGTTAGAGCCATAAGGGGCTTGTATAGACTGCCACTGAAGCTTACAAGTACACCCTATATACTTGCTCCCATTCCACGTGTGCAAATCCTGGAAATGAATAGTTCAGAGTGTGGTTGCCTAGGAGCACTGCTGGATGTGTGATCAGGGTCGCTTGAAGGCAACAGTATTGCTTTGTTTCTGGAATTTAGCATTTGTGGAACAGGAGTGACTTGGTGGGCTCTTCTTTTTGTTGCCAAGCCTCAATATGACAAACAGTATAGACAATGTAGGAGCTGAGGGTGCTGAGGTTGCATCATAGAGATTTATTGCTAACTAGTGGAAGATGTTCTAACATTCTTGCTCTAATCAGGAAATGACAAAGTGTTAAGAATCCAGTTCCGCAATGCTTATTCAGCTTGTATGAATAGGAGTACATCATACCAGAGCATGTCAGTAGCTACGTCTACATATGTGCATTTACTGCATATTAACTGACATTACTGCACAGTTTAGGCATGTGTCGTGCAGTAAATATGACAGCTTATGATGACTTTAGGATAAATTTGATACCTGCATCATGTAGTTATCAAATTTATGCCCGATTAGGTACTACACAGTAGCACACATGTTTGACATCTTACTGCACAGTACAACTGTGTGTGATGACTGACTTGGGACTAACTCAGTCCCAAGTCAGTCTACGCATAGCATTAATGAACTTTAACGTTTGTGTGTGTAGACGCCGGACTTTCCTGCTTACCACACAGTCAATTTAAGCTGGTGTAAATGCACATGAAGACACATCCATTATAATATAAAGGAGAGCTAGAGTGGACTAGTGAGAGTTCATGACCCTGGAGAGTTCGTTCACAGCCCTTCCTTCCTTTACTTAGCCTTTATGGTCACAGCTTGTTGCTCTTGCCTGCATCCATTAGGTGCTGATTTATGCAAATGCATACAATCTAGTCAGTGAGAGATTAAATTCCTAAGAAAGAAAACAGTCTTTTGGAAACAGAAAATTGCCCAATTTACCTTACTGTGAGTCAGAAAATGGCCAACTTGGCATGCTTATCGAACTGCGGGTGATGTTTTGTTCATTTTAAGCACTCAAAGGGGAGTTGCTAACTACATCTAATCGGCAGGGAGAGGAGACCCACACTGCTACTTTGACAAAAAACATGCATGTCGAGTTATATGTCAAGGTGAGTTGAGAAATGACCCAATCCTCTCCAAAGCCCTGCTATGCAGTAAGGGCTAGACCATGCAACCTTTATGCACTTTAGAAGCCACTTACTCACAAGGAAGTCCATTAACTTCAGTAGTGTTCTGCTTTGTGAGAGTTCGATGATAACCTGTAGGCATAAAATGTTGATTCTGTGCACCCCAGCCTGTATCTTGTTGTCATTTAGTGAATGTTGGAGTGTTTTTGTTTTGCTTTATTAAAATAATGTAAGTGCATGTACATGAGGATTGAATGCAAGTTAAGGGCTAGTTTGCAGGGCTGGCTAGAAAACAAGAATTCTATTGCAGGGGGCAAGGGAAAATTAAAAAAATCAAGGTTGTCTCAGAATTTTTTCATTCCTCATCAAAATGAAGCTAAAACACTTCCCTCCCGCCTTTTTTTTCCCTCAGAGAGTGAGAGAGAAGGGGAGAGACATAAGAACAGTCTGGTGGCAGACAGCTCAGTTGAGATGCGGGAGAGCTACGTTCTAGCTTCTAATTCTCTGTTGGGTCTGTTCTACCCTGGATAAGTACTGTATTTCTTGCATACAATATACCCCAGAATATAATACACATCTAGGATTATCCTGGGCCTGGGCCTGAAGGCAGCTGAACTGCAAGGTCCTATACCTGTGAAATGCTAACAGAGAAAGTCTGTGCCCAAGTTAAATCCAAGGCTTAGATTAAGGTTTAGTGTTAGGCTTAGGGTTAAGGTTTATGCAGATACAAAAGAAAAAACCAGTGCTGAAACAGACACAGACCAAAAGAAGCTTAAGATCATGTGGATCCACCATGTAGGACCCACAGCCCAGTGTCCTGGTAAGTGTTAAGAATGGAGATTTTTCATTAGGTTATAGAAAGAGGTAGTTAGCTCCATTAGTCTGAAGCCACACCAAAGGCAGAGCAAGGTGGCACATTAGAGGCTTGGAAACCTCTCTGAACCATAGATGCTGTGCTGTCCTGCCTTTGGCCTGACTAGATGACAAGAAGATATAGGGAAATCTGCAAGCACTGGATAAGGGCCAGGTGCTAGGACTTGTGCAGGTACAAAGATAATGTGTAATGTGCATCTTTAAGAAACTACTCCACAGAGAGGAAGGGGGAAAGGGCCATGGGTCTTTTCCCACCTTTGTACCAATCCACAGAGCACAGATGCAAAAGGGGCTGTACCAACATTTTATTTTCTGGTGAAGTCCCTCTCAGGGGTCTCACTGAATGTACTTACTGAGAGCTGAGGCTAAATGTTGCATAGTAGCTGAACACCAGCGTCATGATAGCAATAATGTTGTCATTTTAAAGGAAGATATACATGGGAGGGAGCCTAGTGATGCTACCTATGAGGTTAGGTTGCCATACACTTTACATATAGGAATCTGTTTTTAGTTGCTCATGGCTGTGCCAAACTTTAACCATTAAGGCCAAAATTTTCCATGCTCAAATAAGCCAAGTTCACTGGGCTTTTTATGAACTTTTCTGTTGTCGTTGGGTGTTTTGTTCTGTTGTGTTGTGTTGTTTTGTTTTTTGGTTTTTTTGGAGAGATTCTATTGGCATATGCTTAGTAGAGGTATGTTGAAATGTGACAATTAAACTCTCCAAATCCATTTACATTGAGCCTTCTACAGTCCATAGTTGTTGGGTACTGTACTGCTTTCATGGTACTTCTGTGATGGTTAATGAGAAGTGTGACCCAGCACATACTTCTGCTCTGCTTCGTTTCCAGTTTTGGCACATACAGTGGAACTGCCCTAATGACACCCATAGTTACTGCTTCAGTGCTCTGTCTCCAGCCTCCTTGCATGTGGGCACCAAATTGAGGTTATTTGGACATCATTGATTCCACTGCTTCTGGATATTTGCATGTTTGAAACAGCATTCTTTAGTGCAGAGGTTGTCAACCAGGGGGTGTATATACCACTGGGGGTACTTTGAAAGGTCCCAGGGGGTATGCAGGGGTGAAAGGGGATGGAGTGCCACTGCCTCACAGGAGGAGGGCAGGGAGAGGGCAGGCAAAAGCAACGGCGCCCTTCTGCAGGCCACACAAGCACTGTGCTGCCACCACTCACCACCACCTCCCCACTCTGGCCCCGCTCACCATCCATCTGCTCGCCACACACCCCCTCGCCGACTGACCGCTTGCTGCCTGCATGCCACCCCCGTCCTCCAGGGCGTACACTTATTAAAAAGGGGGTGCTGGGATTACACTTAGTTAAAAAGGTTGAGAACCCCTGCTTTAGTGTGTGTGTGTGTGTGTGTGTGTGTGTGTGTGTGTGTGTGTGTATTTTGCATTTGATAGATAACTTGTATAAAAACCATAATAATGACAAAGTGATGGTAACTGAAATAGTCACTGAAGATAATTATCACCCTGAACTGTCGACTCTATTGGTTACAGATGCCAATGAGCATTGAAGTAGCCAAATATTTGCATAAATAATAATCTCAAATTTTGAGCTGGCCATTCTATGGGTGTAACAAATTTTGTTAGTTACAGAAACTGCTGAATGTGTGAAAGCTTGGCTTCAGCAATATGCTAGCATCCTTCTTGTTGTGCCAATAGTATCAATCCCTGCAATTGATGGAGTTTCAAAGTAAAATAGTGTAAAAGAAATTAAATACATGTAATGAATTTTAAAACTCGGGTGCAGAAACAACTCAGGACATGGAAAGCATAACATTCACTTCATTAAATTTGTGGGGAAAATAATAAAAACCTGTTAGGTTTATCTTTTAACATCTTTCACAGTGATGCACCTGAACTGAAGAGACAATAAAAGCTAAAAGGCATTTGTGAATTCCCTTTTTTGTAATGAAGCTGCAATTCCCACATTGTATGGCTCCCATTGCATAGCACAGTGGTTAGGTGTTCAGTAGGGCTGTGCAAAACAGCACCATATAATTTTGACTTCCATTTCACCATTTCAAAGGGACAGGGTCTCGTTTCACTGTTTTGAAGCACTGTTCCATTTCATTTCACTGAAACTTTCGCTGTTTCAACATTTTGCCCATAGGCTGTAATGGGGAATCATGAAAATTCCTGTAACTTTGTAATGTCTTGCCTAATCTGGATGAAATTTGCAGGGATGGTAGCCCCTTCTGAGGGCATGAAGTCTGCCAAGAATCAAGGAGATAGGTGCAGGGGTTTTTTTTGTGAAACTGCATTTCAAACTGTTCAAAGCAAACTTTGTATCACTTGCCAGCAGTGGCAGCCTGCTGTCATCCCGCACACAGATCTGGGGGCCTGCTCTCCCTGGGACAAGTCTGGCACAGCCCTGTAGCCCTCTGGGGGAGCATGGGCCCCCGGATCTGCGCATGGGTTGACAGCAGGCTGTTCCTGCCGGCTGGGGCCAGCACCAGCATGGGGCTTTTCCTAGCTTAGAAGAGCCGGGGGAAGTGATCAGAGAGCTGGGGGATGGATCAAGGAGCTGGGAATTGAACTGGGAACTGGGGGAATGTTCAGGTTTAATTTTCCAGCTCTGATCATTTCTCCCAGTTCTTTCTGAGGGGTGCAAGCCCTGGGATTTGTGCTCCAGGCTTCAGCAGGCTGCTGCTGCAGGCTGTGGCCAGTGGCAGCACTGCAGTCTTCCTGGAGCTCGATGCAGGCTGCTGCTGGCCCCAGCCTGCAGCAGCAGCCTGCTGAAATCCTGCACACAGATCAGAGGCTTGTGCCCCCCAGGAGGAGATGGGGAAGTGATCAGAGAGCTGGGGGATCAAATCGGGAGCTAGATGTCAATATCAGAGCAGTCATTTCCTCCTCTCCCCCCTCCCTCTCCTTAGTTTCTGTTTCACTGCAAGAAAGCCTGGCTTTGAAACTTGAAACATTTTGAAACTTTCAAAACATTTTGAGTGCCGTCATTTCATTTCAAAGCCTTTTATTTAGTTTTGATTTCACTGTTTCGAGCTCGAAACAGCTTTGAAATGAAACACCCATCAAAATTTCACACAGCCCAAGTGTGAAGTATTTTACATTGCATGAGGATTGGTCTATGGACAAATTTCCTAGTTTGGCATATGCAGTGATGAATATTTGTTGTGAACTTTCATAGATTTCATAGACATTTGGGCTGGAAGGGACCCTGGAGGATCATTGAGTCCAGCCCCCTGCCCCAGGGGCAGGAAGTCAGCAGGGATCATAGGATCCCAGCAAGATAAGCATGTGTTTTGAAGGCCTTCAAAGTGGGTGACTGAACCACCTCCGGCAGCAGTCTATTCCAAACCTTTGGGACTTGGACAGTGAAGACGTTCTTTTTTTATGTCCAGCCTGAATTGACCCTTGGGGTGCTCTGGTGAACAGACACTCCCCCAGATCCTGATGAGCACCCTGATAAACTTATAGGTGGCCACCAGATCACCCCTGAACCTGCGCTTTTCCAGGCTGAGGAGTCCCATTGCTCTCAGCCTCTCATCATAAGGTTTTCCTGACCTCTGAACATGCGCGTGACTCTTCTCTGGACTCTCTCAAGCTTCTCCACGTCCCTTTTGAATTGTGGAGCCCAAAACTGGACGCAGTACTCTAGCTGCGGCCTCACCAAGGCCAAGTACAATGGGAGAATGACATCCCGGGATTTGCTTGAGAAGCAAATATGGGTCCTGAGAAGTGAAACTGAGCAAATCTGAGAAGGAAAACTGAGCCAGTATCACTACAATCTGTACAGCTTCTGGGGAAAGATTAAGTGTCTTTGGACGAACTTCTCTTGCCTTTTGTTTCCTAACCAATGCTAACTTTAGGGGACAGACAACCTGTCCTGTTTTATTTTTCTTCAGGTAAAAATCAGAACATGCTAATTTAAATTAAAAACAAGAGGCATGTTTCATCTACTATTAAAAGCTGGCATTACTAATATATGAGAAGTGTCTTTTAATTGTACTTTACAACTAAAGCAAAAAAGGGATAAAATACATCCCTTGCTTATATTGGTAGGCCACAGAATCTTAATACTGATGCTAGTGTCCACAGGGAATTGGGTTAATGCCTCTGATCTGTCTCTTACTTAGGTATTTCTAAGGCTGCTATCACTATGTTTTCTATCAGTTAGATGCCAATTAAAGGTGACATTAAACATGACCACCAGAAGCTACATTTGCTCAATCTCGGTTTTATTTCTGAAGTGCATCCCCAGTTGGTAATGGAATGTTTTGGTTTTTTTAATAGTCCAGGGCATCTTTTCTTTTCTCGTTAATCATTTCACATGTTCTGATTCCTTTTGTAATAAAGATGGTTGTAAACCAAGATGTTAGATCTGAATACCCTTAAATGGGGTAAGTTTTAGTTCAAATGCATGTTTTACAAACCTTATCTACCTTTATCAATAATGAATATTGGTAAAATAATTTTACTAAGACTCAGGTGAGGAAAACTCAGGTTATTCTGAAATATTTAAAGCACAATTGAAATATTGAAAATGCATCCACATGAAAGATGTATTTGTTAAACATTATTTTAATGAGAGCATTTATGAATTCTCACTTCTAGTAAATTGACCCCATCAACATTTATTTTGTAAAATAATATAATATATAGAAATAGATTTTGTTAGTTGCTTAAGCTAACCTTTTTGTGATCATATTAACTTATGATCATTTGGAGGAGCCCAGCTAGTTTTGGGGTTGAGGGGCATAAAAACTGTAGCCTTGCTGTAACCTCCTTTTTATAGTACTTAAACACAGGGTAAGTTGAGAATGCCCTACCCACATGAGTCATCTGATGCATTTCAAAACCAGAAGTTCACCAGTGAGGCTGCTATAAGTTTGTCTCCAACAGGCAGGCGAGAGATGAACGCAGACCAGTAACTCTAGAAAACTTCCAGGACCCAAATACATCAGTAGTGAGCAGGTATGCTTGGTCCCATTCTTTCTAAGACATGCTGCCGTGATATAGATAGGCCCATAGATGCAAGAATAAGACTTTCAGGAAAGTGATGCCTGCTACATCCTCCTCCCTTTAAGTCAATGAAAAAACTCCATTCAACTTTAGTGGGTCTTACACCGATCCTTTTGTGAATGAGAAAGAAAGAACTACTGAGCCTGGAGGGAAAGAAGTTGAGCCAAGAACTTAGCACTAAGGATGAGATTTAAGGTAAGTCCTAAATCATCATGCATTTGTTGCAAGTGGCATCTTGAACAGAACTTAGAAATTACTTTGCCATTTGCAAAGTACTGGTGTCACATAGTCTATACTGCTTTGCCTACATCCAGCATTTGAAAATAGTTTCAGACTGCTTCAAAGGATATACATATATAATCAGAGTCTGTCATGGCATTTCAAACAATCTGCAAAATTCAGGGGAGACTGAGTCAATCTAAGGAAACCAGTTATGTTCTATGAAGTGGACAACTAAGAGAGTAATTGATATAATTGGGTAGAATATTGTACATAGGAAAAACCAGGGAAATACATTACCTTCTTGCTGAAAGCAAAAGTGCTCTTTCTTAAGCCTTTTAAGATCTTGCTCTTCAGTGTTGATCCAGGTTTCAAAGGTTAAATTAAACATATATTTACATATGCTGTAAAGTAAATTTAACCATTGATCTAAAAAGCTGTAAGACAAGCTCATTTAATCAAAATAATTTGCTTTCTTTTCTTTCAATGTGAGAAAAGTGATCATATAAGAAGATATAAGTTTTTCTCAGTCCTATACCTGATAGCATTGAAGGAAGCAAGAGGAAAGAAGTATATTCCATTTCTAAAAGTAAGACATTTCACTCACTCATTTTAGAAGCAAGATTATTTGTTTGGTTTTTACTGATTAAAAAGAATAGAAAATATTTTTCTGACTCGTAAGTTTTTGATGCTTTGAGGCCTTGTTTCTGAAGCCTAACACAATGTAGCAAGACAGTTTTGTGGACTGCATGCAACTTCTCTTCAGAAAATGAATTGCTTTTAGTTAGCAAGAAATTATAATTCATGTTTGTCTGAAAATGATTGCCTGCAAGTAATGTCTTTTTAAAGCCCTTCCCAGAAGCTATGTACCAAACACTGCATGCTGTTAACAGTTCTAACTCTTACATGCTCGAGTAGCTGTTTTCTGAATCTGAGTTCTAAGCAAACAGCAGTATTCAACCCAAGAAAAGCAGCATTCTCATACTGGTGTTGGAATGGATTAATTTGCTTCCATATTAAATAAAACTTTGTGCTGCTTCTACCTGCAGTCAGCCAAAAAATAATCATCCAACTGCTTCTCTATCCCTCTGAGAGAGTGGATGTCCAAAAGAAAAAGCCCCAGAAAATTCACTGAACAAAGTGGGAGTGCTTTGTTTGTGAGTGGGATAGAAATGGAACAAACTGATTGTTTAAAATGCAGATGCTTCACCAGAATAAATTGTGGGGGCAGAATTGGAAGCTTTAGAGATTTTTATCTGTATAATTTGTCCATGTCTGTGCTTAAATGGTCAATGCAGGCATAAGAATAGTCATGCAAGTATTAAAATATAGATGGATGTAGTCCTGTTCCTCTCCCTGCAGACCAATACCTGTAACTTCTAGACATAGTTCTAGATAATGTGATTGTTTGCTTTAATGCCAGCAGTGAACAGCAAGTCTAAGGACCTATAATGAAGCTGATTTAGCAGAAGTAGAAGACCACAAGTTAACCTCTGCTTTACGTAAGTAGATGGAAGACATAAGGATTTCTTAGGGTGATATCTTCTATTGGACCTACTGTGTCGTTAGTAGGGTTGTGCGAAACAGCAGTGTTTCATTTTGACTTCCATTCCACCATTTTGAAGAGACAGTGTTTCATTTTGACATTTAGTTTCATTTCGAAGCACTGTTCCATTTCGTTTAGTCAAAACTGTTTTGCTGTTTTGGTGCTGTTTTCGACGTTTCTCCCATAGGCTATAATGGGGAATCATGAAACTGCCTATAACTTTGTCATTTCTTGCCTGATTCAAATGAAAACAGCAGGGAGGGTAGTCCCTGCTGACAGCACAAAGCCCATCAAGTTTTAAGGAAATAGGTGAAGGGATTTCTGGGAACCTGCAACTCAAGCTGCTGACAAGCAAAACTCGTGACACGTATGACTTTGTGTGTGTGTTAAGACACGGCCTCACTAACGCCGGGGCCTCTACATGACATGGTAGTGTACCCCAATGAGGTTTCCTTCTTCCCTACAGACTCATCCTGGTCTACGACTTTAAATAACAACAGGTAAGTAAACAGCACAGTAACACTAGCAGCGTCTCAGGCAGCCATACTGTGACAGACCCTTCCTTTCCTTTCCTGCAGAAATGTCTTCTCCAGCAGCTGCCATAGAACTCTACCTGCCAACACCAGCCCTGGGGCTTAGATGTGCCCAGGGCCATGAGTCACTTCTGGTCAGCTGACTGGGGACAGGTGCTAGGGGTGTTAGTCTAAGGATATGGCACTGGCAGACAAGGTTCTTAGTTTCAATCTGATAACTTTTCGTAGATCAACAGAATAGCTGGAGAAATATATCTTACCAAGCTTTTGGGTTGAAAAACCCTTTGTCATGCTGAGTAAGCACCTGCAGTTCGTGTGTGTGCTGTTCCTGGATGGAAGGAATAGTAAAGAAGCCAGAGGCTGGCATGCAATGCAGGCAAGAAAGCCAGTCAGTGTAAATGGAAATGGAAGCATCAGGGGGGTAAGGGACAGGCTGGCATTTGTGGGTGGTCACCGACCACTGTTCAGGGCTTACCACCCCTCCCCCCCGACAACAGTGCCGTGGCTGTCTACAGGAGCTCCCCGCTTGCTGCTGACATGCTCCTGCTGCCAACAGCTCTGCCACTACTTGCAGGAGCTCACTGTGCCCCACCAAACTCTGGGGGTGTGTGGCGTTCATGCTTTCCAGCACACTCCATGGTGTGTTTCATAGTATCTTTGCCTTGGTATGCTGGAAAATCTGTGTTCTTCTGAAAAGTAATCTGATTTATGTAATATATGTAGATAATTGTATATGTATGTGGATTTATGTAATGTATTTATGTAATACATTACATTTATGGGCTGAGGAGGGAGAGGAGGATCCATGCACTGAACCAAAGACTGAGGAGCTGGTGTCATCGGGAAGGCTTTGGCTTCCATGACCACAGCCCGCTCTTTGG